>NW_019416481.1:816217-878805 GCF_000390285.2 Anoplophora glabripennis | reverse complement strand
TAATAATTTTAATGACAACTAGACTACTAGTGTACTTTCTGCAAATTATATAATAAAATTTTTATAGAGCATGTTGATATCTCAGTAGTCGGTTCTAAAGCTTTTTGAAATTAATTATGAAGAAAATGTTTAATATGTAATTAATTTTGTTTCTTTGCTTTTGTTAAAAAAATAAAATAGTATTGTTTTAATTGAGTTTGAAATTCGTATATTATAATAACAGGTTATAAATTTATAAAATCCTTCCTAATTCCTTATCTAACCTGAGCTAAATTATTGCTAATTACTTATTCTATAAACTTATAGTTTCTTGTTACTTATACTACACTTTTGTTGTCCTTTTGTCTATGTTTTCCTCACTGGTAATGTCTTTTCTGTAATCTCTCTCCTGTATCTCCTCCTTCCTTTCTTTCACTCGAACTCTCCTCTATTTTGTCTTGTTCTTCTTCTGTGATCTACTCCACTCCGTTGACTGCCACTGTCTGAATCACCTCCTTGGCTCATACTGCACCGTTCCTTTTCTAAATGGCTACGACAATTCAAAATGATGTTTTACTAACTTGACAGTATTATGATTATATTGAGTTATCTGTCAGTTTAGACTTCACCCTAATTCCCTTTCTGCCAAATAACTTCTTCTTTCCTATTTCCTGACTCTCACTGTTCTTTTCATTCTCTATTGTTTTTAAATGTCTCACAATAACTTTGTGCTTGATTACTTTTCTTTAATACTCTTCTTTCTTGGTAGTTCATATGATTTTCTTTTAATCTTCTGTTATTGCACTTCTTATTTTAAACTTCTTTTAATTGCTATGATTTGTATATCTTCTAATTCCTCTTTTTACTTCTTGATTCTCCTCACTATTTATTTCTGTCTCCTTGATCACCACTTTTTTTTTATTTCCTTTTTCACCGCACTCTTATATCTAATTAGAATGTTTATTAATATATCGTTTTCAATCTCAACCAATCAGATTATTTTATAATTTATACATTTTTAGTTTACCATTTTTAATACCATTTTATTCTTTTTTTAACCACATTACATTATTTTATGGACACTTTTTATTCCTTTATACCCAGATTTCATTCTAATTTTCATATCATTATACACTGTCGTTTTTCATCCCGTTTTTGTCACCCAAATTATCCTTACTATTTTGTCACCATATATCCAATATGTCATTACTTGTTGTATTTTAACTTAACTTCTATTAGATTTTATAATTAAAAACTCTTAATTCAATTTCTACCTGTTACAATATATAAAGGATGTTAATGAACTTATGTCAGGCAAAATAAGATAAATACACCGATTTGTGTTGAGCAAAATGTAATTTTTAAATCTGACTTACCTCAACATTGCAAGGAGTCACCTTTTGAGAACTGTTGATTTTCATAGAAGATGTTCGATGTACCCACCATTTGCTTGCACACAAGCTTCAGCGCGGCGTATCCAATTCGTGATAAAATACATGTATTTCAGCAGTTCCAAAACAGTTTTAAACACATTTTCAATTAGATTATTTCTCTATGACCTTAAACTTGCGATACAAGTTTGTGATATCAGTTAGCTCAATTTTTGCTGTTGTTTCACCCCCTTTAATTTTTTTACATAAGCTCATTAACACCCTGTATAAGCTAAAAATGTCTTAAAATAATTATACACGTTAAACACGATAGCCTTTGATCGGGAATTAAATTCCTTTCTTCATTCGCTGTACATGATGATGCAGTAAACTACGTCTAATATTTCACCATCTGAAGGTCATATTTTATTATATTGCTCCTCCGGTGGCGGTTGAAACTTTTATATCTTTATTATCGAAGCTAGTCTCGGCCTGTGCCGTAATATGCTTTTTGTAGTAAACAACGAAATTGACCCTCGTGTAAGTGAATTTGGTGCCCTAAAAGCTAACCTATTTTGTGTCAAGGTAGACGCTAGTGACAAGGTCGACCTGTTTACTACATTTATGACATAAAATACATTACTCCCCCTTTTGCACAAAGTATAGTAATGGTCTTTGTCTCTATAAACATTAGTAAACTAGTAAAACTGTTTTCATCAGGTTTTCCTGAATTCAAAAATGTCTCCAACAAAAATAGAATACGTTGGCAGTTTTCTAATTATTTATAACGTGTCTATATCTACGTACATGATTATAATTTTTTACTTTTGTTAAATACTGAACTAATCGCCTTAAATTCAATAAGCAAATTAGCAAACAATGTCACTGAAAGTGTATAAAACTTTTTCAAATTCATTTTCTGAAATAAATTTTGATTGTTTTTTTTGTTTTTTTTTTCTACTTGTTGCTTTCAATGCTAAACTGCGCGTCGGTATGTCGGGGCATGTAGTCCGCAGAGTCGTTGTTTCCCTCAATATCAAAAATTAGGAATCTTACTTAAATGGTTGGCATACGTAGATTTTTAATATCGACGAGCACAGTTTGAGTTCATTTGATTAGATTTTCATAAAATTGTTAAAAGCTACTGCCTTGTATTTATTATTGATTTTACTGTCTCTGTCAGCTTGCAACGTGCTGTTCCAAACAAACGACATCTACACGTTGAGGAACTACGGCAAAAGGGCCAACTGCAGCGTCAGCACCCTGTTCCCAGCAGCAATCAACGTGGCTTCCTTGAACATCGGGGTCACCCCCAGCAACGGAAGGGGTATCGAATTTGAAACGGGCACCATCCACAAGGTGCGGTCAGAGGTAGAGCATGCATAGCTTTTTTACAATTGGTTTGGGAATGTTTTCTTTTTTTTTTTGTCATATTTGTTGTAGAATAAAATTTTCAGCAACTTTAACGACGTTGGTGTATCACTGATTTCTTTACTGATGATCAATCTAGTGAAAATGAATCTTCATTTGTTTTGATCTAAATATTTTCAGTCTTTTCAGTTCAATCATTCATAAAATCAGCTGAAACCGGTAGTATTTCCCTTAAAGATTGTGCAGTTCCTCGTACGACAGCGTTCAAGTATGTTTTTTCTGGTAAAATCAAGACAATTGACATTCAGTTAGATCATTAATAAAAATAACAAGCATTAGTGGCACAAGGATTGAGCCTTGTGGAATCCCTGAAGATTGATGAAATTTGCACAATTGGAATCCAGGATACTGTACAAACCGGTATCTATTGCTAAAATGAGATTAAAACAAGGTTAACAGAGCAAGGGAGATACCTTATGATTCCAGTTTCACTGTTAATAAATTGCGATCAAGCCAATGAAATGCTTTAGAAAAATCGGTATACTAACCTGCATCCAAATTTTCAGCAATAAATCTTTTTCTCAACTAGGTTTTCAGTAGCAGGACAACCACTCATACATCCATGTTAATACCGAAATATTAATTTTTCAACATGAAGATGAAGTTGAATTTGTAGAATTATTTCAAATATTTTACTTAAAGTTACTTATAAAGGCAATGGAGCGGTAGTGATTTATGTCTAACTAACTTTTTTATAAACGGGACATATTCGCGGCACTTTCCATATTTGTGGATATTCTTTGCATTTAACTATAGAACTGAATATAGTTACCAAAAGTTTTGCAAAAATTCCTTTACAGTCTTTTACGAAAAATGCACGAATTAAATCAGGTCCCATTGTAAAATTTATGATTCCCATTTATAAACTGAAGAAAATAGGGAAAACTATAGAGGAAAGTCAAGAAAAAGATGGATAGAGAGGATTGAGGGAAGAACAAAAAGGGGAATAGCGTGGGAAGGTTTTAATCAGAAGACATCGGACAGAAAGAGATCGAGCGGAGAGAAATATATGGCATGAGAATCAGTTGATTTAAAAATTCCTACAAATTTAGTAGTAGAACAGTTTATTTTAATTGTGGATGTTTTTTTAAACAGGGTGATTTCATTTGTCAAGTTCGTTCTATAAACTTTTTCCTGAGGGATCTGGTATTTGAGATACAGGGTGGTCAAGTTTCCAAAAAAAATTATATTTTCGGTCATATCTTAGACCTTTTATTGATGAAATATTAACCTCGTGGCATTAACCAGTGGCGTGCTACTGAAGGTGCCGCTCCGTTTTCCCAACAAAAAAAAGTTTTTAGAGCAAACTACTTATTTTTTGGTAGTTTCTGTATTTAAAGTGAAATCACCCTGTATACTCAGTTTTGTCTTCTAACTGAAAACTATAAAAACATTTAATCATTTCATTTAATCCTGCTATTATAAAAACGATGTTCATTCAAATTGCGAAAATTGATCGAACAGAGCAAATATACGTCAGAGTACGTTTTTTTAGTAATAATTGGAAACGCCATGGAACAGTGTATCCATATGAGAAATTGCGCTTCAGAATAAATATTAAACACGCGAATATCATCCTCTTAAAATGCAAATTGGGCAATTTATCTACGATTGGCAGCCTCTCCACTGATCAATTTCTGTACCTTAATTGAATACCTTTTGAGGTAATTTCATATTAAGTGAGTTCGATCAAGTTTTTTTTTAATGCTTGTCAGTTGAAAAATATCATAGTTATTAGAGATAATTTCACACATTTTGAACTTAAGTTACTGGAAGCTGGCCGGAGAGGATGAAATAAAAAAATCTAAAACGAAAAATTATATAGCAGTTGCCGATTAAATTTCGTTGCGGAGTCTCACAAATTAGTTACAAAAATTTCTCTTTACGACACAATTTCACAAGCACGGTACAAATTTCTTGTTTACAGGGAACCCTTCCCTTCCGTGTAGATAAAAAGTACGAGTAAAACAACGCAATTTGTCGAATTAAGCGACCACTGCTGTTTTTCCCGACTAAATTTATTTTCGCTAACGTTGTCTTTCTAACTCCATTCTGGCCAAAGCGAAACACATTTTCCCGTGTACGATGGACCTAGGGTCCATTTGAATGCAAATGACAGGTAAATTTAAAATCGAGTTGGTGGAAACTCGGCTACTGTTAACACAGCCGATGTTAAAAGAACTATAAGTAATTCGTTAAGCTACAAAACTGGTTAAAATGGGTCGGAATTGAAACAGTTTTGTTTATCTTCGGGTATGTTATTCCATCACACCGAAAAAAGTTTAAATACTCTCTTTGATAATAATTTTGTTCATGTAGTTGATATTTTAAAAATGTATGTATGTACAGTCAAAGCTAAATGACTATTTACGTTGAAGGTATTAGACTAATTCATTTGAATTCTACAAGTTCTCCACAAAATGTGATTTAATTCATTTAATTAATTCATTTATTTATATATGATCAGATATAAAATATAGGGACAATATATAAATAGGCTCATGTCAAATATTCTGTAAAACTACACATCTACAAAACAGAAGTCTTGCCTAAAAAAACGAATGTCAAAGATGATCTATAAATAAAATCTTTCATCAAAATCTACATACTTCACATCTTCAAAAAATAATTTGAGATAATAACGAATAAGTAAAAAATTGGTATTTTAATTAGTTTAATTAAACAAAAGAATATATCCATTCTGTGCCTACCCCACGTCATGGTAATTAATGAGTACAGAGATGAAGCTTTCATAATACATATTAATCTCTATCGCGGTGATATTATAGTATATTACGTAATAAGTGTTGTAAAAAGCATTTTACGCACGAATGGAAAAGTTACGCATGAAGCCGCGTAGCGGCGAGTGCGTAATTGCATTACACCACGTATTACGTACTATACTTTACCTACGCCCACTACTGTAAATACTTAAAAACACACCGTCTGCGATCAATGTAAGATTCCTATTACGTACGGTAAAAAAATCGCACAGTTTTCCTAGCAACCGCCTAGCAACGGTCAATATAATACTGTTTATATTGCTAGGCGGTTGCTAGGAAAACTGTACGATTTTTTTACGAAGCTGTGCGATTTTTTTACCATACGTAAAATAGGAATCTTGAAACGCGATAGAATGTTGTAATAAGTAAGTAAGTAAGTTGTAATAAGTACCAGTTTGGGGGAAAAAATTAAAAAATGTGGTATAATGCTTTGCAAAAACTATCCCACGATAGCAGGATCGCCTGATGAAATCTGCGAAGACAGTATTATTGAAATTAAATGTACCATGAATACGAAGACTTTTAAAAATTATGTGGAAAAAGGAAAACTGACCCAGAAGTTGTATGTGCAGATGGTAGCTACAAATGTATTTAACAGGGCTTCAAAAGGGTTATTTTGGTGTAACTGATTGCAACTACAGTACAAATAAAAGTAGAAATAATTAACGTTACATTTGATGACAACTATAGGCTTTTGCACATCATACATAAGTTTAATTTTGGTAAACAGTTTTGGGTCAACAGCATACAGCAAACAGAACACTCCATTGAGATTTGATGTTATGTCGTTAATAAACATTACGAACAAGAGTGGGCCCAAAATTGATCCCTGTATTATACCTGATCTCTGCATGAATCTCACAGACCGGAAGTCACGGAATTGAACAAATTGGTATAAATCCTACTGAACTGCGAAGATTATATCTGAGCATCATTTGACATAAAAATTGCCTAACTATAGAGAAATGAAACCAATGTGCACATAAATTTATTGTCAATGATACTAGAATTTTTCTGAAAATATGACCATATTAAGTCAGCACATAGTCTTAAGAATACGTACTAATAAAACAATCGATAAAAAAAGAAAACATACAAAATTACATACCGAAAAAATTTAACAGAAACTACATTATAGTTTTCAAGGTTTTTGTTGCGCTGAATCTGAATTCGACCTTACCACATCATATTATTATGTGGCAGTGATTTTTTAACGAACATACATATGTACAAAAAAGTATGGAAAGATCAAACATAAATCTTAACGCACCTTAGTAAAATCGAAAGAAAATTAAATTTTATATTTGTTTGTTAGAAACAGAGCGTTCTATTAAAAAAAAATAAGTTTTCCATGATCTAAAACCGGAACTTCTAAATTTTTTAAACGGTACATTTTATACCCAATATTGGTTCACCAAAGTAAGGGGAGAAAAATACAGGGCGCAATTTTTATTTGATAAACAATTTTGTATTATTAATATTCAGAGTTTTGGAAGAATCCCTTTGTTGTTGCAGAAGTAGGTTCGACTAAAAGTGCTACAAGTTATAGCTGAACCTATTTGGTTACAATTTAGTAGTAATATTTTAACAACAAAGAAAAAATAATAAAATTTTAGATCGCCTTGTCATCAATCGATCGATCGATCAATGAAATTTTATGTCTACTGTTGAGTGCTGCTGATAATACTTCTTTTCACAAATCGTACCGACTAAGCAAAGTGTTTATAGATCATAATTTCGCTGTTACGTGCCCTCATCAATACTTTGGATGGATAATGGGTGTTTGTCCGCGTTTTTTCAAGTGTAGCTCCCTTCCGCACAAGCCTTTGGCTTTTGGATTTGGGGGTTGTCTCATTTCTGTGGTGTGTTTTATGTTTTTATGTTATTTTACTCTCATTTTTATTTTTCGTTTATTCGCTCTCATGTTTAACTGTGTTTATGTTCGATGCTCCTTGCATCTAAGGCTGCTGCTTGCATGTATATTTCGCTTCAATCATTTTGGTCTCGCTTGCATTGTGCGTATTGCTGCAAGCTCTATACATACAGTTTCGCTTAACCGTTTATTTGGATTCCAGTGCCAGAAACGAGGACTGGATGACTACGTACAAATAGGGGGTTCCCCTGGACTGGATAATGGAAATATGCAAGTGGCCGATTCCCTGTGTGGGCTGGACTCGAAAGCAGGTATGTATGTATGCTGATTTATACATTTGAGTGAATGAGTCCCTCGCAATAGGCAATAGGCAATAAGGTTGACACGCCTGTAAAGGTACTGGGACGTGAATAGCATCTTTAGAATTCTTTACAGTGAACGGTGGAGTGGGAGTGTAATAAATTACCGAAAAAATATGAATGGACTTGAATTAACTCGAGGTATTCATACATTTAATATAAAATATTTAAGGTACCGAAATGTATAATAATAAAACTGTATTATTTTATATGGGGAGATGTTTTGTCCCGCCTACGTCAGGTTGTTTCTTAGAAGGAACGTGAAAGACACAAAGTGCTTGTTGAATGAGTTAAAAAAAGTGGAAACAAAAATAAAATAAATGCTAAAATAACAGAAATTAAAGGTTTATTAATACAATTGTAGGTTTGCAAAGTCAACGTAGATGGGACAGGAAAAAGTCCAAAGTCTATAGTAATAAAAAGGCGTATTTAGAAAAACGTTATTAACTTATATCAATACAGGGTGTTTCGCATAAGAACTGAGGGCGAACCCAAAATATGGTGAGGGTTGCTTTCGGTGTGCAGCAAAATAAAACCCTCTCTCAACGGTAAAAATAAAAGTATTTTTTATTGAAAACAAAGTTAGTGAAAAGGAAATGTTGCCGGGGCGAGCTTTCGCTGAAGAGTCTGCGTGATGTGGAGTCCCTCGCAGGTATAAGTATCTAGTCCTTGGCGCCAATCTGTCGTGGTCCTCTTCCGGGAACCATATCCCGCGTTAATCATTGTTTCTTGTTGCTTGCAACGGTTAGGCCGGTGTCAGGCTGGCGCTCTTGACGTAATACTTAAAACGGATCACTTACAAACCCACAAACGCAACTTACCTTTATACTAAACTGCACTCCTGAGAAGTTATAGGCCTCAAAAATGGGTGTCAAATTTCGAAAATATTTATAGCCACCTTTTGAATTTTCGATGATTTTAAATAAGCTGCAATAAGTATTATTAGTTATTGGTGATTTTGTTGAAAACGATCATATTTTAATGGTGTATCATCCCTTAGAGAGCTGGGAGTATTTTGGCAAAAAAAAATACCAAACAGTATTTTAATTAGTAAATAGTATTTTGTATTTTGTAATTAAAATACTTTTATAACCCCAAAAATATTTTGTATTTTGTATTTTAAAAAGTATTTAAAATCTTCTGAAAGTAATTTAAATAATCTTGAGTATTTAAATTACTCCAAGTATTTAAAATACCCAAAATACCTACCAAAAACAAATACTTTTTGCCTGCTACGACTGGCGACTGGTACATGTGCTAAAAAAATTACGTACGTTGTGTTATTGAATAATGAATTTGAAAAAATATCAATATCAATAGATCCACGTTCTATTCACTCGATTTTCTATCTCTTACACCAAAATAGTCCACAATATCATCTCTCAGTATCCCATTGAAAAATATTTTTAAAATTGCTCTTTTATTTGTCCTGCTACTTTTCTACAAATATTGCCAATCATCAATGTACTAAGTACTCCAATATATATATTTTTGCTTGCGGTGATCTTATTCGGTGTGTTCTATTCTTCTAGAACTCCTCAAGTAATCGACTCAGACCACACAAGACATGCTTTATGCATCGCCCTTAATTGTAGTCAAATAGTAATATTCCTGAAAGCGGTTAAAGGCATTATTAATTATAAATATACCCAGCACCGGAAAAGCTCCACGCCAACCCCGTGTTTGGCTGGGGAAACATGTGTTCCGGTTTTGCAAATAAGCCGAGCCGACCTCAAATTGGACATTGTTAACCGCAACCCGCCTTCATCATGTTCGGTATTTAACAGTTCCGGAAATGAGCCTATCACGATCGTAACGGATACATGGTTGATTACTGTTAATAGAGTCGGTGTCATAAATGAAATTTGAAATAACAAATAAATTGACTTAACTTCATTATAAAATAAAAAAAGCGCGAAATAATAATTGGTTTTCAAAGAATCTATGTAACACAGGCACATAAAATAAAAAAAAAGGACTGAAGTCTCGACTAAGGAGCCGTCGTTATTTTTACTATAAGAATCTGGCACCGGTTTCTCCAATTGAAAAAAAGGAAAAAAAAAGGATTAAAGATCCAGTTTGATCATTTATAATTCTAAGCGGAAGGTAGATCGAAAATACTACAGCCTAGTGTTCTTCAGTGGTACAAGCAAGAAGAAGACCAGAATGTTGAAGGGGAAGGGTAAGACATTTAAGCTGAAATACTCAAGCGTAGATGAATACGTACTCGAAGGTGAAACAAAACGTCCAGATCCTTTTAATTAGAAGGAGTCAAATGATCTGATAGAAAAATAGGTCTTTCAAAAGATGAGGCTGAATTTTGGCTGCGAAATTGAAGTCATGGATTGGTAGTACCAGAAATTAAATCAACTTTTTACAGCAATCGATAGGAGGTTTGAAAGTTCTTCAAGAAAGAACACGGTGGTTGATTGATGTACTATACAGATGCATTCCCATTGTACACTCAACCACAGTAAAAGAAAGTTGTGAAAACATGAGGTATGCTTTGTAGAATATTAAAAATACAGAGAATATTTGACAAGTCTAGGTGATTTCAAAATCATATGAACCATTTTGAGGAAGCAGACAGGGTTTATCAAAGACCGAAACAATCATTACAAAAGGAAAAAATGACACTCAACCCTGGAAATCACAATATTATAGAATAATCTTTGATAGACCCTTGGAAAATACTGCTCCCTGTGCTTTATATTAAACTCGGTCTGATGAAAAAATTGGCAAGGCTTAATATATTCGATGGATCTCAAATCCAAAAAATATTTCTCGATAAACATTTCGTAACAATGACATATACTGAGTGGCAAAATTCATTTCTTGGGTTCTCACCTGCACTACTTCCCTGAAAACTTAGATGATTACAGCGAGGAGAAGGGTGAATGTTTTTATCAAGATCTGAAAGAAATTCAAGGAAGATACCAGGCAATACGGAATGTTAATATGATGCCCGACTTGTGTTGGTTACTAAAAAGAGTTGAGTTAGTCGTTCAAGAACAAAAGAGTACGTTTTTTCTTCAAAAGGAAAATTCAAGAAACTTAACCAATATCAGAATAGTATTCAGCGCGTCTACAATGATTAACCAGTGTTTAGAAAATTAAAATACATAAGGTTAAGGCTTTATTCGGTCCAAATAAATATGTATGTTCAAAACATTGCTGATCAACATTCGTCGGCTTTCTCACGATTTTTCTGTATTTTCAGCCATTTTTAGCGCTTTACTGAAATCCTGTCGATGCTGAAGTCAAATTAGCGACGGTTTCGCATTCAGCCCATCAAAATACATATAGGTTGACTAGTGCGGTCACCGAGATAGCCACTTTTTTACTCTGTCCTATCCTTGATTTGTCATTTCTCAGTGACACGTAACGCAATTCAAAATTATTTTATTACTTCTGTCAATTAGAGCGTTCATCTCATTGTAAATTGTCATGCTGCCAAGCACTAAATTTCTTCACAACAAATTTAGTTTCGAATTTTGAATGTTTAACAGATTTTCTAATAGTGCGCTGGTGTACTTTTTATACGCATTAGGAGATTAGTGTGTTATTATTTTTTTAACTTATTCATGGGAGCTAAACGGAATTTGATAGTTTGCTGCAAACTGACAATAAAGGCAACAGTCCTCTATTTATGGCGCAAAAAAGTGAAGATTTTTTACTGATTAACTAAACAGTGACAATTATATTGACACTTTACGAAGAGGATAAAAAAAATCATTATATCATTTAAACTAACCGAGATCCTAGTTGTGCAGCTCAACAGACACCTTGTATATAATTTTTTGTGGGTTATGTCAAAACAATGAGGAAATTTGGATACAATCCCTACTAATTAAAACAAAAAGATCCACTGGACTCAAATCTGGTGACCTAGCCACATACTCAGACCCATTGTCTTCCTCGAAACAATTCAGATATCTTTACATTAACGCCATATCGCTTTTGTTATCTTAAATGTGTTGTTAACTTCTGCAACGCACTGCCTAACTACTTTATTTGCGCCTTTCATAGTTCACAATCTAATTTGCTTTGAAACGCGCTAAGTTCTGCCTTTTAAAGGCACGTTGACAAAGGAGGACGTTGCGGCAACAATGAAATTATAAACAAGCCTTTGATTTATGATCCCGCTCGATAAAATTCCCAACCGCCCACAACCTCAAGTTTGCATTCACCTCCGAAACAAAATGGATGGCCGTAAATATTTTATCTATTTTCATTGCCGAAAAATTGAAACATAAGGCCAACGGGAAGAAGGGGGCGGAAAGGATGAATGGGGAAAAGCTGACAAGAGCGTAATAAATATCTCTTACAGCGGGGAAACAATTTTTATAGGTCAATAAATAATATAGAACTGTGGGACTCTTTGGTAGATGGCCTGGCAGAATGAATGGTCGCTTATTTCTCAGTTATTGGTCAAAATGCTGAAGCTTTTATACAAGGTGCGTTCCTAGGTAAACAGGACTTTTCAAAAATAGATCTATCTAGTGGGGCCATCTATTGGCAATTACATGAACCCTTCACTGATGTACTGTCAAAATTTCATGACATTTGGACCAATCGAAGTGGAGTTATTGCATCTGACGTGACAGTATGTTTGTCATAGGTCAATTAGGGGACTATTTAAAATAAAATAAATTAGTTTAGACAAATAAACTTTTTGTTCTTATTTTTTTAAATAATCCTGTTTAGTTTGGAACGCATCTTGTATATGTATGGTACCCCACTGGTGTAATATAACGTTTATTAATTGAAAATGTGAAATAAATCTTTTCTTTAGTAATAATTTCGTATTAATTATGTTGTTTATTTTTAGGAAAACGTGTGGAGAAGATAGCCTGTGACACCACAACAGTTCGACTTGTATCTTCAGGAGCATTTGACAATTCAGTTACTATTTACTTCAGGCAGCTAACGGAAGATGACATCAGTGGTTATATGAATGTCGTCTGTCTTACAGAAGACATGATAGAGTAAGATTTTACATTAATTTTCCTATTATTTCATTCAAATATACAGCATATATTTATTTGAGTTTGCTTTTCAGAAAATAATTTGATGTGACCTTATGGAAGTCCTACATTCCACCCAGGTTCCAAAAAGGATGCACCGCAGCATAAAGACTTGAAAGTATTATCAGCAAACTTAAAATAATTGTCAAACCGTAGGTACTATAACTGTAAAATATTGAATAAATTAGAAATACTTTATGTGTGTACAAAAATTCGAATAAAAGTTTCAACGAACTCGCAATTTTCTTATTCCCCACCAATACGTCTTTATTACTGACTAGCCCGATGGAAACGATATAATAAAATGAAATAAGTTGACAGCTGGAGTTCGCTGTAATATATACTTTTCAGATGGTAGAGTGCAAACGAAATATTGAAAGCCAAAGCGTCTATTGGGACTTTGATAATACTGGCTTTCAAAAATATTCCCAACTGTACATGTTCATACCATCCATATCCTTTTAATAGTAGGCAGAATGCATTAATCAGAATTAATAATTAAAATTAATAACAATCAAAATTGTCATTGAGAACTTCTGAAATCATCCCGAGTTCCATACCTACTTCATAAAAAGAGGGAAATAGTTGTTGTCACAAATGATGTGTTGTCCATTATAATTTTTGTAGTAAACAGGAAAATTGTTATTTTAAGTTTAGATATTTATCAATTCTACTAACTAACTTGTGACTTCTATTGTGAAAATGATTCACTCATATTAAAAAAATATATGTAAAATATAAAATTTCCGACAAATTTAATTTTCGCACCTTGATTTATTTACCTTAACGTTTCTAAACTTCTGATTGTAAGTGAAAAGTCCCCGGCAACTCCTAACACATGTTTGCCTTTAGGTACTGATAATTCCCAGGTTTTTTCTAGTTTAGTCTTTACTCTCAAAGAGCAGACACTTCTTGGAACTTCAGTCGAGCTTCTCTCAGCTTTTGAAATACTTCCTGGACTTTTTTAAAGGATTCTCAAAATATTTGTCAAGTTTTATGATATCGTCAAGATAAATAAGACCAGTTTTCTAATTTATTCCACACATACTTGTTTCCATAAGTATTTCAGGCGTGGCCACCAATCACAAACACCAAATTGTGGTTACGTTAAATTACGTTTATTATATAGAGGGAATGGCACTTGCCAATAGCCGCTTTTCAGATCTAGTGTGAAAAACCGTTGAGGTAGGTACAGACAACGTGTCCAGTGTGTCGTCTATCCTTGGCAATGGATAATAACTGTCCTTCAACTGTCCTTCGTGGCAATATGTTTTTGTAGTCTACACAATAAATTCCCTAGATTGATGTAGTATCGCAGTCATTCGCTATTTTGGAGGAAAATCCCTATTGCCAATTTGAAACTGAAACACATTTTTTCGCATCCATTAATATACAAAAGAATTTTGAACATTTTATTATACAATAACCCAACACTTTCACCGAATATAATGCAAAGAACTGAATTTTGATAGTCTTTTGGTATAAATGGCACTAATAATTAAATTTTAAAAATGTAGATAGGTAATATTTTATATTCAGCAGAGTATTTAGAAACACGTGTCAAACCGCAAAATGAGAACTTGGGCAATCTAGGGATTTTATTACACAAAATCTTGCTTCTCGTTGCATTAACTCAGCATTCTCCATACTTCTTATTCCATCAAGGGAAGTAATCGTGCAACTTGCTTAACTGGAGCTATGTTGCTAGTATTTATGAAGGAGATTAAACCCTCAAGTTCGTGAAAACATTTTTGTATTGACAGCTCTCTCAAAGTAGGGATAAACTTGCCAACCTTTGATAGGTATTCACCGCAATATAATGGAGTAAAACTAACGATTTGGAAAATCAAACTTTAGAGATAAACAGTTGATTATTTTTCCACCCAGCAGCGGGTAAATTACATGATAAAAGTATAATTCTAAAGTAAAATATATTGAAATTTATACAAAAAACGTTTCAAGTATTAAAGGTATTTGGAAAAACAATCAATCCAACACATACACATATTATTCAATTAAAATAACGTTTAATGTATTGCTTGTTAACGTCTATACTTTATTTTGTTTATTGTACGTATTTATTTTTAACAAAATACTCAGGTTGCTTGTTACATGCCCTCTTTAAGCGTCTAACAATAATAAATCAACAGAAAAAAAGAAAATCTATCAGTATCACCATGAAAAATGATCCTACCTTACAGATATCTATTTGCATTTACAATTTTTGAACTTTAGAAAACTTTGTGGCAATTTTCAGTAACTTCTGTCATTCCACAAAGGTGGCGCTGGAGACATTAAAAGATCAATAGAAAATGAACATCGAAATCATCAATAATTCCTGAATATTATATCTTTAGCGACCTAGTTTGCATGTATCGATTTTCAAATAACATTGACGGACTCTACCCAGGTGTCGCTAGTAGTGTATTAAATAACTATAAACTATCTATAGAACTGATAGAGGCCAATTTGAAGCAATCGATTATTGATTTGGAAGTTTTTAAATAATAAATAGGTGAAGTTGGTCTATCCTCTTATTATCGTTATAATTTTATAATTCCAAAGGGCAAGTTTAAGGTTTCTCGGACAAATGTTAATCGTCAGATAAATTCAGCAATATTTTTCTATGGAAAAGATCAAATAAAAAAATTAGAAATAGGAACAAAACCGAAGCGGGTTCATGGAAAGTTTTACTAATAATATAAATAGAGTTCAAAAGAATGATAAAAGTTTTATTTTCTCTAAGGTAGTGGGAAATTGATATTTTTTAAATCTTCTGTACTAGATGAAAATATTCATAACCACTCACAATTTACGAATTTATGTGGTTGCCTTTTGGTTTAAGAAATGTCTGCTAAACCTTTGAAAGATTTATGAATGAAGTTCTATGAGAACTTGACTTTATTAGATTACAGACGACATTCTTATATACAGTAAACTTCAGTGAACTTAAAAAGTATTCTAGTCTAAAGGATTTAGAAACGGTTTTTAAACTCTTAAACAGGGATATAGACTTAATATTAAACCAAGTAAACGTGTTTCTGGTATAAGTGAATTAAATTTTATTTTAAAATTCTGCAAAAGATATATCTCCATAAGAAGAGTTAAAATAATTGTTTCCAGGACCTAATACAAAAACCATAGGCATAGTAAATATATTATCGTGAATTTGTCCCAAATTTAACCGAGTTTCTTCTAAAATTCAATAAGATTGGTGGATAAATATACACCACGTGTTAACGATCATTGATATTATCTTAGTTGTATTAGTATGATTGAATTTTAATAATTAAGAGATAGTAGGTCTTGGAATAACCCTCTGCAGTTGTTTACAACCCCCCATTACTAGATTACTTGATAATACTAGATTTATTTTGGTTTTACTATCCCAGTTTCGCAGATATCATTCCTTCCCCTTCCACCTCCTTTACGGCGTTTATCCACTGCAACAGCGAGTATAATATCCTAGCTGAATTAATTTGCCACTGCCGTATACGTTAAAACGGCCCCGCAATTACGATTCGGACGTTTAATTAAATTTTTATAAAAATGCATCATGCATGCGGTCCGACAGGATATAATTTAGTTTGCGAGGAAGGCGAGTACGTAGGGTAAATCGCCTCAGGCCGTGGAATTTCTTTGTTGCATATTAAATCGGGTACATCGCCAACCACAACAGGTGCTCCCGTAGCTAGGATTTTCTCCGGGAGTGAGGGCGACACGCTTAATATGAAACTTTAAAACGACCCGCAGGGACCGCGGTGTTTGTTCCTAGTGCGTAGATAGCAGGTGAAAATTTTAACAGGAAAAGAAAATATGGGACGGAAAAAAATGTTTGGAAGAAGGAGTGTAGTAGAGGTGTTTAAGTTATGAAAGGTATTAAGGTTTTAAACACATCTTCCTTCAATTTCAGCAGTTTTCATAGTTTTCTAAAACTGTTTCTTTTAGTTAGGAGGCTTCAATTTACCTGTAAACTGCACTATACTTCCTAAGTTGACCCTTGAGTCAGCTTGTTGTCATTTTGATGAAAACGATATCAAGAAAAATTTGTGCGAGAGTTCCATCTATTTTAAAGCAACTTCAATAAATATTGTTCAAGTTACCCATAGTGACCACTGTAAAAAAAGAAGATGGAATTCTCTTTATACTTCTTCATAATCATTTTCACATGAATAAAGTCTAAGAACGTTGGTGCTTATAACATTGAAGTTAAAGATTAAGCCCTCTGGTCGGGATTTATATTTGCTGAGTGTGCTAATCTATAGATTTCGGTTTACCGTCGTTGGTTTTTCTGTTGAACTTATTTCGTCCTGACAAAAATGTTCTTTTTCCCTTACTAGAACTTTGATATTGTTTAGGACTATTAAATGCAGTGTATCTGACCTGCTTCCCAAACTTCTGATTTATCTCTCTTGTTATTCCTTTCTTACTTATTCACACTTGTATCCCATTAACCTATTGCTAATGTATCTCCTTGCTCATCCAGGATATTATATACGCTGAGACCCTGGAGTATATCGTTCTTGCAACTAGGAAAAGCTGGTTCTATATTTCTTAAGGTGCTAAAGACGGTATTAAAATCGTCTGTCCTTAAGGAACGACCTAATGTGTATATATCCCTGTATCCTCGTAGCCAGATATTTCTTTGTTTTCCTTTCGTCTTACGTATTCTACTCATGACTTGATCAATATTTTTGCTAGTATAAACATTTCCTTTGAGAACTGATTATAGTAAATCCTCGTCTAAGTGTTTAGGATCGGTTTTGATGATGTTGATGACACCTTGTTTCTGGGCTGGATAATGATGAAATAGGCTATCAATTTATTTCTTGGCTACAAGTACTAAAAGAAGCCAGCGTATAATAAACATTATATTATATTTGTAGCTATAAAAACCGTCAAATAAAGCAAATTTAAACTGTCTTAACTCATTTAAAACAAAGTGTCATTTCAGACTTCGATAAACAGATTGATTTTCGAAACGTCAAAGACATGTTGATGCGTATTTTGCAATTTCTATTTGTCTGCTTTTTTCAGTGTGAGATATTTGGTTAGCAAAACTATTTTCATAAAAAATAACCCTCATTGATCAGTCAAGGATCCTCCCACCCTCAATTATATCGTCCAAAATTAAATTTGTAAGAAAAAGCTTCAAGCTGTAAAGTCCATTCTAAACTGTGAAGAATTAAAATTTAAATCATTATAATTACTTCCTCTGTTGGCGTATCTACCATCAATATGGAAGAAAACCAATACCTCATAGAACAAAGG
Source organism: Anoplophora glabripennis (assembly GCF_000390285.2). NCBI lineage: Eukaryota > Metazoa > Arthropoda > Insecta > Coleoptera > Cerambycidae > Anoplophora > Anoplophora glabripennis. Next base: position 860,712 of record NW_019416481.1, on the reverse strand, counting down.
TAAGGGAGACTTTTATTAAAATTTCGTTATCTTCAAAAATACAATCTTGTTTTATAACGTATCCCAAGGGGTTTAAAAAGATAGAAACAATATGCTGAATGTGTTCAACAATGCCACAAAATGAAATTGACTTACCTTCTCTCAAAACAGTTGACCTTCATGTTTTTGAGGTCGCTGTTCACGATCCCGGTATTCGTATAACCCCAGCACGTTTGGATCAAGGTTAAATGAAGGTCAAATTTCGTTTTTTTGAATGACAGCTTTTTGATCTGGGAATCCGAAACAGCGAGAAATTTTACGTCCAAATACGTGTTGACCTTTTGGTGAAATTGACTTCTGGAGATTATTTGAAGGTCATTTAAAGGTCTAATCTGAGGTTTGAATCTACCGGCTGAAATTTCCGCTTCGAAACGAGACGTCGGATCTCGGACCAGTTGACCTATATGTTTTTTGGGCCGCTGACCACGAATCCAATGTCAACGTGACCCCAGAGCATCTAGGTCAAGGTCAAATAAAGGCCAAATTCCAGCATAATAATAGAATACGTAAAATAACAAATAAGCCACATGAATCATTTAGGAAGGCTCTTATTAACCATAATATTTGCACCTTTTGTAGCCTAATGTTAGAACGAATTATGGATTATCTGTCATCTTGTCATCTTCATTATTAACATTACTAACAGCCTTATGATGTTGTTGCTCCCACTGGTCCTGTTTATGCATCGAGAATTTCTTTGTGCTCTTCATCACAGTCCGACAAAAATCCAATGCATACAAATTCGAACACACATTAGCACATTTAATAGCTTCGCTCGCGGGACATGCAAACTAATTTAAGCAGTATCAATTCATTTTCAATGAGGCGAGCGCATGCATTCTGAAGCGAGTGTGATCTATAACCAATTAACATGCTATACGCGGTTCGGGTCTGCGAATTTTATGACCTGTTGGTCGGGCGGGCGGTCGATACGTAGCCCGCCGCTCGGATTTCTAAATCTGTGAAGCCATATCGATTTATCTGAGGGGAATGTCTCACGGAGATGTGTTCGAGGTGGTGTTTTTGTGCGATCCGAAGGTAGCGGACCCAAGGACAAAGCGGCGTCACCTGCAGGATCGAGGTTGTTGCGATATTATAACCCCACACGATTAATGCCAACAGGGAGCTTGCGTGAAATATTAATTCAATATAAAATTTGATAAATAGTTTAAAAGTGATGCAAAATTTGTATCGAAAGTTTCTGTTAAATTAAAAAATAATAATTTATATGTAACGTGTAGAAAATTTCATTTGGCCAACGTATTTTAATTGTTTATGTCCTCAAACAATTTTATTCTATTGATGGTATATTTTGGTGATGACATATCAAAAAACATTTACATTTTCTTTAAAATATATTACTGCTCGGCAAGAACCAACGGGAAGGTATGAACATACACTTGCCAGGAAAGGTTGTTAGTTTAGGTTAGAAAAGTTATTAAATAAAAATAATCAACAATTCTGCATTGTCAACAACTGAAATTTATGGCCGGTCGCCCAGTGCGTCTGTGTTTGTGCGCCGTTTGCCCGCGCGCGCATTGTTCAACTGTGCGTATACATTTCTACTACCTCCACGTTTAGTTCGACCAGACCTGTATACGGGTATGGCTAAATAAATATGGGAACAAGTTTTTCAAATATTTCAATGCCGAGTCGCTGCGTAGCGACCGAACCTGATACATCCTGCCTAGCTCTTTGGTCTTCAATTGAGATCGGAGAGACTATATCTTCTTCTTCTTCTTCTTCTTCTTCTAGTGGTTGGTCCTAATAAGTTCCATAGCACTGCGGCCTAATCAGGCCTATTGTGCGTCCCACTACTAGTCCTATTCAGCAAGTAGATTTGTCCTTTTTACAAAGTCTAAAAGCTTCCTTGCTGACACTTCTCTCAGTTCCTTGGGTTCCAAATAGGGTCCCCCAAGGAGCGCCATTCTGCTACGTGCAAATCCCGGGCACTCGCCCAGGATATGCCGAGAAGTTTCATCCGCCGATTCACATCCTCGGCAGACCGGACTGTCTACAAGCTTTAGCTTATGTAGATGTTTCCTAAAGTGACAGTGTTCCGTTGTGAGTCCTGTCACTCTCCTGAGCCGGATTCTGTTCAAGCTCAGTAAATCATTCGTTCTTTCCTTCGACGGATACTCCATGAGCTCCTTAGAATGGCTATGTCCTAGCCGAGAAGTCCAGTATTTCCTGTGTTCTGTCTCAGTCCATTTGCCCAGAGCCCGCCTGACTACACTGGGAAATGTGCCACAGAAGGGCTCCGGGCCAATGAACTCTGTCTCGGATCCCTTCCTAGCAGATTCATCCGCTTTCTCATTTCTACAAATGCCTTTGTGCCCTGGCACCCAACACAGTCTGACTGTATTGTTGGTGGCCAGTACAGTCAGCATTTGTAAACAATCCCACACCAGTTTTGAACTTATCTTGTGTGCATCTAAAGCTTTAATTGCAGCTTGACTATCAGAGAATATATATATATGAGTTTATGTTTATAACCTCTACGAACATTCTCTGCCAGACACGCCATTATCGCGAAAATTTCTGCTTGGAATACGGTAGGGAACTCCCCCAGACTGTAGCTTGCACTCCATCTGGGTCTGTGTCCATATATTCCTGCACCCGTCCCTCTGGTCATTTTGGAGCCATCTGTAAACCATACTAGGTTCCACCTTTCCAGGGTATTAAACCTTTCCTCCCATTTGCTTTGATCCTCTATTCGAGTCTCAAATGGCTTGTGGAAGTGAAACCTTGGAACCATCTTGTCAGATACTATCCCAAAAGTTAGATAGATGTGTCTATGATCCTGGAATGGGAACTACCCCTCCAGCCGTTGTTATTGATATGCTGCTAGCCGCGCTTCTCTTTCTACGACTATATGCAGCGGTGGTAGATTTAGCATGACTTCTAGTGCAGCTGTCGTGGTCGATGCCATCGCCGACGTTATACCTAAACAGGCCAATCTCTGAATTCTATTCAGTTTTTCCCTCGCTGTGGTCTGTTGTGTTTTTTGCCACCATACCACAACGCCGTAGAAAATCCTAGGTCTTACTATCGATGTATACAACCAGTATGACATCTTTGGTTGGGAGACTATATCACTAACTACCCGAATTTGGTACCGCTAATATTAAAATACATGTACTGGGAGACATTTTGTATTCAGTTATATACAGTTTGAATGCTACCTGACTAGTTTCCTGGGGTCAACAGTTACTTGCAGCGTGTATTATTAAAATTTAACTTTAATTACTGGGAGTTACACTGTCAGATACACATTATACTCTAGATTTTAACTGTTTCGCTGTCTCATACAAACTCTATTAGACAATAAAACGCGGCGCAAACCTACGGTTCTCTATACATCCATTTTAGACGCATGCATTTAATTTAGCGATTAAACTACCGAGACTTTACGACTAGCGCTAGTTAGCTGGGCTTGTAAACATTGTAAGAAACCCAGTGAAACTCCGGTGGGCGTATTCCCTACCTCATTTATCAATCTTACGTGATTCTATTCCATTCCATCCTCTTCCTCCTTTTTTTGTCAAAGATAATCTCGGTCGGAATGATTCCGTCGACGAACTTCAGATAAGAGGTTTTAAAGTTTATTTACGCCGCCACTCTTCGCTCGAAGAATACTTTTAAAATTTACTTAAAAGTAAAGTTTTTGTTTTTTCGGGAAGTTCGCCACGGCACACTTCGAACGGGAACGGAAAACGCTTACATTAATAGGCGTTTTTGTGGGGGACCTGTTCCGGCGGCCAAAGTTGAAGTTTGGCGTTCGGGCAACTTTTCAACGAACAAAAAAATATTTTCATTAGCTCTTGTCATCGATCACTTTTTAAATCACTTGAAATTAGAGGTAAAAGAGGCTTCGGTTGCAATTCCTTCCGAGTTTTTGTCGCGTGACTTGCAAAATTTTTGAATTCTGTCAAAAAGGCAGGACGGTATGCAACAGTGCATTTTAATATCATCTATTGTTATACCCACTATCGCTAGTAATCCCAACCCATAATCCATCCATATAATTCATTTAGAGGGGAAAAAAGAAAAAAAAATGTTACCTGGACTTTTATTAGTGGAAATGATAAAGCGGCTTGAAAAGTGGTGACGAATGGTATTATTGCCATTATCGGCGAAAGTTTATGTCAAAAAAAAGTATTCATTACAAAACTTCTACAGTGTGTAAGAAGTTTGACTGCCATTACATGAGATAGAATAATCATAAATGAACAAAAAAGTTGAATATTGCAGAAGCGTAAGATTAAAAGTTTTCAAAATATAGCGAGTATTAATATTGGGGAATTTCATTACAACGTGACAACAGCGCTTAACCAAACGCCACACAGCTGATACATATCAAGTGTGCATGCGCAGGTTTGTCCTACGGAAAAAATGTAAACCACTATTATTGAGAAACATTTAGTAAATTTCAAGGTAATTAATTGTTTTCCAGTTTTTAAATAAATAAAATAAAATGTATTGATTTTGTAGTACGAAGATAGTGTTGTGCTTTTTTAGTTCAAATTTTAGTAATTATTAAAACGGGAACTTAACTTTTAATCAAATTATGAATTTGAAAAATATGTAATTAAAGTACCCAAAGATTCACGTCATTCAAATAATCATACGCATTAAAAATAATTTAAGTACTTACCAAAGAGCAAAATTCAATCCAATCGCGCTCTCGCTAAAAAATGCCTCAAGAAAAGGAAATAGTGGTACGCAAAAAACACTCAGACACGGTCCAATTCCAGATACCAACTGAATTGCGTATTGCTGGCTGGACAGTTTAGTACCTCGTGTTATTCGCCGCGCTGTTGTCACATTGCTCGATATGAAGTTTATCGAATTTTAAATTTACTTAGAAATCTACTTAGAAAAATCATAGTGCTGAGTTCTGCCGCTGTTATTTTTTTTGTTTTGACATACTTTTTGGTAAATAAAAAAATGTATAATCACAATTCAAAAACATGCTGAAAAATGCAAATAAAAACAAAACAAATTGTTGATAAATTTGTTTAAACTTTTTTTAAAAATTGAAAAACTGACCACACCATTCAATTGTACGGAAAAGAATACAAAAAACTGTGCTTCATTATTTGACCTGAAACTTTATTTTTGTACAATATTGCTATAAACAACAAAGTCGAATAATTTTGTGTATCGAGCGTGATCGCCCATACCGCACCAATCAAAGTAATTAAAGTAAAAAACCGTTCAGAAATTTCTTGTGTTTATTAGAAAAAAAAAAAATGCAAAAAAATTCGAAAATCATAAAAGTTGTTAAAATAAAAAATGAAGAATGAATCATCATTTACAGAAGCAAGATAAGGGCTTCAGTAACGTACAAATATTAAATTTCTCAAAATTGTGGATCAATTAGGTTGATTCTTTGACCATAACTTTGTAAAAAAAATAATGTTTTGACGTGAAATTTGGACTGAAGTCTTATTATTCTATTTTAAACAACTTTTATGATTTTCCAAAATTTTTGCATTTTTTTCTAAAAAACAAGAAACTTCTGAAGAAATTTTTCTGAAAGATATTAAAAAGCGCATAATTCGTTATGTACACACTCGAAAACATAAAAAACGATACATTTGATGCTCATAAACATTCAAACCTCGGAAAACTATATAAGATTTTCCAAGAATTTTCTCTCTAATCGACTTTTGTTATTTAAAAACGAATTGACCATTATTTTTTCTCTAAAATATTAATTTTCACATAATCTCTACTTCATTTAAAAATATCTACGCGAAAGTCAAAATTTTTCATATAAACAATTTTGTAGGAAATTTAATTTTGAACGTTTATTTGAAACTTTTAAAAAATGCATCTTTGAGATATTGGCAGTATTTTGCCAAAAAAATGCGAAGATGTATCGAATTTAATGATGAAAGTTGGTGATAAGACGTGTTAAGAGATGCTGAATGAAAAAAAACGCTAATACCAATTAGCTGTTTTGACGTCAAAAAAAAAAAACGCGTCCTAGCTCGACGTGAGTTGCATTAATAAAAAGAGCAGTATCACAATTAGATAGTTTATTTTTACCCTACATTCTAAAAAATAATTTTTGAAATCGGAAAAAAAATAAAGAAGTTCCAGACTTAAGCGCGACACCCTGTATATATGTCTATATCTCTAAACGCTGTATATTGCTGGTCGTTGCGATATGACACATGTTTTCTGACCTCCCTACACTTTTCTATAAACAAATTCTCAGTGTGAAAAAGTTCTTTTTTCATTATTTTCCTGGACTATAGACCATACATTTATAATGAAGTGAAAGTAAGACTGTTATTTTATATTTTAATAGATACTTGCTGATAATTTCGCCAGTGAAACAGTTAAAACAGGAAGAGAATGTTGGTATTTTATAAATTTCTGTTTATAAATATTTGCTTGTTGTTGACATCTTTTCCACGGATATAAAATACATATTTATTTCAGTTGCAGTTGTGGAACCAGGAACTGTAACAAAAATTTGAATTTCGCTAGCCGTTAATTTCGCAAAGAGCTAAGTTGAAATTTATTCACCTATCTTTGCAAATAGAATTTACGGAAAGTTTGGAATGTACAGTATACTACAAAAGTTATCAAGATTCGAATTGAATTGACAATTCTCATTACACTGATTTCCTAATAGTATTCTGGAACTCATACTAAAACCAATTTTTTCTTCTAATTATCATGATTGTTTGTACTTATACTACTACAGAAGCCTATTCCTAGCTTCCTATTAGCAGGCTTCCTATTAGCGAATGCATTCCTAAATTTTTGTTATCGCAAAACAATGTTTGACTTTATTTGATAAGATTAAAGAAATTGAATTTGTTTGCGTTAGTTTAATACATTTACAATAGAGTAAAAAATGCGCTATTGATAAAAAAACTAATGATAAAACATGTTTTTTAAAACAGTCTTACTTGCTATACTTTCTATTGGAAGGCTTTAACCTTTGAACTACCACAATATTTCTATTCAGCACCATTGTATGAAGTTACCGCCATTGTTTTCAATTATCTCGGCTCTATGCAAAATATAGGCTCTGTATGTACGTACAAAGAATAAAAATTGAATTTATAACTGATGAGAATATACTTAAAAATCATTTATCAACCAGAACGCCTCTGATACGTCGAGTATAATGTAGAACTATTATACGCATTTTGGGTACGCTGAAAATGACTGGGTTATTATGTTTCTTTTTTCTTCAGGCCTTTAATGGATACATAATCCACCGTATCGTACCAGGAATAGCACACATCCAAGATTTCCGACGAAAACACGTTTTGTGGGTCGTTTTGCAAGCAATCCATCAATTTGTGCGGCTTCATTTAGTAAATCTATTGACGTGCACTAGTTCCAAAAGTAATTCATTTCGTTTCAAGAGATGCCCGAGAAGGTTCGATAAAAAGACGTATAAAATAAATCAGTTACTGATATTTTCCAGCTTTTTGCTTTGAGCTGGTTCTAGGTATTCGCATTTTTACGATATTTTAAGGGATTTCTCGCAGTTATCAGCAACGAAATGAACGTAAAATGCATAATAATTCTTGAAAAAGTGCAACATCAAAGTCTGGATATCTTCAGTTCTCAAAACTGTCAGTTAATAATTATATTTATAAAAAATTCTCTTAGCTTCTCAAGTGGACATTTTTTTATACACCTTTTCCTCCAAATTGGTCGTTTCTAAATAAGTCTTTGAGTTCTTTGGTACGTAATTATCTTTTGCAAGAAAAGTCAACATTGCAATGCTTCAAGTCGTTCTAGACAATGAAAAATAAAGGAAATATTCATTTCTGAGATCTTAGGAAATATTATGTAATTATACGTTGTACGAATTCTATAAAAGGTATTGAAAATATACATAATTATGTATAGGTGAGCATATTTAGAAACAAAGATTATGTATAGGTGAGCCATAACATACAAAACACATATCTGGTGATTCTTCTGACGAATAATCTAGTTGTTTACTAGATATTGGGAGTGCATATTAATGTTGGAAGAGGCATTTTGTTTGTGAGATCATACCTTCTGCACACAATTTTTGAATTCTTTTGTCTCGTAACAATAACTTAGTTTCATGCTTTCGACATGATGAGCTAGGGCATTTTTCAGCCCGCACATGGTGATATCGTGCGTCATTATTACAGAACATGGCGGCAAATCTGATAATTTCATTTAGAATCCATTTTTTGTAATTTTATAGTCCTTTGTCTTAATTTTTGACTAAAAACGTAGTTTCACGTTTGGTATAAAACCATTTTCTCATTCAGCATGAACTATAGCTAAACGTGTAGTCCTTTTGACATTGATCTCCAAAGATCTCTTTGTTTCTTTCATCACAACAAGCACTTTCATGGGTTTGCGAGAAATGGATATACTTACATTTGGTGAAGCTGTACTTTTTGGATTACACAACTAAATTTTATTAAGACAGTGGGAAGAGCCAAATTCCAGGACAATGTGTTGCTTCATTCGGGAATGTTAGGCTACGACATACAATATTAAGGTTTTATTTAATACTGTGCAGAGGAATGATAAGAATGTCTACCCCTTGTCGTTATACGACATCTTCGGATCTTACTGTGTTTTTGCCTCTATCGTACAAATCTCAGCAGTTCAAAGATATGCCCGTTTTGTAAGGTCTCTCTAACCCAGACTGTATAAAAACCGTAGTTTAGTCAGACATACGATCGTTTGTGAAAAAAAAAACATTTTATATGATATCAGTTAACAAGGTTACATCGCAATTAGGTGATGTAGTTTTTTTATTATCGCAGTCAAGGGTTTATACCAGAATATTTCTAGATATCCACGAATTTCGACGACTGTGAAGTTTTTTGCGAATAAGTGAAAAAAACCCTCCAAATTGGACTTGTTGATGAATTTTTATACAAGAATGTTCATGGAAAGTCTCAAATTAATTGCAAAAAACTTATATAGCTTTCCTTTGTATCAATCTTATTCAATTAATCCTATTGTTAGTATAATATCTGTACTAATTTCTCTTTAAAATATGTTTTTAAGTTTTTTGAAGTGGCTTGTTTTCCTTTAAAAGTTCTATATTTCGTTTTTAAAATATACCGAGGGAAAAATCTTACCTGGGACTCGTAGAAAGCTATAAAATGCGTTGCGCATTACCAATTATGTATATATGATATGATTTAAGTGACATTTTTCGTACATAAACAGCCTAAAATTAATTTTAAACTAAAAATTGGCGCAGTAATTTTTATTTTAAAATCAATGCTGCTCAAATCAAGAATAATAATTATATATTTTAGATTATATTTACCTAAATATATTAAAATACCTAAAAGTGTAAAATTAAAATAACTATATTAAGGATAAAAGTTATTGGATTCTTATCGTTTGAATAAAAAAATCAATTCTTTAAAACAGTACAAACCTCACGTCATATTTAATGCATTTGTTTCATTGATTTCAAATAATTCTTATTCTCAAATGGAGAAGTATTCGATCTTATTATAGAAGAATAATAAATTCTTTAAATAAAGTATGTATGTATTACTATACATAAGAAATAGTAAAACCAAGCTAGCGTTGAAATAGTAGATTATTCTTAAAATTAGTATAGCTTTTTTCCGTGACAACAAAAAAAATTATATAAACTTGTGACGTTGGTTTTGCAAGACCTACCCAAATCCAACAAATTGACCACCATTTCCTGGACACCCTGTATAGTATTTTAATGTTTATCTGCGTTCGCACGCTACTACAGGGTCCAAGAAGTTTGACTGCCATTACTTCAGCTGGTGCAGACCACGTGTGCACGCGGCAGACTCTTCCTCTTACAGAAAAAATGTAAACAACTGTAGGCTAGGATGGATCTGTTTTGAGGTAGATGTGAGAGGGGCAAGCAATTTCTTTCTGGATTACCTTCAGTACAACCCACATAATAAAAGTGTAGCTTCCTAGATCTGGGCGAGGTCAGGAACATTTTCAAAATTGCAAACATGTTTAAAAAATTTAAAAAAATACCTATTTTATCCGAGTTTTTTTTACTTATATCTTGGAACCTATGCATTGTCGAAGAATATTGAAGAGGAAAAAAAAATTTAGAATTGAATTTTGCACAATATATTGTAAGTTAAAAATGTTTAAATTTATTACCGATATTGCAACATAGCAATAATTGATGAAAAATAGACAAAATAATCCAGTTTTTTTGGATATTTTTATTTATATTTTAATTACTCCGAGGGCATTCTAGTTTTGGTAAACAAAACTTTAGAGTATAATAAAACAACACACCAAATTTCATTAAAATCGGTTCAATAGTTTTCGCAAAATAATTTTTTGAAAAAATTTTTGTATCAAATTTTTAAAATGTTGCACAGCCTCAAATAAAGCATCTAGATACTTGAAAATTTTTTCACATAGAAAAGACCGCTCAACCTTTCAAATTACAAAAATAATAATATTATGTGAAATCACAACTTTTCGATTCACCGACTGGTGTTTGGTGTAATCGCATAATCTCGAGCGTACAAAGCTACAAAGACTTAGGGATTTTTAGTTGACGTTACCAATCGCGCAATGTTGGTTGCCTAAGCTCGGCAGGCAACGTGGCTTCTAATCATTTATAAAGGCTCTGTTTATAAAATGTCATCATTATGGTATGGTCGTTCTAGTGGGTTGTTTAAATGGAACCAAATCACTGTTCGCGCAGCTTATCAGCGACCACTGTCTCCAAATATCCAGCAGTTTCCCGCTCCATGAAATTATCGCGGACCCCTCTGGGCCCGATGGGTAACAGATGGCTTGTTTACATTACACCTTTTATCGCTTTTGTTTGTTTCGCCCGAGGATCCGCCGAGGGATAATTTGAATTATTCCGAACAATGGTCCGTGTACGTAAAATGTGTCGGCAAAAGCCTTTGCTCTCTTTATCTCCTGCACCGCTGACAGTCGCCTGCCCCTGGCCACGCAATCTAAATTCATTCGACGGGGATGGGTTTGAAAAATCTAATACGGATTTATGGGAAAATAATCGAGTAAAACTGGGAATTTTCAACCCCCAAAGGAAGTAATTCCACTAAATCATATAATTTGATTAAGGAATAGTGCAAGAAAAGGGATATCAAATTAATATTTTGCTATTACTATTATAATAAAAATTGATATTCATCCAGCGCTTGACAATATAATTGCCTTAAATTGAAAAGCTTAGACTCTAAAAGTTAATTCAGTAGAATACAATATATTTTTATTTAATATAATTTTAATTTTTTGCGTTTGTGCTCATTAAAAATTAAAAATTCAATATTGGTTTTGTTAGCGCCACCCCAAGCAATCAGTCCATATCGCAGTAACGATTCAACAAGTGCATAATATATTTGTCTTGTTTTATTAAAGTTTAATACTTTTTTAACTTGTTTAAAGTAATAAATTAATGATCTTATTTTTTTATTTGTATATTCAACATGTAAATTCCACTTCAAGTGTGGGTCAATAACAATGCCCAAATATTTTATATTATCTGAAAATTTTATGATTAGATCTGTGTTTTCTATGTGAATATCTTTATAAAGTGGTAAATTATCTATATAGGATGTAAAAAGCATAAACTTTGTTTTATTTATGTTCAAGGTTAGAAGATTTTGATCAAACCAGTCTGTAATTTTTTGAAATTCCTTAGTCGCTTTCATTTTTAAATGCATCCAGTTTTCTCCAATATCTGCTTGGAAATAAAAGCAAGTGTCACCCGCAAATGAGATAATCTCACAATTTAGATCAATAGTGAGTAAATTATTTAGGTATAATATGAATAATACAGGTACTAAAATTATGCTCTGCGGTAAACCACACAGCACAGTTCTCGTGATTTATTTTAAAAAGTTATATTCTTTGGCTTAAATAATCTTTTATTAACTCATATACAGGGTAGCCCATCCAAAACGTACCGCAAGGCATTACAGGGTAGTAATGAACTTTTCGGCAAAATCCAAAAACAGGTAAAGTTTGCTTCTGAGGGGGACAATTTTTGGCGCAAAAAGCATACCAAAATCTTCAACCCCCTAAGTGGGTGTGCCATCCCCCAATTTTTTTTAAATGGGAATGGAGGCCAAGTGGGGGGTCATTAGAAAGGGCTTTTAATTCTCTATAATCGATTCTTCCTTTTTGAAAATCGATCCATTATTTTAGAAAATATGCCGCTTTGAATATACGAACAATATTTTTGACGAGAAATGCGAAAATCGATTTAATTTTACTTCAAAACTTACAGTATTAGCTTAGTAAATTCCTTCAAAAGAATTCGCTGTTTTTTTTTTGATTTGCGAATTCTTTAGCCTGATTTTGGTGAGCAAAAAATTGTCCGCTTTTTGTTTCGTATTTAGATAGGCCACAAGAAGTTGCTAGATAACTGTCTTGTGACTTGTAGTTGAAGAGTACCAATACTGCCGAGTCTTTTAAATTGATTAATTATGGTGTACTCAATTCCAGAAAGAGTAGAAATTATTGAGCTTTTTTTCAAAAACAATGAATGCGGAAATCGGGTCGCCGAACTGTTCAACCAACGGCATCCTGAGAAACATGCGTCTGGAAAAATTGTTCGCGAATTGGTGGCCAAATTTCGCGAAACTGGCTCCGTTCATAACAAAAAGAGGCAGGTTGAAAATCCGGTACTAAATGAACCTACGGAAATAGCGGTATTGGGGCAAGTGGCAATGGATAGTACGCTGAGTACAATGCAATTGGCTACTGCGACAGGAGTGAGTCGTACAAGTGTCCAACGAATATTAAAAAAATACAAATTCCATCCTTATAAGATTCGGCTAGTGCAAGAGCTAAATGAAGACGATTTTGATCGTCGTTTGCAATTTTGCGAAATAATGACTGAACGAGCGATAAACGATAATTTCCTCTTTAATGTGTGTTTTTCGGACGAGTGTACGTTCTTCTTGAATGGTTTAGTGAATCGCCATAATTGTCGTTACTGGGCTGATACCAATCCAAGGATTTTCCATGAGACACACTCCCAACACCCCCAGAAGTTGAATGTATGGGCAGGTATTTTTGGAAATTCCATTGTAGGTCCTTTTTTCCTTCCTGGAAATTTGACAGGCGATATGTACTTGGATTTACTACAAAATGTCATCGACCCAGCTCTAACAAATATCATAGAGGACGACCCTGCTTACAATGAACACGAACTGATTTTCCAGCAAGACGGAGCTCCTCCACATTACTCGCTCAATGTGCGCAATTACCTAAATGAGACGTTTCCAGGACGCTGGATAGGACGAAGAGGTGCAATTGAGTGGCCCCCTCGGTCACCCGACTTAAATCCTTTAGATTTCTTTCTCTGGGGGCACATTAAAAGCAAAGTTTACAGCACTCCACCTGATACCTTGGAAGATCTGCGAGGACGAATCATTAATGTATGTCGCGAAGTAACACCGCAAGTGCTCCAGAATGTTCGACAACGGTTTGAAGACAACCTGTATCATTGTATGCAAGTTGGCGGACAACATTTTCAGCATTTACTTGACTAATACCGTAAGTTTTGAAGTAAAATTAAATCGATTTTCGCATTTCTCGTCAAAAATATTGTTCGTATTTTCAAAGCTGCGTATTTTCTAAAATAATGAATCGATTTTCAAAAGGTAAGAATCGATGTATAGATAATTAAAAGCCCTTTCTAATGACCCTCCACTTGACCCCATTCCCATTTGAAAAAAATTAGGGGATAGCACCCCCACTTAGGGGGTTGAAGATTTTGGTATGCTTTTTGAGCCAAAAGTTGTCCCCCTCAGAAACAAAATTGACCTGTTTTTGGATTTTGCCAAAAAGTTCTTTACTACCCTGTAATGCCTTGCGGTACGTTTTCGATGGGCTACCCTGTATTATACCTCGTATTGCCAAAGCATTTGCATCAGCAAAGAATGGCTAACAGTATCAAAAACCTTGGTAAGGTCTGCAAATATACATAATGATGGAATATTTTTATCAATGTTTTGATATACATATTTTAGATATCTGTTTTGAAATAGCATCACTTGTCGAAATTTTCGCTCTAAATCGAAACTGATTCGGTGATATTAAGTTATACTTATCTATAAAACTAACAATTCTTGTTTTAAGACAAAAATGTTTGTTACACCTGATATTAGTGAGATAGGTCGATAATTTTATACCTCAATTTTATCAGCATTTTAATGATTTGTTAAGAATTGCCTCCGATTATTTCAATAATGATCGCCGAAATTAAGATTTGCACCTTTTTCTTTAATTAGGCCTTGTGTGGAAAAGGGAATGCCTATTATTATTCTGACCCACCCGACAAGGTAGCGGCATCAAAAAACTTAAACCGGTGGCTTAACAATGAAAGCGGATTTACATTGTTTCATTATTCAACCCTTGACAACTCACATGACCTTATTTTAGCCCTCAACTTGAGTATTTTTGGGTGACATCGTTAAAGTATAATCAATACAACTTACGCAATTACAAACGAGGTACGTATGTACATAAAATTTAAATCAGGCTTCTGTTATTTAAAAATAATAACGTCTTGTAGTAGTTTCCTTGACTTACTTACCTGATACGTTGACATGTCATAAAGAAAAGGAAATAGTTGTGAGGGTTAATAAAATGCATTTGAAATTATGATTGCAATGACGTTTATAATTTTTTAATCTGTATTTCTATCTTCCCGAGCACTATTGCAGACTATATAATACAAGGTCTGATCAGAAAATAACCGAACTTTATATTTTTTTCAACTGGATATTAAACTGCCATCTGTATGCATTGATAATTCAGTCATCATGTGGGAAACAAGTGTACTGTCAATTAGGTATCTACTCATTTTATTACACACATTACCTGGTATGAATGTACAAGAACGTATTCTATGTTTGTATGATTGATTGATTTTTGTGGCTATTCAAAGGCAATTTACTAAATTGCCTGTTTTTGAGCGCAACACATCTAATTTAGTATAATAATGTCGAATGGAAATCGTACGTTAATGGTCTTGCGGCATTTTCAATTTGAATTTTTTAAAAATATACCTACCTGGAGGTATACCATTACAGTTTCTGCTATAAAAGCAACGGTTCTTATTTAACTTGTGTATCATCAAATGAAAATGTTTTTTTCAAGAGTACGAGACCTTAAGTAGATTATAACGAACCAATTTTTAATATTTCAATATTCTACAGGAGTCTGCAGAATAAGTTGTGTACGTATAATACGTTACAGCATAAATCAAAATATACAAAAGCTATACCTACATCAAACGTTGACCACCTCAATTAACAATTTAACATTTTTAATAACTCCAGGATTATCATAATAACTGTTTATATGATTATCAATAAATCTAAATTTGTGATACTAGTTTTCGGAGGGTCCAAAGCATAACGACCTTCAGGAAGTTGTCGTAGCTAAATACCTAAAGCTATTATAAAACTTATCCCATTTATAAAGAACTCCCTTTGTCTTAGAAGAAAGGTTTCACTGAGGCTAATATGGTATCATAAAAAGCTAAATATTGCCTTAAAATTTTCTAAACGATAAGTAATTTGTTGTTGAAATAAATGAAATTGAAAGTTTATAATGCTCTACAATATACTTTAAATTTCAAATTACTAGAATTCTTATAATCCTAGCTTGAACTGTTTAACTGTTAGACTGTTTTTCGTTGTTCAGTTGACTTCCATACCAAGGAGGACAGAAGAATTTAGGTACAAACTATTAAAAAAAAATCAAATATAATTGGGTAGTTTTATTTTAAGTATTATTGAAATATAGGGAATGTACTAAATATCATTTTTATTGTGAAAGTCCATTCTTCTGCATTTGTCCGAAATAAACTTTTCAATTACCGTTTCATTAAAGTTTGGTATTTCTCGCACCATTGATTTTTCAGTAGATACCATTGCAAGTGCTATTAGTCTGTTTTTACAGTCTAATTCAAACTTTTTAAATTAAAAAAAAACACAAGAAACAATACGTAAGCTGCGGGACGGTAACCATAACCACCACTGTAAACACTTTACAGATTTAGAGGCGAGCTACGAGAAACCCACGCATTCGATGTTTTTCAAATGAATTCGAGTAAAATTGACTGCACATTGCAAATTTAACATTTCCTTTTTCATTTAATTATCTAGATAACATTGCAAACTAAATAGGTAATTTAATTAAATTACTTTTAAACTCACCGATGAATTAATTGATTTCTACTTATAGGCGTCAATTTAGCTATTCCTACTTGTTGCATCTGAATTTTTGCTATATTTTCTAACAAATTTTAGTTAAAAAAAATAAACGATATAACAATTAAAAATCGAAATATAGTCCATTATGTTTGTCTAATGCTGAAAAAAAATCAATTCTACTGAAGTATATTGAAAGCTAAAAAGATTTAGTGTCTTTAAAAAACGAGTCATTGTTTTATTCTATGTTTTGAAAGAAGGAGAGGAGGAAAGGGAAGAAAATTGTAAAGAAAGACACAGCAGATCGGCAAAAATATAGTCCCATTTGAAGAATTTTTTAGTTTTATAATTGCTTGAACCGATTAAATCCTTATTCGAAGGCTTTTTAGTTTTATAATTGCTTGAACCGATTAAATCCTTATTCGAAGGCTTTTTAACATAATATTGTTTTAAGTTCATTTGTCACAGTAGGCTTAGGTACGTACAGAGTCTAACAGAGCCGCTGCGGGGGGCGGTGGCTTCACAGCTGACTTGCGTTTTGAACTGTTCAGTTATTTATTGAACCTTGTAGTAGTTAGTGTCGCGTCGATACCTTTCTTTTTCACGACTGCTGTAAATTGTATTCGCAGTGTGTATTTGAATAACTATTTATAAATATAATATAATAATTTACATTAACAACTATTATTTGAGGGGAAAAGTGATGTAAAATGCCAAAAGAGAAAAGAAATAGACGTGAATTATTTCAAATGTGGTTTGACAGTGATCCCGAAGGTTACAGCGACATACATATTAAAAAAAATTACCTGTTTTGCACTGTGTGTGAACGCATTATAAATTCTTACTTAGAAAAGCACGTAGTATTATGTTTTAACTCCTTCCAATATGCCACGGAAGCCTTGTCTCAACACTAAGGTTTATCTGGTAAGTGGTGTCATTTAAATTTGTATTTTATCCTTTTTATGTTGCGACATAATTTCTGTAAATATATTAATATTTTCATTCGTAATCTGACTACGGTCCTGTTAAACTCCGCGCCGTACTAAGCCTAGTCATTACTAATAGAAAAAAAAATCAAAACTTTTTAACTATACTTCAATAAATTCTTTCACTCTCGAAATACATTTGGTTTCAGTTAAACTTCATTCGAGATTAATTAATATACAAATATTTTTCATAAAACCCTTATAAGACAAGAGCCACACTAAACAGCATTTAAAGTGTTCCTTGGGATATAGATCATTTGTTACGGAGTCCCAATGTGTTTTAGATACTGGCAGTGTCATTCCTCGCTCTAAACGAGGACCATAACAAATTTCCGTACAAGTGAAATAAAGTTGCAATCATCAATGTAGGATAAAACGTCCCCGTCATTCAAAGATTCCTTTAAAAGGTATAAATTCAGTTTACTTGACGCATCCAGTACATTTTTCTAAAACGGTGCAATAAAATACAACTCCAAACACTTTCCAGCGTCATTCGCACCTACATAAACATAAGAGTGGCAATCCAAGAGCAACCTCGTTCGGGCGAATGCAGTAAATTTAAAGACCCAATAAAACGCGACGTCTCACGGATTCTTGCGCGACGGAACAAATTCTTTATACCTACATAAACTTCTCGACATAGAATTCACTTAAATATATTTATCAACAACCATGCGGTAAGTAAAACATTATTTTAACTGTAGTAACAAAAAAATTTAATTAATTTTTTTATTCAAGGAGATGAACGAAAATTAAAATAAAAAACTACACTTATTTTAATAGAAATGTTATGGTTAAGTTAGTAACATTATTTAATTTACGAGTTGTGTTATAAGAATATTTTGTCTAGTATATTGCATTTATTTCGATGGGGACATTTATCCATTTTACTTTTGCCACATTCAAATAAATAAACTTGTATTTTCCTAATAACCATTAAACATCTCCAATCTCCTAATTGCTACAATGAGTTCAGTAAAGAGGGGTCGAGTTCAACAAAGGTAACAATCCGGGTAACAACGAGTTCGATATATTGAAAGCAGTAAATCTGAAGACGAAGTAAAAGCAAGGCATTTACTAAACAAGCCCGGCAGAATCGGGAGACCTACTTTATTTAGCACGGTCTCGCCATTAAGTTAAAACAATAACCCAGCGCGAGTTCTGAATATAAGCAGAGTTACTTAGATATACGCGGCAGGGTAAGAAATCGACACTGGAGGAATTGTTCTCTTGTTTCTGAATAACAAATGGATGCGGTTTATTGAATGATAATACGCCGCCCCCTCCCCCCACACAAGTTTTTTATGTCTGGGCTATATTGCAATTAGAATGAAGGATAGGTATATTATTAAAGACCAGACCTTCTTGAGAAGGTTGGCTCTTTATAAATAAAACAATATTTTATTGTTTTTTGTAGTCGTTTCTCAATGTTTTCTTTTCGCATATTTAAGTAATTTTAAGAAATTATCAACGAACATATTTTAATATTATGAACATTATTGTATTTGTGCTTTGAAAACAAAATAAACAAAGTAATTTCAAGAATTTTATATAAAACACAACTTTTTTAAAAGCAATTAAAAAAATTAATTTTTATGGGAGACAATATGATAGAAATTTTTTTTATACGTAGCAAAAACAACCAAACACTTCATGAATGAGATTAATTTTAAATGTTATTAAAAAATAAAACATAAAGTACATAAAAATGTGCAATTTTTTGTTTTTAATTCTCTACAATGCTTATTTGTTAAATAACTATCATTATATGAATTAAAATGTTTTTTTTCCAAAATCTTTGAGCATAAGCGTATGACATTTCTAAATTTTAGAAACAAGATTCATGAACTTTAAACCAGTATTTTTCTAACTTTTAATTGTATCCAGGTGCTGCCAATTTTGTGCAGCATCTGGAATTTTTGTAATTGTTTCACTCAAACAGGTCTCTGAGTGTAGCCAGCTACAGGCAGCCAGGGAGAAAAAATAATTAACAGTTTCCAAAGGCAGGCCCGTTATTTATCACAGGCACATTCTGTGGCGGAGCGGCGGTCGATAGAGGCCAGGTGAGTCGCAGAAAAGCCCAGGGGCGGCGGACGGGGGAGGTTGGGTGCCGGCACGAACGAAGACCTGTAGGCGACGGCTGACACCAGCCAGGACCGGCTTGGGAAGCTCGCAAGGCATAAAAGTTTTTACTCGCGAGTAAAATGAACACCCAAAAAATACATTAGGTGTTTCTTTATTTTGCCTGTTTCCACATTCAAGCAAGTAGGCACCGAGTACTAGTGACATTTAAGGTATAACACACTTTGAGGTTATATCTCACCTACACTCAAAATATGTACAAGTAGCTGATCAACTTAACTGTTTACTAATAGTCCGGGAGGCAGCGACAGAAATTTTGCACCAATTCCTACAAAGCTGATTTTTTCTCATTTTGTTGTTTTGATATCGTAAGTAGCCGGAACGGCAGTCTACCGCGCCAATGTGGGGGCAAACGTTAGTAACAATTTTTTAAACATGTAAATAAATAATACTTAAATGCCTTATACCTACAAGGCTGAAACTTTTTAGAGTGATCAATTATACCTAAAAATACAGTATAGTGATAGTCTACCGCGTCGGAAGGGGGGCCATCAAGGGTCTACCACCCACGCAAGGTGTTGAAAAATTAACTTTTTTGACTTATTTCTACAAGGCTGAATTTTTTTCTCAAATACTTTAGTTTATAAGAGAACCAAAAAAAAACAGTCTACCGATCATCTAAGGGTGCAAAGCCTTGATAGACGCAATGGAATGCACGATCTCCCGAGCGCAGTCGCTGCGCCGATTCACTGTAAGCCGCTCTGAATAATAACTCATACCGGGATTAAATTACAATCTACAAAGCTGCTTTTTTGTCTATAGATATCTTACAATAATTATTGTCAAATAAACGTCTTATACCTTCGATACGAGGTGGCTAAAGCTTCGGTAGACGTGGCGAAAGTTTTTGCGCGGAAGTTGCTTAAAATTCCAAATTTATTATTAATTATAATTTTTTGAGCTTACACCATTATTTAAACGTATGATATAGTAACAACGAGCGAGCGTTAGCGAGCGAGATTTTTGCTAGTATAATAGGTATTAACAAAAGTTAAAAAATTTTTTTTTTCAAATAACTGACCTTTTTCTTTTTTAACATTGAATAATTAAATTTATTTCACTTTTACTTATAATTTATAACAATAATACTTTTCGATAATAGCGCGCGAAATGCTTGATTTGCGATTCATCATCACATTCATCAATTACACTCGTGCGAGAATTATTCTATCGCACTAGTATCGAACAATATTTTACGACACTTATTTATAAAATAAATGATAACAACGCAAATGTTTTTTATTACAACAATATAGTAATTATATAAAAAATAAATATATTTTTCTTATTCCTCATCGCTACTGACATTTGATTCCTCATCGCCTTCCATATCATCACTATCTTCATCCTCATCATCTTTCTGGTCACACACTCCATCATTTTCTTTAAGGTATTGACAACCGTCATTTGCAATTTCTGTATCTGCAAATAGCAATATATTATTAAATATTTATTATATTATGCTAACATAAATTCACCCCCTTTAGGGTCTGAAAGTCATTTTTTAATTGAGTTTTAGACCTCCTTAAAATGCAAATATGTGTACCTGAATCTTTATCGTTCTGTAGATCAAACGTCACATCGATCAGTGATGTTTTTGAAAGCTTACAAAACTACTAACGATAAAATCTTTCGTCAAAAGGTCAAGAGTTTCGATGCATCTGCTTTACCACCTTGTCAATCAGAGCTCCGAGAACACATACTCCGAACAGCATATATTGCACAAATTTGGAGTAATGCTCACTTAAAAGAGCCTACAACATTATCCCCACTCGACTGTGGCTGGAAAGTGGATGAGAATGCAAGATATGATTTTAATTGGTTTAGTGGCGACCAATTGCCTCAGTCAATCGATGATGTGACGTTTGATCTACAGAACGATAAAGATTCAGGTACACATATTTGCATTTTAAGGAGGTCTAAAACTCAATTAAAAAATGACTTTCAGACCCTAAAGGGGGTGAATTTATGTTAGCATAATATAATAAATATTTAATAATATATTGCTATTTGCAGATACAGAAATTGCAAATGACGGTTGTCAATACCTTAAAGAAAATGATGGAGTGTGTGACCAGAAAGATGATGAGGATGAAGATAGTGATGATATGGAAGGCGATGAGGAATCAAATGTCAGTAGCGATGAGGAATAAGAAAAATATATTTATTTTTTATATAATTACTATATTGTTGTAATAAAAAACATTTGCGTTGTTATCATTTATTTTATAAATAAGTGTCGTAAAATATTGTTCGATACTAGTGCGATAGAATAATTCTCGCACGAGTGTAATTGACGAATGTGATGATGAATCGCAAATCAAGCATTTCGCGCGCTATTATCGAAAAGTATTATTGTTATAAATTATAAGTAAAAGTGAAATAAATTTAATTATTCAATGTTAAAAAAGAAAAAGGTCAGTTATTTGAAAAAAAAAATTTTTGAACTTTTGTTAATACCTATTATACTAGCAAAAATCTCGCTCGCTAACGCTCGCTCGTTGTTACTATATCATACGTTTAAATAATGGTGTAAGCTCAAAAAACTGTAATTAATAATAAATTTGGAATTTTAAGCAACTTCCGCGCAAAAACTTTCGCCACGTCTACCGAAGCTTTAGCCACCTCGTATCGAAGGTATAAGACGTTTATTTGACAATAATTATCGTAAGATATCTATAGACAAAAAAGCAGCTTTGTAGATTGTAATTTAATCCCGGTATGAGTTATTATTCAGAGCGGCTTACAGTAAATTGGCGCAGCGACTGCGCTCGGGAGATCGTGCATTCCATTGCGTCTATCAAGGCTTTGCACCCTTAGATGATCGGTAGACTGTTTTTTTGGTTCTCTTATAAACTAAAGTATTTGAGAAAAAAAATTCAGCCTTGTAGAAATAAGTCAAAAAAGTTAATTTTCCAACACCTTGCGTGGGTGGTAGACCCTTGATGGCCCCCATTCCGACGCGGTAGACTATCACTATACTGTATTTTTAGGTATAATTGATCACTCTAAAAAGTTTCAGCCTTGTAGGTATAAGGCATTTAAGTACTATTTATTTACATGTTTAAAAAATTGTTACTAACGTTTGCCCCCACATTGTCGCGGTAGACTGCCGTTCCGTTTACTTACGATATCAAAACAACAAAATGAGAAAAAATCAGCTTTGTAGGAATAATTACATCAATAATGTCGCTGCCTCCCGGGCTATAAATATTAACAGTGTATTTCTTATATTATTATTAGTTCAAAACTGGATTCGGCAACGTAATTTATAAAAGTGCCGCAAGTGAGAGATTGTCGCACGAGGTATTTTTAAAGTAGCCTTCTTGTTTCTCTTTATAATACGTTTTAATTCAATGAATAACATTGTATATTTGAAGAGAATATAATTACTGAATAAAAAGAACGCAATGCTGAACAGAATAATACGAGGAAATATGTCTTTAAGACAGTAAACAAGTCCATTATATAATGTTGCGGTTTATCAAGGAGACTCTCTTGCATTCCAAAAAGTTTCAACAAAATCTCGATAACAGTTATTTACTGTCAAGTGTCTTGGACTTGTAGGGACAAATGCTGCACAAAACTTTATCCATAATGAAGAAAAGGTAATAAAAAGTACTAAGTACCCAAAAGTACAATTATAGTGTAAAATCACTCATTTGATAAGAGTTATCAAATATTATGATGGGATGTAGACGAAATTATCTGGTTTTTATATGCAGAAGAAAAGTAGGAGCAATTACTCAAGATGTCCTATTGATACATTTCTTTGAAATTAATAAAACCTCAGTCCTGACTGAGAAATCAAATATGCTAGTTACATCGATTTGACCTTGAATTTAAGTTTCAAGGTCAAATAATATTAAATGCTAGACGTTGTTTTTTATGTCAGCAATTGATAGAACGCCAAAATTTACGTCCAAGTATGTGGACAGAAATTCTTTTCTATATGTCCTTCCTGGTTATTTGGAGGTTAAACTCATATTTCACAAGCTGAAAGATCAATCTAAGGTCAGCTTAACATCAAATGAAATACACTATTTTTTTATGTCAGTAATGGACACAGCGACAAATGTTGTGTCGGAATCTGGAATCAAGAAATTTTTCCAAGATGTCCTTGCAGGACATATGAAGGTCAAACTTATTTTTCACAAAAACTATTAAAAGTAACATAATTTAATAGCGGCCACAAAAAAATGTTTGTTCCATTTAATATTTTCAAGTTGACCTTGACTTAAGGTCAAATTCAAGGTCAGCAGCTTATTGACTTCTTGATACGTACAACTTTTATGCGAAAGTACTTTTATTGGACTCAATCCTTTCTGGTAAACTTTGTATAGGTATCTGTAACCGATGACAATTTTTTTGCGAAACATAAATGGAAAGTCTACTTACTACTGTTTCTTTTCTGAAAAAAATGTTCATCAGCTAAATCACTGGACTAAGAAGATGACTTAGTACTATCAAACTCCACGATAGGAGCAAGACATCCACCATTGCAGAAGGATATATTAAGCTTAAATAAGTTATAGTATCATCTTTCCGAACTCTTAAATCTTTTAAAATTGAAATTTCGACATGACGTATTACCGAAAGCACCCTGCGCTTGCTGCAAATTGAAAAGGAAGGTAAATACCGGCCCTGAGAGCTGCAGCCGGTAGAGGATGCACAAATCAGCCTTAATAAGCCGTCGACAGCTGATTTAGTACTGATAATGCCTAGATAATGTCACGCCAAATTTGCGGAGCGGAAGTAATTATTTGGTATAAATTGGTCCAGCGATTATTCACCTTACCGATCGATTATTGAAATATTAGCTCTGTTACGGCAGACAATGGGCTCGTTAGGGTGAGTTCTGGCGAATTTGGAGCTTTTCAGTTTCGACGCAGAGTTATTATGGACCGTTATTAAATCGAAAAAGTGTGTTAGGTGAAAATGATCCGCGTTTTTTATATCAGCTAATTCGAATACACGTTGGCCGAAATGATTTGATATGAAAGTATCACCAAACGATTAAAACCGTTTCTGATTAAGAGTAGATGGGTCGCAGGAAAGAAAGGACGAAGAAATGATGAACCAGTAATGGTATGTCTAATAAAAAAGGTGAGGCTTTATTAAATAAAATAGAGGAATGGATCATATGAAGATTTGAAATGAGAGTGGGAAGACTTTATAGAGGAAGATCACATCATAATAATTAAATAAATTCTTCCAATTTTCCATTCTCTCTATGAATATCATTTCGCTATACATTTATTAGTATTCTTAATTGTTTCAATTTTAAATTATACAATGTTTTTGACTTTTGTACCATAAATGCAGGGGTTGATAAAACTCTGCCATCCTGTTAGTCTAACTGATTGTTGTTTTCAACGTTTACTGGCACTATTTGACATCCTTGCTCGACCAATAAACATGTGACGTCCTTCGAACTTCAAATCAGGAGCAGTTCTAAGCTTTATGCTTTTCCTGGTAGAAATTTGACGTGATTCTTACCCTTGGTATAGAGTAGGTAGTCAGGCAGCTACAATGAAGAAAAGTAAATTCCAGCAATCTTTATATTTTTACAGAATAGTCTTTTTCTAATTGTAGTATTAATGTTTTCACACTAACAGTATTATCAGTGTATTTCAACGAAATATGGCTATATAAATGTCAACGGTGTACTTGTAATAATAAAATGAAAGACAGAAAAATAGGTACAATGGATTTGAATTGTTTCTTATTGTTCTGAAACCTCTGCAAACACTAACAATAAAATATCAATGTTTACTGGGTCAACTTTAGATATTGACAAAAAATATAGAGAAAGGTCGATTTCAAATTGAGTTACAAATAAATACAAACAATATACTTATGTTAATACAAAATTCTTAGTAACGTATTGTTTTGCGTTGCATAATATGGAGTTAGATGTACAGGGTGATTCAGAACTTATCAAAAAAAAATTATGATTGTACAGAGGGCTCTTACAAATACAATTTTACAAAAAATTGAAAGGATTTCTTTCCCCAAGAAAGAAATAAACAACTGTTTTTGCCGCTATTGTTATTATTAATTAATAAAATTAATTTGTGGTCTTAAATAATAAAATAATTTGACATACCTGTTAAAACAACTGTTCAAAATTTTGTCCCGACCTGTAAACACGTTTGGGTCCGTCTTACTCAGTTTCTACGAACTAACATAAATGTTGTTTTGCATCACCATAACACCATTGTTTCACCATAATACAAATATTGTCTTGCTTCACCATAAATTAAAACGATATCCAGCAACTCCGAGTTGCTACACACGCAAGCCATTTTTGACACTAACTAATAAAAAAACTATTGTAAACACTATCGCAACGACGATTTTAAAATCGGATTTCAGTATTCGGGGTCGCTGAGGCCACGTGGCTCTGCACGCGTATTTCGAATGACGCTAGAGACTGCAGGTGTCCAGCGACTTTATGGTTGAAAATACTACAACTTCAATAATTTTTTTCTCGGAAACTATAAGGATTTTACAATTTTTTTTATGATATTGACTCCATTTCTCATGCCGCATCTATTCCCAATTTTTTTGGATAAGTTGTGAATCACCCTGTATAATATAGCATTGTAAGTTGCATAATCAAATTTATCATTTTATATTCTATGTTTATGTATCCTTATGACGAACAAATCAGTAAAATGTGTTTAAAAAAATGATGATGAAGAAATCAATATGGCATTGAAGGGATATTAGAATCAACGTTTGTTATTTTCCAAAAGAGTATAAATGAAATTGTAATAAGGAAATGCCGCTTCGTCTGCAGGTATAGTCTTTCCGAAGTCAGTTGAACATGTATAAAAACGCCTAGCAATAAAATT
Organism: Anoplophora glabripennis; assembly: GCF_000390285.2. Classification (NCBI taxonomy): domain Eukaryota; kingdom Metazoa; phylum Arthropoda; class Insecta; order Coleoptera; family Cerambycidae; genus Anoplophora; species Anoplophora glabripennis. The sequence continues at coordinate 834,480 of NW_019416481.1, read as the reverse complement.
TAATGAGTTTCATAGTCTCAAAAAAAGTTTTCTGCTAAAGATAAAAATTATAATAATTTCTATATAATGTGCAGAAAATGTCTATATACTGGTATATTCATTTGACCAACAACATATTTTAATTATTTGTCTTCAAACAATTTTATTATACTGATGGTAAATTTCGTTTTGTTCCATTTCAAAAGGTCTCCAAAATGTCATGTTGTAATAATATTAGTGAACAAAATATCCCTCTTATTTCTCCCTTTCGCAATTGTAATATGAATGTGCCCATTATAAATTAAAATTACTTGAATCAGACTAAATTCCGCATTGCTGCACTGCACTGCTAGGCCATTTGTTGATAACTGAATTTATGGCCAGGTCGCTCAGTGCGGCTGTGTTTGTGCCGCATTTGCCCGCGCGCTCGTTCTTCAACTGAGCGACCAGATATGGGTATGGCTAAATAAATATGGGAACAAGTTTTTCAAACTGAAAATGAATGACATTTTTTGCATGATCTCAAAGATTGATTCGATACAAAACATCCATCAACTTTAAACGATCTTTTCGTGTAGCCCATGTATATTGTTTCTTGTAATATACCTTTGGTCATGTCTTTTTCAAAAATAAATAAATAAATAATAAACTATACTGTATAGTTCTTACAGAGTGTCCCATTTTAAACTACGCACCTGAATATCTCGTTAGGGAAACCACCAATCCGAAAATAACCCTTACAAAAGTTGTGGATTCGGAGAGGAACGTCGGATGGATTGGATTTGACCTTGGCATTGACCTTCAAGCTCATATGAAGGTTAAATTAAATTTTTAAAATGGGAACCTCTATTTTTGATTCCGGATTCACAAAGAGCGCAAAACTTTACGATTAGATAGGTACTTAGGTCGTTTACGTTTAGATACGTTCGTTTGCGATTAGATAGGTACTTAAGGCTCTTCTTCTTCGTCTAGGTCAAATCGAATGACACTATCCGATGTCCCCCTTCAGACCCAACAACTTTTGTAAGGGTTACTTTTGGATTGGTGGCTCCCCTGACGAGATATTCAGGTGCGTAATTTAAAATATTTTGTCCTTGAAATAACCTTTAAAGGTAATTCCAAGAAGGGTCTAAATATCTAAACGTAAAATTTTGCGCTCTTTCCGAATCCGGGGTCAAAAATAGAGGTTTCTATTTAAAAAATTAGATTTGACTTTCAAATGATCTTGAAGATCAATGTCAAGGTCAGATTGAAGGTCATCATCCGATGTCCCCCTCCGAACCCAAAAACTTTCGTAAGGGTTGCGTAATTTAAAACGGGACATCCTGTATAAGTTTCTGGAGATGCTGAATGCCAGTATTGTTAGCTTTTGACTACTTTGAAGAGCTATGATTTTTCCCCAATGGCATTTTATAAATTATAATATAACTTTTTAGAGGTTAGCTTTTCCACATTGTATGTTACATATTGTAAAATAAAATTTCATTTATGGCATTTTTTTCTCTGCACGATACGGTTTTAAATATAAATTTAGATGATCAAACTGTGACATTTCAACTACTCAATATTTTTATTAGTTTGATTATTTCCAACCCTCGACGTTTTACATTTACGTAATAACCGTATCGAATACCTGTTACTCTGCAGCAGTATTTTCAATAAACCAATAATGGGACCTAAAATTGTCAGCTGCTCCTGTCACTGATTAGAGCAGTGTCCTAATTAAAATGTAATTTTATCCATCCGTTTGCATAGCTATATATAGGAGTATTATTTATTATTTAACAATGCATTAGTCCTGATGGCTCGACTTACACAGTAAACAGTAGCTCTTTGTGGAAGGGTTACAAATGGAGGAAGTATGAATTATATGCGGAACGAAATATTTTTAGAATCCTATTTGAATGCAGAATAATGCCCATGAAAATTCGCCCTGACAATGATTTGAGAATAGTTTTTTATATTCAAGCGTAAACAGTGGATGCAAAAGAGCATTAATAATTTGAATATCATATTTTTGCTGATGACACTTCATAGAGCAATCATTTTACACATTATGGGTTTTATGAACTTATTGGTTTATTTTTTTCTTTTTAGTGCATTTTCATAAAAGCTTGTTCAAATTTTTTTTACTTCTCATTTATTTACGCCTTTTTAGTTTTGTCATCAGAATTGAACAAGCATGCAAAATTTTAAAGTAGTAAGTTTAGAGGAAGTGGTACCTACTTTGGCTTGTAAGATTTGAATTACAAACATACATCTGAAGTTAAAAAAAAAATCCGCCATATTGAATTTAGTGTGACGTCATTTTCGCATTCTTCTCAGCAAACCCTTTCATTTGATACCCATATCATGGGGGTACATAAAAAATAACTGGTCCACTATCTTTTGGAGTCCTCCATATTAGATTTAGAATGACGTCACTTAGCCAACCATGCATTGTCATCCAAACTTAACGTGTATGCAAAATTTCAGCTCAATCGGTTGGGGACAACTGTTTTAAAATTCAATTGCAAGATTTGACCCATACTAACAAGGCAAGTTAAATAAAAGCTTGTAATAATAATAATAATAATAGTAACGTAGAGAATGACATTTTTAAAAAACGACGTTTGTCAAAAGCTTATTTACATCACTACACGGAAAAAGAATCTATAAGAAAAAATAAATTATCCCTGTTTATCTTACTCCGTAATAAAATAAAAAACTAATAAATTATTGGGGCTGAACTGCACCGCGGGACATAGGTGTACGCATTATTTATTAAGAAGCAACAAATTAAATTGTCCACAATACACCACCATAACACCAACGGATGGGAATTAATTACCCAACATCCGCACGATAACAACAAAGCAACAGTATACTGACGTGACGTGAACTTGAAAAGCATTCTGAAGCAGCGGCTCAATGTCTCGTTTGACCCGCTTGGCACGCCATTGAGTTTTAGGTTCACCTCATGTTCTTGTTGTTTTCATATTAAAAATTTGTAATTCCTTAACAAGTAAATTTTGTTTAATCACATCTATAACTCCTTCAATCACTCCAACTGATATTTAGGTATTTTTAGTTGATAATGCCAATCATGCTATGTTGGTTGCTTATGTTCGACAGTTACGTGGCTTGTAATACGACTTGCCGGTCCCTCTCGACTCCAGTAGCTTCCAACATGTTCTTATTGTTTTGTTAAGTAAGGTCAGTATTCACTTATTCTTAAGAAGTACTTAGTTTTAAGTTCGCAATCACCCTGAATTGCGATATTGCCAAATTATCAACATTTACTGAACTCTTAAGATATTGCGTTTTGTATTTCGAATTCCTTCTTACAATTATCCGGTACAATACTTTTTTATTTGCGAATAACGTTGGAATTTGTGTTTAGCCGATTTTGCGGTTTGTAGGGGACTTCCATTGTTTTTCAGATTTCAGAATATTTCGGGAGCCGCCGAGAGATTGTTTTCCTACTGTTTTCCTTCCGCACGTGCTTTAGATTTGGGAAAAGTAAAACGCGAAATCGGAGATTATGTTTGCGAAACATGGAAGACATATAAACGGAAAGCAAATATTAGTTTGAACCAAGTGCGCCCGATACAAAGCGTCTCAGCCGACTCAATGGGGGGCTGAAAACTACCTAATTCGTTCCATACACAACCCGGAAAATTTTCCTCTCGGCTCTGATTTAATTCTACGTGACGGGAAGATGAAACTGATACGGAAGTGGGCGAATTATACAGAGCTACAAAGGAAACGAACAGATACTTGCGAAACTCTGCCAAACGAGCAGAAAAATTGCAGCGAAAACATTGGCAGCAAGGTCGTTATTAACTGTTTTTTTGACATCCCTTGGCATCATTTAAGAGGTTGGAAACGACATTTTATCTGTTGCCACATCATATCAGGTATGAAGTCAATTTGCGTGTAAATGATGATCAAGCACGTGTGGTTGATGAACTATTGGTCAAAATGAATGCAACAGTATTCCCCGTCAAAGGCAAGCATAATTTTACTGCTATTTTAACTTGTTTTGGATTTATGACTGAATAAGAAAAAAGAGTAATTATTTTAAATTTCCTAAATGCGTTTGTGCGTACTTTTATGATCCCACTGTGACTGCGTGCAATTGTTTACTTGGTTGGAATATTTATAGTGACCGATCACCTAAACTAAGTCAATGTGAGAGAATCACAGACTAAATACTAACCTACTTTTCATTAAAAATTTAAAATTATTATAGAAGATAATTCAAATATATTTAGGTATTTTTTTATGAACATTTTTATAAAAAAATACAATCTGAAATTTAATCTTTTCAATTAGTTCTGTTTTGTGTCAACAAAATTCACTATCTGAATATGATTTGTGGAAATAACTATAACTAATATACGTCATTGAAAAGCATAAATATAATCGTCCATTTAAATCATGGCCAACTAAGATTCTCAAATAACAATTTGTTTCGTAGGTCCACAACTATGAAATAAACTAAAAAAGTAATGTCACTAATCTGTGTTGAAACGTTAGAAATATAATTCTAAATATTTTCTTGTTATTTAACTTAATAACAAATGAAAGTATCAAATTTAATTGGAATATTTGTCTTGAAAATCGAACTTGATAACGCGTTTTTATTTTTCATAATCTCTGAACGCCAAAGTTTCATCAAATTAGACTCACTCTGTATAATGATACAGTGGCGTTTCGTGGGACTAGGTGGTCAAGAAAGATTTAAAAAAGCGCCGCAGGCAAAAATTTATAAATGTTAAAGGTCAAACGATTAAATGCATCTGAAAATTTTTAGTTGCATTTACAATATTATAGAAAAACTGATGTTCACGAGCAGGATTTTCATTTAGATTTTATAAAAAATAATACGCAATTATTTGGATATTTCTTAAGTGATAAATAGGAATCAGTTTCTACGTCATTTTTATTGTGGAGATCTTCGTCAATAGCCCTCCTATAACCATAAATTAAAGACTTATATTATTAATAATAATATCAGAACTTTAAAAAAATTGTATTTACAAAAAAATAAGTAACAGAAAAAAAAACAAAGTGATATCTATATTTACCTAATAATTAACAAAATTGTTCCTACTTAGTTTATGAATATTTTTAAGTCGTAATGCGCTTAAGACACAAAAAGTTTCTTTCTACCGAGATACTTGTCACGGAGTCGTTAAAACTGTGCAAAACAATTTGTATGTTTCCGAAAATACCATTTTAAATTCTTTATATTATATTTCTATCGTTTTTTGAACTTCTAAATTACGAAATTGTTCGTCTCTGTACAAAATATTAAGTTCGTTTTTCAACCTATCTATTTCAAAAACTTTAGGATACATTTGTAGTAAACATTCATACGATTTTTCGGGAAATTTGTTTGCATATTCGAGAAATTTTGAGGAAAATATTAAAGCAAAAAAATCGTGTAAATTTCCAAAACGAATAGGTACTTAATTAAGAGGAAATATACTTCGAAAATATTTCTAATTCGTCGCAACTTTTGCCCCGTTTACTTGGTAGTCTAGTAATATTTTTCGCATAATTAAAAATATTTTTTAATTTTTCTTCGTTTCTTGATTCAGAAATTCTTTGACAAGTTTACGTCATTGCGTCTTGAAAAAGTTATTTCAAGAGATAAAACAATATTGTGAGATAATCTCATTATTAGCTACCTATGTAGGTGTTTGATAATATAATAAGTATCTATTAAATTACGTTAAATTTAGTCTTACTTTGTTTTGTTGGAAGAAAGTTGTTTTTTATTTACTTTAAATTAATACCTCCCTTGTCCTTATCCATAAAACCTTTGTACTGTCCCTAGACTGTATCGAACACCACACGCGTGCGCGTACTATGCGACGCGTACATTTACCGCAAACTGAAACACTATAAGCAGCTTTGAGCCGGCCTCAGCTCCCTCCTAAATCACGTTATTTTAACCGCCTCGCGTGGAGGGGGAATTGTAGCATATTGTAGGCAAGTGTGACGCGCCTACAAGCAAAGAATTTCTGGCCTTTCTTGGGTGGGGCTAGTGGGGAGTAACAGTATCCAATGCCGCGCCGATAGAAACGGCGAGTGAGCGGCGAGATATTTAATATTCAAACAATTATTTGTATATTGTTATTTTGATTTTACGGTGTGAAAGTCAAATTTTACAGAGAGATCCGGCCTCAATCGCCACTGAAATGATATCAACGAACAAGCAGATAACAGTTTTTTGACGAATTATAGTAGCGACAAGGAAAATAATTCTTTAACAATTTGCAAATTTCTTTTGTAGTGGTAATCCTTAAACGCACTTCGCTAAAAAATTCCTTTGTCACTTTCGACGCGCTATTATGTCAGCGAAATATATTTCCATCACGGTTGTAGCCATCACGTACTACTTTCCGTCTGGTAAAAGGGTTATCCGAGACAGTATGTCAAAGGATTCCCACTGGATTTGGAATAAAAGCCGGTTTTCTGTAGCTGTTGTGGCGTGGTGATAAAAAAGGATGTGTTCGGTCTGGCAAATCCCATCTTAAAGCGACAAAAAATATAGGACGGGTCACAATTCGCCCCTTAAACTCGAAGAACATCCCCGACAGGTAGGAATAGTAAAAAACGTTATGAAATTAAATCATTGTTGTGTTTAAATTGATTTTACAACAAATTACTGATTTTAGCACAAAATTCAGGCCTGTAACACCGCCATGTGACAAGAGACCAAAGTTTCGAAGTTATTAGTCCTCGTCAGTGTAGGATGGGTACCCTGAACATTAAAAGCAGCTTCTACGTCACTGAAGTTCAAACGAAAAGTGTTGCATCTAAAACAATTATGTTTAAAAGTTAATTGAAGAACATTCGCTAGCAGTGAATGACCGTCGGCAGGTGGAAGTTAATTAAAATTTACGTTTTTAGCTGTGTGAGACCGCGCTAGTGATATAATGGAATTAAAACCAAAGACAAATTATACGACCGGTTCATAACGAGGAAAAGCGTATCGCAAACGTAATTTCCAGTCGACGTTCGCATAACAAATCCAGGCTTTGTGCAATCCTTCTGCACGTGCAGTCAAGGTTTGTTGACTCTGGGCCGAAGCTAAGGGACAGCGAAAACACTCTATGCGTGATAAAAATTGCGGCATTTTCCTTTTGACGTGTGAAGATTTAACAAAATTATGTAATTGTTAGTAAAAGACTGTTGGTATCACCGTCAAAAAAAAATCGTACATGATATAAAGCCGCAGGAAAAGTTCCTGCCTCAAAATTTATAAGTATTGGATTCTTGACAATCACAGCGAAGCAATATTGGTAATGCTTTTTTCCTTTTTTGTTATACTTTTCGTTTTCATTAATAACTTACATGTTGTTGCATTGTTAAGATGTAAAAAATGTTTCCTACATAAAAAATGGTAAATCAAATTTATAGAAACATAACATTTATATTTCATAAAAAATACATTATTAGAAAAAGCATTTAAACTGTTTGCCTTGTGAATGCAGGTTCTACGTCTTGGAAGTAGGTTACGTCTCTTCTCAGATGCTCAGAGTTTTTAGAACCAGTCCCCTAGTACAATCCAGTTTTGTTCGTGTAAGTGTCTTTTAGATACTACCGTCTAGCGCTAGTTTTCTCCCACTTCCTCCAAAATACCCTTCTACAGGGTGTTAAAAAAAGAGTGTAAAATATTTCAGGAGGTAATAGTATGAACCAAAATAAGCAGAAAAGTCTTAATAAACATGGGTCCGCGAAGTAACGGTTGCGGAGATATGGACCACTATTCGTTTTTCAAACATTTTATTTTATTAGGAATAAACCGACAAAGAAAGCCTTTAACAAACAAAAAACAAAGTTACAGAAGATGTTCAAAGTGCCCTTCGTCTATTTCCAAGCAGGTACGACATCTTCGCCTCGATATTCGAACTCTTTCGAAAACACCCTCCTTGGTTTGGATTTCTTGACACTTTTGATTAATCCGTAGCTGCAGCTCTTCCAGGCTATTTACAGGAGTACCATACACTAATGTCTTCAAATATCCCCAAACAAAGAAATCTAGAGGGTTCAGATCAGGCGATCTTGGAGGCCACAAAACAGGTCCGGCCCTTCCTACCCATCTATGTGGAAAAGTTTGGCGTAAATGCTCTCTAACGGCGATGGAAAAATGAGCTGGAGCACCATCATGCTGGAACCACATTTGTTGCCTCTGATTCAAAGGAATATCTTCCAAAAACTCATACAGTGTGTTCTGCAGAAAGTTGAGGTAAGCAGCGCCTGTTAATCGGTTTGGTAAAACAACAGGACCTAGAAACCTGTTACCTACAATACCCATCCAAATGTTTAATGAAAAACGTGCCTGATGTCCAGATTCTATTAGAGCATGAGGATTTTCGTCGGCCCAAATATGCGTATTGTGAAAATTAAACACTCCATTTCTTGTGAACCCGGCCTCATCAGTAAAAAGAATGTTTGCAAGAAAACGAGGGTCTTCAGCATCATGACGTAGAAACCAGCGGCAAAAAACCAAACGTGCTTGATGATCATTTATTGGATTTAAGGCCTGTACTCGCTGCACATGGTATGGATAAAGCAGTTACTCGTGAAGGATTCTCCAACAAGAGGACCATTAATTCCTACCTCGGCTGATATTCTACGCACACTCGTACCTGGATTCTGCTCTACCAGTGCAAGAATTTCTTCTTCTGCTCTAGAAATGGATACCGACCTTGGTCTTCCGGATAAATGGCACTGTTTGCTCAAGGAACCGGTATCACGCAATCTTTGGTGAATTCTTCCAAACATGCGTTGTGAAGGAATCTGGCGATTTGGATAAGCGTCAACATAAAGACGTCGCGCTTCGGTGGCGTTCCCATTAGCACGACCATACATGAAATGCATGTCTGTTAATTCTGCGTTAGAGAACAACTGTCAAATACGTACTGTTTATTTCACTAAACATCAACCAACTATTATAAGAAAATACACAACGTTTTTGCAAAATAAAAAAAGGGGCTAAAAAACATAAAACATGCAACCGTTACTTTGCGGACCCATGTTCATTGAGACTTTTCTGCTTATTTTGGTTCATACTATTACCTCCTTAAATATTTTACACTCTTTTTTTAACACACTGTATATTACGTGCGGAGACAGATCAAGGTTATCCGAAGTCGGTACGTTTTATAAAATAGTTCACTGACTACATTTTTATAAAAACACACGACAAAGAACTTGTTTATCTGTAAAATTTAAAGGACGATAATAATTCTCCGAAGCTATCGATAATTTAATTTGTTCAACAGTTTTGTATGTCTTTTGCAGCATGATTAATCATTAAAACTAAATTTCAATCATTAGTTTCAAAATCACTAGTGAAATAAAATAATCATAACTAAAATAAACAAAAGAACGTTTGTTCAACTATTTATTAGTATTAAAATGAAAAGTTGAGTTGTGACTTCACTATCAAAACTAACAGACAACAAGCCCATCGGAAATTTTCAAGGTGTCATTTGACCCAGCATGAATTACTTATAAATCAATACTACCACGTATAACAAAACATATGTGTACGGCATTTCTAAAGTATATAGGTTATACAAAAAAAATAAATCTTGACCTAATGCCGTACAAAAATAGCAATACCGGAAACCAGGAAAATTTTGTCTCGGGTTTTGGTGATTTATTACAGTACGGCATAAATCAGATCAGATAAATTTTTAAGCGACGTCGTACGTACTTGCTGATACAGGGGCTAGGAATACAGGGTGCAACCCTCTATTTTAACCCCCATTGTTTCAAGTCATTGAAAAATGTGCGGCATCGATTCCACATGATTATTTAACTCTCCAAATAATTCTTAGCAACTATGCCGTCCGAAAATTATGGTTAATGCAAAAGTTTATAAACATTTACTTGTATTTTGGAATTGAGTTTTATTTTTTTTTCGATAAGATCATTAATTCCTGACGGCAACCACTTTTTCGATAAAATATAACCAAAAACTATCGTACTAAATCTTGGCCGGTTATAATTAATGGTACAAATTAAAAAGAACAAATAAATAAATTTTGAAAATCACCCCTTCTTTTTGTGGGGATATGTGAAAAGTGTTGTGTATTCCACGGAAGTTTGTGACAATATTCAGGTAAATCAAACTTTAAAATGACATTTTACTCAACACAAATCCGTGAATTTATCTCATTTTGACATAACGCACATGTGGCAGAATCATTTGACATAAGTTCATTAACAAGCTGTATGTGAATAATTAAATTTTGCAGTTTCCCGAAATCGATGCATCCTATTGGATAATATATCCTTTCCATGTAATTTACCCTGCTTTTATAGAAAATGTTAGAGCATACCTAATTAGAGTAAAATATTGACAGTTATTACAAGTCATTATATTACACGAACACCAGTTTTATACGTATCATATACGCTAGAGCGTCCTTGTGTCTTTTTTTTTGTTTTAAATGCTGTCTAATTTCTCAATGAATATCATTCATTCGATGGCACCATATATTTATTTTATAATAATGAACTATATAATCGATTTTGTCATTTCTAATGTAGGTATATTCGATGCTAACTCATAGCATTAAAAATAAAATAACCTGCTATTTTCCGTAGAAAATAGAATATCTTTTTAATTTTTCAGTGCATTGGTAGCACACTTTTCACCCAATTAATCGATAAATGAACAACAACAACAACAGTCGTCTGCTATCAGTTCTAGTCGAAATGTCACAGCGCTAATTATTATCAATCATTACAGTTCATCGAAAGAACAATAAACAGGTAGACGACAACAAAAATAACGAACGACCTAATAACGATGGATTTCGTTTTAGTTTTTATATTTGACAGTTTTTTAAATATACAAGACACAAACGGTTTGATGTATTTGTACACTAAGGGGATAATCTTGGTTGGAACTAAGAAGAAGCTTTAGTTTTTTAAAATATCCAGTACTTATTACTATAAAGAGTGTTATAAATGTAGGACATCCAATACTCTGGTGACCTTGACATTAAAATTCAAGGTCAAACCAAGGTTAACTTGAAAATATTAAATGAAGAACCCTATTTGGTATGCCAGTAATGCTTAGGGCGCCAAACTTTACGTCCAAATATGTGGTCAGATAATATGTCAATATGTGTTTTTTCCTGTCAGTCACTTACAGGTGAAACTCATTTTTTCTGTGAATTACTCCAAAATTAGTAGGGTTTTGCATTACATAGTAACAGGTGTCCTTGGATTTGACCTTCATTACAAAGACAAACTGAGGTCATCTTAATATCAAATGGAATACAATTCTTTTTCAACTAAAACTATTAGTATGATCTTAAGTTAATTATTAAAATTTGATGATAGAGCCTTTCTGGAGACTGATATCTAATCAGCTGATAAGTGAAATTTCAAATGTTTTAGTCGAGTTAATCAGACAAAAATGAGTTTGATCTTCAAATGACCTGCAAGGACATAGAAAAAATTTCTGACCTGATTTTCGGACATAAAATTTGAAGTTATATCGATCGCTAGCATAAAAATGGGGTGTTTCAATTAACATTTTTAAGTTTGCTTGGTTTGACCTTGAAACCTAAGGCCAATGTTAAAGTCAAGGTATTTTTTTGATCAATCTTAATCTTAGAAAGTTGTAAAATACTATTAGACAAGGCGAAAACCTCGCTGAAGCCGCTACACGAAATAGCAAATCCACGTATGAGAGAGGCGGGCGCGCGGTTCATAGCACTTTATAAACAATTAAAAAACAATGCTTTAGAATAATGCGAGTCCCAAAAACTCTTCAGCATCTTTTAGGGGGATGTTTAAACTTTAATTTAGGTACCTGGCAATATAAAAAATAATCCGGAAATCGGTCGTTGAAAATCGTTATTTTCGCATTGTTAGCAACTTAAATTGTTTATAACTTTAAAACTATCAATTTTAGAGGCATAGTGGATAGGAACTGATTTGTTTATAATGTGCCAAAAGAACTGAAAAATTTTTTCCGGAGTAAAAAAACAATTTTTACAATTTGTTTAAAAAAAGTTAGTTTAAACAAATGGGCACCAGATTTCTGGCCGGCATCATCTTGATTCATATTAAGGAACATCTCACGAATCTGAATATGCAAAAAAATCGAGTCGGAACATATCTCCCACGAATGCAAGGTTTTCGCCTTGTCTATATTCACTTGAAGGAGTGTGCTATGTATGTGCTCAACTATTTTAATTAATTTTAGCTATTTGCGTTATTTTTTAGAGCTAATTATTTTTTATTTTCATTCATATGAATGTCCTGTTAATTTCAAAGAAATCCTTAATTAGCCTTATACAAATAAATAATTTATTGGCTCTAATAAATTATATTATTTTAACTCAGTTTTTGTTCCTTTTTCACCCCTTTAAATTTTTGACATAAGTTCATTAAGATTCTGTATAAACCCACGGTTTTTTTAACGGCAATTTATGGAGTGGCGGCTCGTTAGAGGAGGCTGGGGAGGCTAAAGCCTCCACTGCAGTTTTTGATAATATTGCAAAAGTTTTTTTAGTTTTTTTATTTTATATATAATTAATATTATTTAAGAAATTTTCATATAAATCTATTTTCATATGCAACTAATTAGGTACCTACTAAGGGAGATCTCGAGTACGTAAATACACTATTTTCAAATGTTCACTATTTTTCGCTCTCTCCAAATTCGTATTATAGTCGCTGGCAGCTAACTTTCTCAAGCCTCCAGCCTTTTACCAGAGTTCTATATGATGCGTGACATTGAAATTATGCCACGATATCTACATATTCGAGCTTAACCAGCCGAGCACGGAGGTTTGTTGCCACATTCCATCTCTTTTTAACAAGGAATCTTTCAATATAGCCCTTCTCTACCATCTCGGCGATAGCATAAGCAATAGCAGTTGCATTTTGAATTTCATAATAAAAACATTGGTTGTCTGTGATTTTGTGCGTTTCTATTTTTAACTGGTGTTTATGTGATGTTTTTCTTAAGAATTTTTGTGAGACGATCATAATTTACTCTGATACGTACTTAACTTTTTTAAAACAAAATGAGTGTGGAAAACGAACATAACCTTAACAACTTCTTTAGTTGCATGGACATTGTGGATTATTTATTATTAAAAGGATTTAGTACTCTCAGTTATGATGAAAAGCTCATAATTAAACAGAAATCGAGACCAACACCTTCTCTGACGTCTTTAGTTTATTTAAAAAATTTAACGGGAAGCCTCGAAAGACACGAAGAATCGCAAGAACATATTTTATCGCGTATTAAATTTTAAATGTTCGGTAAACAGGATATTGTACACGCTTTAGATTCTGTTCATAAAACGAAAATACATTATAATGAGAAGAATGTGAAAATAGAGATATTTTAAAAAATAGACTAATCAGTTTTTATCTTCTCAAGAACTTTTTTTCGCGGACATGATCAAAAAGTGGATTCTAATCGAGGAAACTTTAAAGAGTTAATACATTTATTAAAAACATACGATTTAAGATTCAAAATTGCAGAATTTCTTAGATAATGCCACTGTTTTTTTTTTTTGGAAACCTCTAAAACTATTCAAAACGATTTAATTGAGAGTATTAGTTCAACTATCAAAAATAAGATTTATGACGAATTAAACAATTGCGAATTTTTTTCCTGACAAGTTGATGAAATCACAGATGTGACCTGTAAGTCTCAATTATCGGTAATTTTTAGATACTTCGTGCATAGACAAGTTGAAAGATTTGTTGGATTTTTTGACATAACAAATGGAAGAGATGTAAATAGTTTGTTTAAATTATTAATTAATGAATTTGGGAAATTTGACTTCAAAAATTTATTGCAACGACATTAAAGAAGTGAGATCTTTCCGAATTTTCGTAATTTTTTCCAAATCTACTAAAAGATCTAACGTATTAAGGATGGAAACTGATGCATCTCTGGTTGCCTAAATTATACCGAAAAATGGTAGAAAACAGCCCTTTTTTTATTCCAATATATCTTTTTAAAGCAATGGAAGAAAGTAGTAAAATTTCATATCACATTTGGCAAAGTATAAATGAAGACAGTAAAGCAAAAATTAATTGGGATAGGTAAATAATTCGTGAGAAATTAATTTCTAAATATGAAGGTTTTTTGGACTTTTACAAAGAAACGATTATTTCTTCATAGTATTATAGAATTATGCAATTTTTTATATAGTTGTCTTTAAATAAATAAACTGATTAGACTTTATTTCATAGTTTGTTCATCACTTTATTATTTAAAAAGTTATATTGGAATAAAATTATTAAAAAATATTCATTCATGAATAGCATTATCTCCGACTTTTAATTCGCTTGATTTGTAATAGATGTCGCACTAGTAAAAATTTATTTATGAATGGACTCGGGTTATTTTTAACGAACAGCTGTTGTATGTGGTTAATTTGGTATAACCTGATTCTGAATTGGTAGTCATGGTTTCTGTTAATTGATACGTAAATATTTAAAGAATGTCATGATCATTTTAGATATATTTTTGTATAAAAGTATATAAGTAACAGTGCAAGTCCATACTATTATATAATTTTAGAAAATATGAAATATAAACAATTTTTAGTTTATTTAAAACCATAATTTATAATTAATATACCTATATTAGTATCTACGGTTAGTGGATAAGAGGGAAAACATTTTTATTTTCTATTCTACTAGAAAAAGTAATTCGTGACAAAAAATATTTTGCTTTTTAATTGAATATGTTTGTCATGAAAAACTGTAATTTATATATATACAGGGTGATCAGAAATTTAACAAAATTAATAACGTTGAAGAATAAACTGCTTTTGTTTTTGATAATATAAAAAAATGTTAATAAGAAAAGTTGTTCATAACGGAAAGTTATGTTATAATTACGATTTGTGAATAAAGCGGCTTACTTTGGTATAAACAGAAATGGAAAATATTATATTTTTAATAATTAATATTAAGTAATTCTTGATAAAAAAAATTCGCATATTAATATAAATAGAATTTTAATTGTGAATATACATAATAATGAGAAAATATAAAAAATATGTACGATATACTTATTTTGTCCAAAAAATGTGTAAAGAATTATGTACAAAAGGACGATTTGAGTCTAAATTTTTTTTATGAGAAATAGGTATTCAGTTCACTTCACTTGAAAAAATAGTTGTAGGTACTTTAATACCTCCAATATAAACAGAAATTCTGTGGAACAGTGTAGTTTAATAAATATGTAAATAAATGAAAGTAATAAAGAAATAAATAGAATAGGTACAGTAGAACAGGAAAAAATTTAAAAAATCATAAAATAAAATTATTTCTTTTTATTAATTTGAGCTTCTATAATATATTCTGGATCCATACATCTTTTTCCCTGTGGAATATTTTTGTATATTATTTCTGGTAGTATACAATTTTTATAAAATTGTTCCAAATTTGTTGCCATTGATTTTTTCCATAATTCTTCATCTTTCTTAATTTGTTCTACATAGAGCGGGTTGTTTTCACCACTATAGGTATATTACGAAATAACATATAGACTTCTTCCGGTTATATTTAACTGTCTCTGTATCTGAAAGTAAGAAAAGAATTTTACCAGATAATATTTGTTATAAACATAGATAATTATACATTTTTACCTATTATGCTTTTGATTTACCATAATGATATATCTAGTCATATATAGGGTGCCACAATAGTGCGATAAAGTTTAGTATAACTGCCTGTAGTAGTGATACGAAAAAAGTTACTTGCTCGGATTCACATTTTATTATTATTTCCATTATTCATTATTTTCAGACCGAATTAAACGTTCAGAAAATCTTGTTTTTGGCCTGAAGATTTTGCCCTATACAACTATAACTGAAAATAATTATAAACTTTGTCACACTATTGGAACAGCCTGTATGTGCATTGCAACGACAATATGTCATATTTATATTACGGCTAAGTAAGCGGAAAGTCCATTGTCGCATATGTAATTTTTATTTTCAAATAATCAAATACAATATACCTACATATTTATTTTTAATATCTATTATTTACTTGAATTTAGTACTAAGTACAACTATGCCTAGCAAATTGTAATACTTACTCTGTTAATGTTTTTTCCTTCATATAAAAAATAGTAAACTCCACAAATAAAATATTTCGCAGCCACAACGCAACAATAAAAGATAACAGCTCAAAGATCCATACAAGAAATAATTACATTCGCACCTACTCTGGTCCGAATCCATATAAGTACTAAAATGTAGAAAATAATATGAAATAAAACTTTTAGTTGGCTGCAAATATTATAAATTTGTACAACCACTTGCCATCCTCCTTTTTTGTAAATATGTACATAATAATATGTAGAAGATAGAAAATAGAAATATTTTCAGAACAAAAAACCGGCGGCCGCAAATTGGAGTTTTTATTATTTTATTACCCTTCTCTTTTCATATGCAATTATGAGATAGCAAGAGAGTGGGATGGACGTATAGGCCGGACAACTCATTATCGTGCACGTGTGCGTGCACCTGGCATTTTCTCGTTTTTTTTAGGTGTATTTTGCCGGAATTTGAATGAATGAAATTATCGTACTATTTTTACTATAAACGTATTTCCTGTAGCGACATCTATATGAATATTGTAGTACTTTATTAGATGAAACGGGACTTCAATTTCCGTTCTTAAATAAAATAATGCAATACATGATTCCAAGTAATGCTCCCACTTTCTTCTAGAGCTGTTTTTACAGTTAAAACTTATAGAAAGAAACTTATTGAGTTTTTGATTTCATCCCGGATAGTGAGGATTTTTTAAATGATCAACAAACTCAAGGATCCGCTTATGGATTAAAACAATTGTTGTTGGACAAAAATTTAATGTTGTATTCCAAACTTTGCAGAATAAATTAACTGACGTAACATTTTCACTTTTATCTAAATTAAAATTAATTCCGTAATAATGAGATGCATTTCAACACGTTCGTTGTATGCAATTTCCTTAGAAGACGTTGACGAAACCTTTAATGATGACCCGCCCTCAAAGAAAAGAAAGACAAGTTTAAAAGTTTCATTAATTTCAAGCCCCCTCTGCCAAAGATACCACGAGCCGCAACTGAATTTATGACTCTTATGAACACCCGCTTGATATCATTGCGAGTTGATTAGGATTTATTCCGTATATGTAATCCAATTTTGATTTAAAAATATCTGCAAATTAGTCTCCCGTGGCGCCATATTAAGGCACGTGTAAGAACCGTGGAAATATTTTATTATACTCGGTTTAATAAAACAATTTTTTTCCTGTACTTCCTGTCCAAACGATAAAATTCGAAAGCCGTATCCCGCGCTCAGCGGGCTGGGGATTTAAATGATAATCCGAGACAATGCTAAAAATATCGCCGGCCTACGTGGATTCCTGTTTGTACACTGTAATATCCCGGCGCCGGAGTGTGCTCTGCTGGCACGGGATAAGGCCCTTGGGAGAACTTCAGTTCAACAATGTTATAAAAATTCAGACGCGGGGGCGAATTATTTTATTTCTCAACTATGGGAGATACATTTCTCAGAAGTTGGATGCGTGGAAGATGCACTCTGACCTTTGGCGAAATTCATTAGCGAAGAAGGGTGTTTTACACCGAGTGGCTGTGAGTGGGCTCGGAGGTAATTTAAAATTTTTCAATTGTTTTTTTATTCTACAGGGTGGGCCACCAGTAACGCCTCGGTCGCTAGTGACCAAACGGCAAATGTTATAGAAACCTGTTTAGGTGGGTATATGTAGGTTGATTACGGCTACATTTTAAAAATATTTTGAAATATACAGGGTGCCCAGGAAAAGCGTACCATATCAAAGTTATGTTTTTTTAAATGGAACACCCTGTATTTTAATGCATTTTTGAAAGCACCGTAAAAAAATAGGTGAATTTTATTAAAGGTTCTGCATACCTAGGACTTATTGTTTGTGAGATATTTCAATTTTAGTGAAAATGCAGGCTTAGCGTAGAAATTTAATATTAGCAATAAAAAAATAATTTTAAGGAAGCAGCTTTGGAGGGTCTATTTTAGATCCTTGAAGTTATAAATTGTTATATTTGTCGTCACTTAGTATTATACAGGGTGTTCAAAAAACTGCTGAATACTTCTCTCAACTTTAAACAGCAATAACTTGGTTATTTTAAATGGAACACCCAGTATATTTTTACTTTGGGAGTTGGGAAATTTAAAACTCTTTCAAACTGTGTATAGGTTCCCTATACCTATCTCTAACGGTATTGGAGATAT
>NW_019416481.1:767976-814744 GCF_000390285.2 Anoplophora glabripennis | reverse complement strand
TTAAGGGGGCGATTTAGTATGTATATTTTTACCATGTAACAGAGCTTCAGATGAGGACACAAATCGTCGAAGAAACTAACATAATTGAATATTATTATATATCAATGTATTCGCAATGGTTCCCGCTAGTGAGTGAGATACTTTTTAATGCTCATGAGAACAGAAGAATAATTTAAATAAATGCCAAAGTACCTCAATTTTAACCATACTGTTAGTCTGTCAATATATTGCATTTACGATGGAACTAGGTCAGGCACAATAACCAAACTACTTCACTCACTAGAACGGTCACTTAGGATCATTTATATTTAATTTTCAGATTAATATTTATTAACAATTCTATAATTTGTGTCCTCAAGTAAGATGACAACATTTTACACACGACTTTATTTATTCTATACTTTATAGTTTATTCTATACTTAAACCAGAATTGTAGTGATTTTCTATCTCAAACAAGAATTTGTAGGTATAATTAGTTTGTATACTTTGTCACAGGTGTCGCTACCGTTGAAAATGAAAGCGAAAACACAGAGTTGGCTTATTAAAAATGCGTGCTAAAATAAAGCATAAGGTGGCCATATTCTTGGCCGAGAAATAGTGAAATTTCTGGCGTGTTTAGGTACTGAAATCTTTAAAAGTAAAACGTGTAGAACAAAAGTAAGCACAAAAATAAAATCCTTGATGTTTTGTTTATTCATTGTTACCATTTAAATTTACCCAAATAAAATAATAACTAAAAAAAGCGTTTGTAAAACATGCGTTTGATGTTATCCTAACCCCACACTTTAACAATTATTTTCACGTACTTATAAATAAAAGTAAACAATTTTATATGTAGGACTAAGCAAGTAAATGTTATAAGAATATTTACATGTGGAATTATATATAAAAAAGATAGTATTTTCGTAGATTTCAGTACCTAAAACCTTATTGATTTGATCGTTTTTTGCACCTGTTTATTCGTTTTACTGCGGCGTCTTTGAAAATACTCAGGTGGCATGACATAACATTCCTATTATTTGATAAGCTTTAGATTATTCAGTTATTAAATGTTTGAAATTATTTGTTTTTGCGGAAAACACTATTTAAAGAATATGGGGCCCATAATGGTCTGATATTATCTTTTATTTATAAATATGGGTAATTTTTTAAAAGTACCTAAGTAATAAGATTTTGTAAAGCTTAAGTAGTACGAAAATATAACGCATAAAAAACCAATAATATGTACGAATGTTTCTTTATTAGAATAAGATTAAATTTTACGTACAGGGTGTCCCACATAAAATCGTTATTTATGTTGTAGCCTTGGTAGTTTCAAAATAAATTTACAGCTTAAAAATTGGTCTGGCTCAGGTAGATTTCTTTTTCAATCTACAAATCAGTAGCTACTTACCGATAAGAAGGAAACCACTAGTCTAGTCGAGAAGTGAGTTTTCTGCGAAAAATAGTTATTGTAATCCTAAAAATATGGTTGTTAGTACATTGGATTCGGAATTAAATTCTGAGAAAGAAGTATTTTTTAATTTATCCGCAATTAAAAATAGCAATTGTTATAAACAAAAAACGAAGAGAAAAAAGGGAGTCTCCTTTTTTAGCTATAACTAAAAAAATATTGAAGATAGCTGAAATTTCAAAAAAGATCCTGAAAGAGGAGAAAATTTCAGCAAAATAAGTCAGGACTCCCGGAATTGTAGCTCCATTATTTATAATTTTAATTTGACGTTGAAAATATGGCTACGCGCGGCGTTTTCCGCGTCGTCGCGTCGCCTCCAAGCAAAGTGTGCAACCAACGACCTCAGAAAGCTGAGGTCTTTGTGTGCAACACAAAATATTTTTTTTATAGTATTCGATATTAATTTAAAAATCTAAATAAATTATAGTGTCATCTAGACACTTGAAGGAACACAGCCCAGTTGGAAAATAATTTTTAACTTGACTTTTCTTAGTTATTCAATTGTTAATGAACTAATTTTTCGTGGACTTAATCTTTCATAAAACTTGTAAAAGTTTAAATAATGTATCTACAAATTTTTTTCTTTCTGGGAGGTGTTCCTCTTCAAAAATGAGGCATTACAATAAAGGCATTTTGTTTCTGTAACAACTTACCAGTAATTCAACGAAGTGCTAAAGAGTTTAACTGTGAAAACAACTGATTAATTTGATTTACCTAATGGCAGAAGAAACAATAAAACGATGACAGCAAATGAACTCAAACGACAACAGACACAGAGGTCGGACGTTACTGAAAAATGCTCAAGTGTCAATTAAACGTCATCAGAGATAATGAATCGTTTACAATGAACTGTAGCAAACAGTTGCCGGCAAAACAAAATGTTACATTGACATAGGCCACCTTTTTTTATTTGAAGGGATATTTAAGGGAAGGGAAGTAGGGTTTGCAATCCCGCATTCCGCATTACAGCGATTTCCCGCATGTCAATGAGACCTGCGGAATTCCCGCGTTTGTGCGGTAATTTCCGCGCGGGAAATTTTTGAATAGAACATGTCCGTATAGCGACGTGCGCGCGAGCGCTCCGTTTGGTTTGCATGCGCATCCCGTTCCCCTGTGACAGCATCGAATCGTCGATCAATCGAGCGGAGGAAAGGATTAAATTGGCAGATCTTTGCAACAAACAAACAAATTCATTGATTCGTTTATTTATTTTGGAAAAAAAAGTGTTTACAGAGTGATTCACAATATTTTGACTCCTCATTTAACTTTTTTGTTTTAAGAGTTATAAAAAAATGTGAAATATAAAAGTTGCACGAGTTTTTGTGAATTTTTCGAAAATGATAGTAGAAAAACAAATGAAGTCCAAACAAAATGGCCGCGATTGTTAACTTTGTTAAGTTAAATGGAACACCCTATATATTTTTACATATTTGAATAGAACGTTCCCTGTCGAGCATAATCATGTAGGGTTTGTTGGGTCCATCGCTAACAATAAGCGAGATACTATTAAAAAACGAAAAGAAGGTTTTTTTATTAAGAGAATAAGACATCTTGCGTAATTATTAAACCTTTTTCAGGCATTTTTGCCTTTTTCCAATTACGTAAGGATTTACAGATTTAGTTGTAATATATTTTTTACACATCGGTCCAAAATGCGTATAGGTATTTTAACTAAATCGCACTAATTAGGCCGTGAGAGGTCTAATTACTCATGGACAATGTTACATGGTAGGCCGTGACAGTGACAGGTAATGTCATGACAACATTGTTATTGTTTGACAGTTTGTATTATTATTTAATTAAAATGAGTTACACAGAAGTAGAAAATTGAAATATTATAGGAATTAAAACAGAGCAAAGTTCTTCTCCATACTCTATTTTAATTCTAAATAATTTTCTACTTCTGTGCAACCTATTTTAATTAAATAATAATACAAACTGTCAATCAATAACAATGTTGTCAAGACATTACTACCTGTCACTGTCATGACCTACCATATAATGTCCATGAGTAATTAGACCTGTTACGGCCTAATTAGTGAGATTTCGTTACATTACCTATAGTATTTTGGACCGTATTAATGTTCGATCTGTCAAAACATATTTATAACTAAATCTGTAACTCCTTACGTAATTGGAAAAAGGCAGAAATGCCTGAAAGAGGTCTAACAATTACAAGATATTATTTTCTTAATAAAAAACCTTCTTTTCGTTTTTTAAAAGTATCTTGCTTATTGTTAGAGATGGACCGAACAAACCCTATATGGTTATGCTCGACAGGGAACGTTCTATCCAAATATGTAAAAATATACAGGGTGTTCTATTTAACTTAACAAAGTTAACATCCGCGGCCATTTTGTTTGGCCTTCATTTGTTTTTCTACTATCATTTTCGAAAAATTCACAAAAACTCGTGCAACTTTTGTATTTCACATTTTTTTATAACTCTTAAAACAAAAAAGTTAAAAGGGGGTGAAAACATAGTGAATCACCCTGTACAAAGTGGAATTTTATATGTAATAGTTTTGTCTTCTTGTATATTAGTTTTATTATACTATATTATGGATGTAGCAAATATTTTTTTATAAATTGTTACTACGATTAAATTACTAACCTAACCTAGATGTTTATGAATTTAGTAATTTAACAGCAAGAAGTACTTTAAGTAACTAGAGACATAATAATATCTATGTAAAAATAACAAAAGTAATATATTATTGATGTGGAGATTTCTGTTGATTCTTAGGTCGTAGTTAATAAACATAGTTTTTAATATACAGGGTGGGCCATTAGTGTGGGAAAGTAAAATAACTCCTTTGTTATTCATAATACAAAAAAAAAAGTTTATATAAAAGTGGTACAGAATCAAGAAACCTAAAGTATAAAATTAATTTGAAACATACAGGGCGATTAGTAAAAACGGGACATACCAAATATTACATTTTTTAAATGAAACACCCCGTATATTTTTAAACATATGAATTTTTGAGAAAATTCTGTATATGGTAATATAAATAGTTTAACATTTTAGTGAAGGGTTGCCAAGTTATATAGAAAATTTTTCGAATGTTTCAAATTAATTTTGTAATTTAGTTTTCTTGATTCTGTACAACTTTTAAATAAACTTTTTTTCTGTATTATGAGTAACAAGAGAGTTATTTTACTTTCTCACACTAATGGCCCACCCTGTATATAGGTAATGCTTATCTGTTTGATTTTTAAATACCAAGAATTATTTATATTTCATTTGATTAAATACAACATTCCACAATAATAGCATTATTATTTTCATATATAAATATATTTTTAAATCTTTCGCGGGAATTACAGCGGGATCCCGCTGTAAAGGCGAATTTACCGCAAATTTCCAGCTGGAAAAAAAAAGACTGCGGGATTGCAAACCCTAAAGGGAAGGAAAAATTTACAAACAATGCTTTCCGGTGTTGCCAGGTTTCTTCAGTAGCTACTAAAACAACATCTTTTTAAATGGTTACACCGTATTTTCTTAACATAAAATCTTCAAATTCCAAATTAAAAATATTGTATTAGATTTCTTTATTGGAGTAGTCGTTTTAGAACAATGAGCAAAAACAACGAAAATATTCTGCAGTCGAAGGAACTAAAAGAAGCTATCATGACAATAGTAGGCCTTGGAAATTAAACAAAAATTGTGTTGTTTGAAAGGAGTCATCATTATCGTGCTGCCATTGTGTCATTTGAAATCTGTTGTATTTCAATGTGTATAAAAAAATAACGTTTTAATTCAGTTGCTAAGATTAATCATTTATTCCAAAAGAGAAAGTTGAATTCATTTTTCGTCATGTTGGTAGCTTAAGTTTATGTAATGCGTACGCTCTATTCCGCGCAAGACGTCTTGATAGGCTTCTTCCAAATCTGGAGTTTTTAAAATATAACTTGGTAAAACTAAGAACAACTGGTAGCGTGTGCATAAGGATCCGCAAAAGGTCAAATCAACGCACAAAATTGCCCAAGAGCTGGGTTATTCTCAGTCAAAGGTGTGGGCCACTTTACAAGAGAACAATTATCATCTATACAAAATGAGAAGAGTAGAACAATTGCTTTATGATGATTATGATAGAATATTGAAATTTTGCAACTGGTTTTTGAATAAGAAGCGTCAGCGACCCAATTTCGAGAAGCACATATCTGTAGCGACGAAGTAACTTTTTATTTAAATGACAAAATTGCAGATATTGCTCTGACAGCAATCCTTGTTGGGCTGAAAAAGTAAGAAGACAACATAATCCAAGAGTTAATGTAAGGTATGGAACCTACAACAAAGAAGTGATCGAGTTTCATAGAACAAAATTTAAATAACATAAAAAACATAAAACATAAAACATAAAACACACCACAGAAATGAGACAACCCCTAAATCCAAAACCAAAGGCTTTACGGAAGGGGGCTACACTTGAAAAAACGTTGACAAACACCCATTATCCATCGACATTGCCAGTGCCGACACCAGGGATCGAACCCGGATCAGAATAGGAAGCCTGGCCGAGAAATGTTTGCCACTACGCTACCGTGGTGAAACGGTCAACGTTATTTTATTGACAAAACGGACTTGAGTTGTTTATTGTTGAACTACCGTTGTCAGAAAGAAGGCTGTTCAACTTCTACAACAAGATGGAGCACCACCTCAATTTACGCGAAATGTAAGGGATTATCTTCATGAACTGCTGCCAAAAAGATGGATAGGAGGAAGGGGTTCAGTCGAGTTTAAACCCACACCTTTAGACTTTTTCCTGTGGGGGTTTCTTAAAAACCAAAGTATACGCGACCGCTTCTAATTCTGTTGATGAACTGACACAATCAGTTCGGCGAGAAATTAATAACCTTACGCCCAATATGTTGGAAAATGTTAGTCATAATGTTAAAAGAGTTCATTATTGTAGATTACAAGGAGGGTACCAGTTTGGAAATTTGTTAAAAAAAAATATTGATTAATTTATAAGAGTTATTGTTATGGTTATTTTAAACTACCTAGTTTCTTTTAGCAAAAAAGTTGTATTTTGTTGAATAATAACGCAGTCCCACAAAAAAAAAGTGTCAGGTCCGAAAAACAAGAACGTGGTATTTATATGGTTTTGGGGTCGCTGAATCCGAATCCAATGTCCCTTTGACACGATTAGCTTTGGTTTAAGGTCAGTTCAAGATCAAATGTAGAAAATCAATTGTCAACAAACTAAACCTGCGTATTTATACGTTTCTGGGGCCACCAAATCCAAATCCTGTGTCCGCTTGACCCGATTAGATTTGGTTTCAGTTCAGTTCGAGTCAAACGGACACCGGATTTGGATTCGGCTACTCGAATAAAGAAATGTGACATAACATTTTTTATTTAGATTTTGAAGTTTTCTAAAATTATATTAAAAACATAGTGTTGTCATTAAAAAAATATTGTTTTAGTAGCTACTGAAGAAATCTGGCAACACCGCAAAGCATTACTTGTAAATTTTATTATTTCCTACAACTTTGCATTTGGAAGTACTAGTGTATCACTTTTGTTTCCTTCTATTTTGATCACTTATTGGAATCTAGAATAAATATAGGGGTTCCAAAGATGTTGGATCTCCGGTATACAGTTATTAGTTTCTATTATGTCTTAGTTAAAATATACGAAAGGTACTCGAAATCGAAAAGCGACTCGACGCACTCCCCATCGATACGATACAGATGCAAATAAGCCCATTATCTTGTCAATACCCGAGCTACAAATCCAATACTTTAAGGTCATGATGGGCTATAAATAAAACTCCAAATGCCGGATTTACATAGAAGGGGGAGACGGGATTTATAAATTTTAACAAGATCGTTCCGCCCTCGCAGTCGAACGTCTGCGTGACAATAAAGCCCCATTGATGGGGCAAAAACAGACTGGCAATTGACATGCGAGCCTGAAGGACTGCCGGAGACGTCAGCGGGATAGAGCACGGAAGCGGACCAAGGCCGACCGCGCCGGTTCACCCGAGAGGGTTCAATTGTTCGCTTATTACGCTAATTCGGCGCTCGGGTCGGCCGTTGTTATGGATTTCAATGGATTTTTAAAAGAGCCATCGGGACATGAAGGCCAAGGCTGGCGAGGTGTACTTCAACTTAATCTGAAATTAATGTCACACTTTACTGACTCCGACCTCATTTTTGATCTATCAGCAGTGGCGGCCCGTCGGTTTGAATACAGGGAGGGCGCATTTTGAAAAGAGGAGGTATATGATAAGAGCTGCGGGGGTGCGGGGGGCGGGAGTCCCTCGTTTAGCGCCGCAGGCGAAAAATTTTGAGGAATTTGAAGGTCATTGTGTTTTGCAAGTACCCCGAATTGAATACTGTCAGTGTGTACATAAGCTTACAGTACTTAGATACAATGCGAGAAGTAAAATTCCAACGTGTGGGGGCTGAAGTGGATAATCGATCAACCAACCCAGTTAGGATAATAGTTCATTCTGTATAGTTTTTGAAGTTCCTTTAAAAACATGGGCATCACTAAGATGTTTATCTAAAACGGGATCAATTTTTGCACTATAGTCTATCAGTTCTAAAAATACCCCTTTGTTTACCGAGTCATTTTTTTCATTATGTCCACGATGAGGAAGGTTACATGTACCACATAGTTTTAAGATTTTTAAAATTTTTGAAAGAAGCTATCGATTTTTCTTAACTGTTTCGTTATTTGTTCTGCATAAGCACTACTTAACTAAACAAGAAGCAATATTTACTCTTCCTAAAAGTAAAAAACTCACGAAGTTATTTTTGTGTTTAGGAGAATTTTCATGTTTCTTAATTTTGTCCGGTACATGTTTCAAGTCAGAATAAAATGAAAAAATTTTGAGTAATTACTCAAAATTTTTTCATTTTATCTATGTTCCTAATTGTATTGTGACAGATATTGTGTTTTCAATTTCATATCATTTGAAAATTTTAAGCCAGTTCAATGTTTCCTTGACAACACTGATAAGAATTGAAATTCACATCGGCTTATTACATATCTGTAATTTTATACAGAGCGTTGTTCAGATAATTCTAGAGCAGATTCTACATCCAAAAATTAGAAAAAATTCCTCTAAACGTAGGTCGGCAAATGCTTCGTTTTTGAAATAGAGGATGTCAAAAAAATATATAAAAAAATATGTTTTTTATTGATAGTTTCTAAATTTTTCATTGGATATCCTTTAAATTTGCAACACCCTGTATAAGTACAAAAAAATTTAAATGAATACACACGACGCATTGTGTAGAATTACATACTAATGTCTATATTTTCCCTTTGCGATGCATTTTTACTTTTACATTGTACTCACACTTTTTCCGGCAGCAGAATTAGAAAGATCAGTGAAAATTTTTATTTTGTCTGGCTGACAGGCTTGATATCCTCTGACATTCTTGGACTGGAAACATGAGCGAAATTTAAATTGTTGTAATAAACTAAATTTAATAAAAAGTTGACAATCACCCCTTTAAACTACACGTTGAATAAAATATGATCAAAAAATTCTCAAACAACATTTCTTAAAAGACTATGTACGTCCCGCTTAACTTTCCCATCTCACTTATCTCAGTTAGTTTTGCAGATGTAAAAATTATGTTGAAATAAAAGTTGTAGCGTTTTTTATGGAGTTTCCCACACAATTCAAATTAAAATGTCGATGTGACAGATACAACTTATTATTAATGGAACATCCTGTAAATTATTATATTCTTAGATGTAAAATTTTATTCTAGACTAAGTTATATAATATATGTGGCACTTATTTTTAATAGTTTCTGATATATTTGTATTTAGGTAATCGGTCAAATCCCGCATATTGCATATTCAAGATTGCCATGGTTTTATTGATATTTTGTTTCCAATAATTATTTTGACGTTTATGACAATTAAAATAACAATAAACAGTAGTTTCGGTAAATTAAAATAGAAAATATGCGTTATACTGAAGAAGAACGTAGTAATATTGTCGAAGTATACATATTTCCATTAGAACAATAATGCTGTCATAGATTATCGAATCAAGTATCCTGACAGACTTTCTTGAATATGGCACTAAGTTCAGACATTTTCATACATTGAAAGACAAAAAGCGGATTAGAAATATTAATAATAATAAGCAAGAAATGGAGTTAAATATTCATTTATTATTTCCAATAAAATACTACGTTCTCCATAAGGGACGCTGTTGGAGATTTTGGTATCATGCATACAAAGAATTCTTAAAAAGCATAATTTAAAAACCTTTAAAGTAATGCCCGGCCAAAATTAACATTAAATGATAACAATCAATGCGTAACATTTTGTCAGAAAATGATGGATAAATATAACAATGACCCACGTATTCACACACGACATTCAGAACAGCCGTCATATTTAATAAGAAAAACTCCCATTTTGTGAACGAAATTCAATTTCAAGAAAGAAGGACGGTAAATGTCTGGTGTAGGGATCCTCAACACGCGGATATTTTTTATTATTTTTCATGTAGTACAGTCATTGAAGCTAAAAATCAGCTGTAACCTCCGAATTCTTTGAAACTGCATGGATTTGCATGAAAATTTAGAATAAGACATTTGATATTTTCGACCCTTTATTTAACCCTTAAAAACTACCCCTATGCAAAAAATAATGATAAATATTATAATCGATTTTGAAATACATTATTAAAAAAATATGCATTCTAAGCCGGTCTAACTTCAGGATCCTATGAAAAACACTAAAACAAAACTAATTGTAAAGGGTCTATGATTAATTTTAATTCTGATGGAAATGGTACAGCGTTTACTGGTCATTTTTCCTTAAAAATTATGAGCAACCCATTTGTTTTTGACAGTAACTCCTTCAATTTTACTCTAATTGACTTTTGTAAGTGCTCATTCTGAAGGTCTTTTTGAGACTACAAAAAACTCCCGGAGCGTTATAAACTTAAAATTAATCCTTTTTCCGTTATTTGACGTTGAATACATCGATTCGAGTATTCCCCCCAAAACAAGTCCCCTTCCACTAACCATAGGTACTTGGCTTTGTATAGGACGTACAACACTTTTTAAAAAACGATTTTCTTTGTTTATTTATAAGCTACATTTTTGTTCATTACCCTTTTTTTAATAAAATGCGTAGTTTTTGAGTTATTCACGAAAAATACTTTGAAAGTGTTTTTTTTTTTCACTCAAAATTACAAGTTTTCAATCGTGAATAACTAAAAAACTATTGATTTCTCGAAAAATTTATTTGAATCTTTTTTGCTCAAAATTTAATTCTTTATCGATTTCCAACGTTATTTTTGAAAAAAATTCCACCCCCGAGAAGGGATGTCAACCCCCAATAGGGTGGAAGCACCAATCGGCGCTATGTTATTAATGTTCATTGGCCTTTTCTCTAACTATCTATCAAAAAGTCGATCGGTTCAGTTTCAAAGTATTCGGAGGTGAAAAGCTTCAATAACTGTACTAATGGGAGTTTCTACCAAACGAAACAGACGACTTCCTGTCAGAAATTCCATTACAACAGCTGAGGGTAATAATCTGACGGCAAGACGGAACTTTATGCCATACTACTGCAGAAGTTATCAACTTATTAAACAACAATTCCACGGAGTGGATTGGTAGGCGAGAAACCACATTGTGGCCTTCCCGTAGTCCAGATCTTAGTCCAATGGATTTTTTCTTCTGGGGATATTTAAAAAATAAAATATATACTAATAGATTAGAAGATGTAAATCAATTAATTGAAAGAGTAACGACAGAAATTGCGAATATCAATAATAATCCCGACGTATTAGAAAATGTGATCGCATCAGTAAGAAAAAGATATGAATTATGCATCCAGAGAAATGGGACTCACATAGAACACTTATTAAAATAATTTATATTTTTCTTGTTCTGTTAATATTCTTTACTCTTTCTATAATTTTGTTATTTGTTCGAACTATCGTTTTTCTGTTTTCGATTCCCGATATTTTACATTAAAACTGTCAAAAATAAGTGTCATATATGTTTATACTTTTGCTCAGAATAAAATTTTACATCTAAAAATGTAATAATTTACAGGGTGTTCCCTATTTAAATGTCTCCCTTATCACTAATATTTAGGAAAAAGTTTATGTAAAAAATTCCTTCATTTATTTCGAAAATATAGGGAGAAAGTTTGGAACTACCGGTATAAAATAAGTTAACATTCCAATATCAAAATTTTATTTAATTTATTGCGATAACATTTATTTATATACTTTTTATCAGTTAAATTTCACAACAGACTCGCTAATTTGCTATCATCTGCAGGGCCGTACACAGTTGCTCCCATTTATTTTCCTAGCCTTAAATAATACAAATTAAAACACACTTGTTAGAGACGTAACACTTTCGGTTTCAGTTGGAGTGATACTTACTTTTTTTTGTTATTTAATATCTCATCTAATGCATATGACTGTATTGTGGTCAATAGGAATGGAAAGGGATATGCATCAGTTTTACTATTTATTTTTATTGTCAATTTTTTTTGAAAAATTTTAAAATAAAAATAAAATAAATAGTAAATTATTATTTTTGAAAAAGTTAGATAAGTATTTAAGTCCTGGTTCATTTAAACTAACTAAAAATTTTTTTAATCCTATACTGGACTGTATAACCAGAAGCTTACAACTGATGGGATACAATGTCGAGATTAAATTGTAAACAACACCAGCAGATTTTAGTAGTTTAATTGGTCAAATAAAATGAAAATCTCGTGTTCGTTATTCGTAACCTTAATAATATTATCATGTGTAAAAAATTGTAAAGGGTTATGTAAAAATGTGGAAAATGAAGTCAACTGCGAGTCGGTCAGTGAAATTTCTCGAGAACTAATAAGTCAAATACCAAACATAAAAGAAGTGACACGTTTACACGTTAAGTTCAATACTGAGTTGGAAATATACCCAAGATCGTTTGAATCTGCCTCAAAACTACAATATCTCGTTATTAATCACAACAAAATTAACAAGATATCCAGTGACACTTTTCAGGACATCCCGTTAAAATATTTGCACTTAGGATACAACAATATTAACGCTATTTACCCTGCAGCTTTTTTTAACTTATCTTTCCTTCAAGAGTTACGATTTGAAAATAACAATTTAAAAGAAATTCCAATAGGAGTGTTTACGAATCTACCAATAAAGGAATTGGCGTTATCTAAGAACAAAATACACACCATAGAAAACAGTGCACTGGAAAACCTGCCGAATCTGAAGAAGCTTTTGTTGGATGGGAACAATCTGCAGTCGATATATCTCCAAGAACTTTTAACGCACCCTAAAAGCCTCGAAATTCTATGGCTGCACAACAACTCTCTGACAGCTGTTACCAATTATATGTTGCGGGGGTTAAAAAATTTGAGAATATTAAATTTAGCGATGAACTCGATAACCTTCGTGGAATCAAATTCTTTCAAGCAGACCCCGAAGCTGTCCTATCTCATTCTCTCA
Organism: Anoplophora glabripennis; assembly: GCF_000390285.2. NCBI lineage: Eukaryota > Metazoa > Arthropoda > Insecta > Coleoptera > Cerambycidae > Anoplophora > Anoplophora glabripennis. Next base: position 801,820 of record NW_019416481.1, on the reverse strand, counting down.
CACAACCATCTCAGACAAATAAACGGGAATGTATTTCCTAAAGGTGAGACAAGTAGTCTACAAAATCTCTATATAGATAACAATAGATTGATGTTCCTCCCATTTAACTTCTTTGTTCGTTTGGGAAAGTTGAAGAACATCGTCATGGTTGGAAATCCATGGTACTGCTCTTGCCTGACTATAGTTCAAATGCTGCTAGCAGAAAATAGCATAACGGAAAAGTGCAACGAAGAGTATAGTAATGGGAAAAAGCCTGTCTGTGTAAGCGGCAGTGTTGGTCAGGATTACTGTGTACATTTCTACAATGATGATTTAAGTGAAAAATACGAAACTTACAAAAAAACTCTTCCTTTGCCGAAACGACCATTGCTATGCTCTTTCTAGATGTCGTTGACAGAAAATTGGTGTCATCCAATTAACGCTCGGCGGGTGTTTTTGAACCGGGAGCCCTTTGCACACGGGCGAGGAATCAAGTCAAATCTACTAGATTTATGTTTTTGGGGATACTCTTTCAGATGGTGCCACATAATTTGAAGAAAAAATCATTCATGCCACGAAAACGGACGCAAAAATTGAATTTTCTTTCATGGTAGGTTTGATTTGATTCGACGCGTGGTTCAAAGATACCCCCTCGAAAATCCGATTTTGAGCTTGAATGGGTCATTTTCATTCAAAGTAGATGCTTAGAAGAAACTAATAACATTACTTTGTTAGCTGTACACTGAAAAAAACAATTACTTTCTATTAAAGCAATCGATTGTTTTACATCTATGCTAGTTACATTGAGATAACCCAGTTACATTCAATGCAAGTCATTTATTTGTTCGAAAAAAAAAACAGTTTACAACAGGTTTGTCTCTATAATTAACAAATTAGATTTAATATAACCATTTATGATTTTAGAATATTTGTTAGGAGAATTAAAGGAACACATTATTAATGGAAATTTATAATCGTTTTTATTTAAGAAATATTATTTTATATTGGCCTATCAAACGTTACAATTAAACATTAAAGTGTCTTTGCCATTCTTGTTGTTGTTAGATCATATTCATAATATAACATGTGCATATAGTTACAGAGTGCTGTGGTCCGTTTGCTCCTAATTAAAATGGAAGCATAAACTGTGGAAGTTAGGGCCAAACAAGTAATAATCGTTAAAAAGTCAGTTTTAGTTTGCTTTTGTAGTTTTTTAAATTTATAATAAAATCCAATTTAACAATGGGCCATTTATTTTTAATAACTCATTAAACTGTCAACAATTATGACAAGTAGTTTTGAACGATATATTTATGTACATACATAATAAGTTCTGAAAATACAGTCATAAAATTAATTTTTAGCAAAATTGAAATGTTCGAATAAAAGTATCGCATTTGTATGTGCTTCTCTATTGGTAGGTTATCTCAACACAATGTACTTTTTCAAATTTAATTATAAACTTAGATAGATAAGTTATCTAATTATCAGTTTAGTTTGAAATTTTGAAAAGGTACATAATTTTGAGACTAATCAGGAAAGAAATATGTTCAATATTAGTGAAAAAACAATGCACTTTTTATAAACCAGTGATTTTTTAATATTAAAATAACCTATTTTAATTGAAAAACTGTTAATTCACATTAAGCTAAAATATATTTCTAATAATTTTATGTCATCTGTATTTTAAAATATGTAGATTAATAGTAAAGAAGCGAAATATGATATTACAGTAAACATAAATTAACATTCAAATAAAATTTTTTACAAACCTATGAACTTATTAATAATTATTTTAGTACTTAGTACTTAGTAATTCCTTTTTTCAGTGTACAATTACATAATAGCAAATTATTTCAAACTAGGTCCAGTTTGTAAGGGTGTCTTTTATGTACAATAATAATGCTGGTAATAAATTGTTAATATTATAATATTTCGACTGAAAATTAAAAAAATATTCTTGCTTCATTGATGTGAAAAATGTGACATTATGTAGCTACTCTCTTTTGGCAATTTCAGAGAAAATAATAATAAACTGTTTGTTTTACCTACATTATATAAATATTATTTTTTTTTTCGCCGATCGACATTAAAGGCGTAGTTTTAGTGACATCTGTGAGGCACTAAAGTGTCACATTTACTGCTTAGGCATTAAAATAATGTTTACTGCCGCTAAATTAAAAATTAAAATTTGTTCTTTAACGAAAGTAATTTTATTTATTTATAATTACGTTTGTACTTAAATATGTATCATTTTCTAAAACGCGATATCCTTCCGATTGTCGTTTCAAGAACGTTTTAATTTTAGATACTTTCCAATATCGATGTTGTTGTAGACATTCAAAGTAGCTCTGATTGTGAGAATCGCATATATTGACCATAATGAAGAAAATTTCATACTTTTGATTAATTCAGAAAAATATACCAATAATACATTTTCTAAAAAAGACAGCGTTATTTTCAGTCTGGTAATCAATAAATTTTTTATATATTTGCTGATATATCTTCTTTTCCAGTATAAAATTACACTGAACTTGCTGTGCTGATTCAATAATTTCTGGCGGAGTTAATGTGAATTCTTCCATCTCAAATAATAAATAGGTAGTTATTTTTATGGATTTAAATAGGAACAATATGGCGATTACTGTATAATGTGTAGCTCAGTTAATTACTTAATAACGCTCGTCTCATAGCAACCACCTGATGAAATTCTTATTATTCATGAAAAAAGTAATAACAAATTACTATTGTTAGCTACAGATAAGAAATTCGTTATAATTTTAGTGGTAAATTAATAAATGCTTTTATTAAAATATTCTCAGAGCTTCCCACACAACGATAGGCTAACGTACTTTTAAATATCGCCGTTTTCTAATACATCACCCTGTATGCAAATTACTATTCTGCTTCAAATCAAAATGAACGTGACGGACATATTAATTCGGAACAGTCAAAATGAATGCAGGAAAAACAGTCCGAACATCCTCGTCCGCTTTTTCCGCACCTAAAACTATTAAAATTATTTTTAAAATAGCTCGGCCTGAAAAAGGGACCGAACGAAATAAGCCGTTTCCGCTTTTACATGCTTTCAGTTTCCGCTCTTTCCAATTTGCATTATTAAAGTGTCTCAGTCGACGGAGGGAGTTTGCTGTAAAACCCCTGCAAAGTGGATTTTTTAAGACCTGTTAATATTTTGTTTATGAGGTGTTTACGACTGGATGCACCTTTCCACAATGCCGATACCTGCTTTTTTATTGTTAACTGTTAAGGGGGCGATTTAGTATGTATATTTTTACCATGTAACAGAGCTTCAGATGAGGACACAAATCGTCGAAGAAACTAACATAATTGAATATTATTATATATCAATGTATTCGCAATGGTTCCCGCTAGTGAGTGAAATAAATTTCAATGCTCATGAGAACAGAAGAATAATTTAAATAAATGCCAAAGTACCTCAATTTTAACCATACTGTTAGTCTGCCAATATATTGGATTTACGACGGAACTAGGTCAGGCACAATAACCAAACTACTTCACTCACTAGAACGGACACTTAGGATCATTTGTATTTAATTTTCAGATTAATATTTATTAACAATTCTATAATTTGTGTCCTCAAGTAAGATGACAACATTTTACACACGACTCCATGTTATATTATATTATATTATATATTTAAACCAGAATTTTAGCGGTTTCTATCTTCTACAAGAATTTCTAAATAAAATTAGTTTGTGTACTCTGTCACAGGTGTCGCTACCCTTGAAAATGAAAGCGAAAACACAGAGTTGGTTTATTGTAAATTGTATTGGCCGAGAAATAGTGAAATTTCTGGCGTTTTTAGGTACTGAAATCTTTAAAAGTAAAACGTGTAGAACAAAAGTAGGGGTAAGCACAAAAATAAAATCCTTGATGTTTTGTTTATTCATGGTTACCGTTTAAATTTACCCAAATAAAATAATAACTAAAAAAAAGCGTTTGCAAAACATGCGTTTGCTATTATCCTAACCCCACATTTTAACAATTATTTTCACGTACTTATAAAAAGTAAACAATTTTATATGTAGGACTAAGCAAGTAAATGTTATAAGAATATTTACATGTGGAATTATATATAAAAAAGATAGTATTTTCGTAGATTTCAGTACCTAAAACCTTAATGGTTTGATCGTTTTTTGCACCTGTTTATTCGTTTTACTGCGGCCGGCGTCTTTGAAAATACTCAGGTGGCATGACATAACATTCCTATTATTTGATAAGCTTTAGATTATTCAGTTATTAAATGTTTGAAATTATTTGTCTTTGCGGAAAACACTATTTACAGAATATGGGACCCATAATGGTCTGATATTATCTTTGATATATAAATATGGGTAATATTTTAAAAGTAGGTAGGTACCTAAGTAATAAGATTTTGTAAAGCTTAAGTAGTACGAAAATATAACGCATAAAAAACCAATAATATGTACTAATTTTTCTTTATTAAGAATAAAGATTAAATTTTACGTACAGGGTGTCCCACATAAAATCGTTATTTATGTTGTAGCCTTGGTAGTTTCAAAATAAATTTACAGCTTAAAAATTGGTCTGGCTCAGGTAGATTTCTGTTTCAATCTACAAATCAGTAGCTACTTACCGATAAGAAGGAAACCACTAGTCTAGTCGAGAAGTGAGTTTTTTTTGCGAAAAATAGTTATTGTAATCCTAAAAATATGGTTGTTAGTACATTGGATTCGGAATTAAATTCAGAGAAAGAAGTATTTTTAAATTTATCCGCAATTAAAAATAGCAATTGTTATAAACAAAAAACGAAGAGAAAAAAGGGAGTCTCCGTTTTTTAACTATAACTAAAAAAATATTGAAGATAGCTGAAATTTCAAAAAAGATCCTGAAAGAGGAGAAAATTTCAGCAAAATAAGTCAGGAATTGTAGCTCCATTATTTATAATTTTAATTTGACGTTGAAAATATAGCTCCGCGCGGCGGCGGCGGTTTCCGCGTCGTCGCGTCGCCGCCAAGCAAAGTGTGCAACACAAAATAATTTTTTTATAGTATTCAATATTAATTTAAAAATCTAAATAAATTATAGTGTCATCTAGACACTTGAAGGAACACAGCCCAGTTGGAAAATAATTTTTAACTTGACTTATGTTAAAGTTATTCAATTGTTAATGAACTAATTTTTCGTGGTCCTAATCTTTCATAAAACTTGTTGTAAAACTTTAAATAATGTATCTAAAATTTTTTTTCTTTCTGGGAGGTCTTTTTATATACATAATAAACAAGATTCCGTTGTAAAAGTTTATAAAAGTTTTTTCATTTGTTTATAATGATTTTTTAAAATTAACAAAAAATGAAAAATCCGGGAAATGTTATAAATTTTTTTTTTACCAAATGTTTGATTTTAGTTGTTTTTCTATTAATATATTGCGTTTATTAGCTTAGCTAAAAACTTTTTAACGTTATTTGTTTATAAATTTGTTATAAACAAATGGACAAGTTTAATATTTTTGAAACATTTTTTTTGCCATTTTATTGTCTTGGTAATCTGTTTTTTAAAAACAAAAATTTTTCTTAAATAAATTTTTTAATTGTTTATAATCGTAATTTCCCTGGGAACACGATGGTGCAATTATTTTTTTGCTACTTGCCGTAGTTTACGAGATATTTGCGAAAAACCTTATTTTTTACGGGTTTTTTGACCTTTTGACCCCTTGCCTGATCACCTAGGTCAAAAATGTTTGCGGATTCGGATTCCTGAGGGTCGAAAACATATTTGCGCCCAGGTTTGATCGACAGAGGAAAAAATGGAGGTTCAGCCTTCATTTCAATGGACTAAATACATACAGTAATATTATCTATATATTTTATGCCTATACATATTATTCTCCAAACGCAATTAGTAGCAAGATTCTATATATTTTAGTAATTAAGCAGTGTTTTTAAGTTAAAACGACTCGTCAAAGTAAAAAAATATTTCAGGTTAGGTATATATTTTTTTTACTGAAAATAGCAGTTAATTTACATTATCGGATTGTTAATGTGAAAATATAAACATTAGACTGTTGACTATTCCATGTTATACGTGTTTTAACGTCACTTTTGAAGAAGAAACTACATGTAATTTTAAAAACCGTATTTCTGTTTTTATAATGAAGGAATAGTAATTATAAGATTGTTTAAGCTTATTAACTAAAAATTATTGCCTACTCAATAAAAAAATATTATTGTCCTCGATAATCTATTACTGATTAATAAAATATTTACTCTCTTTCCTTATAAGATTGTATGTACACAAATTGGAGCCGTTCCTGAAAAATCGGACGAATATCCGGTGCAGCGGAATTATTAGACTTGAAGCGTTGGCCGCTAGAACAGCACCTGCCGGGGTCCCGTTTCGTGACTCACGCTGGGCGATATTTTTTGTACTAAATCCCGTCCTTAAGTACTGAAATAGTTGTTTTAGCTGCGGGTACTAAAATCATTCAAGAATGCACAAACGACTTTGCAACTGAATAACAAAATAATCGTTCAAAAACTGTTTTAAATGTGAAGAAAAAAGTAAAAGTAAAAATCTTGACATTTATTTTTATTTATAAAATACGCCAATGCTCGAACAAATATTGAAAAGTTGTCTCTTGATTAGTAGGATGCGCATACCAAGTTTCGCGTCTCTAGCGTTCCTCATGTTAAAGAAAAAAATTTAAATGTGAATTTCAATCCCCTCCTTTAAGAGGGTATATGGCCTCAGGGGTGCAACTTTCATATTTGGCTCTACATTCACTGGTACCATTTTTACTACTTCATTTAAAAACACCATGTATATACCTGTATTATCGGAAAAATTACAGAAGACGAAAGCGCTGGGTTTTCCAAAAGTTAAAGACCTTTTCAAAGTAAGTACGCGATATTTAGTATGCATTTTTATATTTTCTATTTGTCTGCTTTTTTCAGTGTGATATTATTAATTAAAAACTAGTAGGTATTCCAGAAAATGATTTTGTTCCAAAATATTCAGTTTTCGTAATGTCTAATACGTTGGCTGTGCCGGGAAAGGCCTGTTTTTATTTAGGATTATAGCGTGTGAACGTTTTTCCGAGGTTTGGAATAAAGTGGAAAACTTTCCTGATATCTCTTGTAGTTATGGGAAGTTATACTAATTTATCGGAACGGTTAGCATGCCAAACGGGGAGCAATCTCTTCTTTAAAACGGCTCAGTGGGGATAATACGTTATTGCCACAATGCCGCTTGTTACGAAGACAGCTGGTGGGATTTATTGAATCAACAAGTATTTAGGGACCTTGAAATCTAATAGGTATACGAAATTTTCTTGGGAAAATCAAATATTTGCCCTAACTTTCAAACCAGTCAAACTACGGCCATTTAAATTTGATAATCTCAAATGAAACAACTATTTCTGCTTGAGAGAGATTTATTGAATAAGTTTTGGATATAAATGAATTTATATAAAGTAAGTGTTATAGGATAATACAAAATATAAAGAAAACCATATCACCAATGCTCATTTAATGAAACTGGTCTCTTCCACATAACCCGGCAATCCCAACATTAAAGAACAAGAACTTTACAGTTCCTCGTAGATGTCCTTGAAGTTGTCCGTTGTTGGCAATAAGAAACCTTTTCATATCTGCAACGTCTCTACCACTTACCTCACTCATTTTCTTTACACTCACGCACTATTCACTAGTACGATGATATGCTTTGCAGCTCCTGACTCCCTCGACTTCCTCTCGTACTCTTCTGTCGATTCGCTTATTCAGTCGGGACCGACAACCTTTGAATATCAAGATTCCTCAAATACACATAATCGTTATGCACAAGCCAATGAACGCTAACACTCCAAGACTTTCGTGTACTGATAAGCTTGTACTGGTATACATTTATGTATACCAGTACATATTATATTTTTTTTTATGAAACTCTGTGAACCTCTTGGTGAACAAAATATTTTCTTTAATAATTACACTAGTATGTGCAAATATTGCGCGAGCCTCAAATCGATTTCAAATATCACAAAAAACTATCGAAAAATCGTTTTTATTCCGGGGCCATCAAAGTTTGATTAACTTTTTGATTTCAATTCGTACCAAAATATCGATACTGCCATTCGCAAGTTGATATTTTTTCACGAATTTAAAAAAAATGTCAATATGTCCTACGACCAACACGGGTCGAGAATTTTTTTTTTTCGAAATATCGTCACGACCTCATTTATTAATATTAAGAGCTGAAATTTACAGAGAAAATACAGGCGGAAGATATATACAGACTAACAAGCAAACAAACAGGTGTGCAGGTAAAAAGGCAGACAGATAAAGAGACAAAAGGCAGGTAATTCGTAAAAAATAGACAACAAACGAACTCAAAACGAAAAATACAAAACCTTTAAATTTAAAACAATATAGGTAACTACCAACAATGTGAAAACAAAACGAATTAAATTAAAGTACCTATGTTCGGGACTATCAGTTTTAATTTATAAGTAAATAGTTAGGTATCTAACTACCTAAAGAAAACAAACACGAAACAAAAATGCGACTATGAAGTCTTAAATGATTCACAGTAAGAAAAAAACAACCAAATTATTAAAACTCAATGAAATAAAAGTATATTTGCTAATATCTATGTATGTTCCGACTGCCTAAAGACAACAAATACAAAACAAAAATGTGACCTTAAAATATCGAACGCAATTATAACTTTCCAACAACACCCATAAAGAAAACACAGTCGTCAGTCGTCACCTCCATTCGCTCCAAGTCAGTTTATTAAAGGATCACGCGCGCGTTATCGTTCGGCTTATTAGCTAAACAGTAGGCAAGACGGTGGGGGGGGAGGGTCGGCGATCGCATCAAGCGAAGCGAGGCGCTTGAATTTTATTCTCGCGTCCGTAATTTTTTTGCGATTACTCCTAAGATATTCATTTAAATTATATGGTGTAAAAGAGTAAAATAATGTGCATGAAATGCTTAAAGCCACTAACTTATTTAAAATGATAAGGATTAATACCGTATTTGTGTAAATAGCTTTTACATTACCGCTTTATAATTGCCAATTTTTTAAAGTATTAAAATGGATATAGGTAGTATGTTATCGTTAACATACAGAGATATGCCATCGCGGACTTTTCTGTAGGCAGATACACAATTCCACCATACATTGATACACTACATAAACTTTCGGACCCCCCCCCCCCGGCTCGGACGCCAGGCGCGGGGTCACGGGGCGCCCGCAGCCCGGTCGAATCACGGCGACACGAAATTAATTTCGTTGCGCATTATTTTGATTTTGCTATATCTCCTAAGGTATTCTTTTGATTTGCATGGTGTAAAGGGAAAAAATAATCTTCATGAAATGCTCAGGCCAACTAACGTATTTAAAATGATAAGGATTTATACCTTATTTGTGTAAATAGCTTTCCAATTACCGCTTTATAATTGCCCATTTTTTAAAGTATTAAAATTGATATAGTATGTTATCCTTAAGAGATAGACAATCGCGGACTTTTCTGTAGACCTATATCAGATACACTATTCCACCATACATTATTTTATTATATCTCAAAGGGTTTAGGCAGTGTTTTCGTTGAAAACACCCAGACGGCTTATTTTTTTCCGACACCTCCAACAAATATCGTTAATGTATACAAAAATTTAACAAATTATATACTAAAACCTTCCTCGAGAACCACTCTATCCATTGGTGAAAACAGCGTGAAAATCGGTGCAGTAGTTTTTGAACTTATCGCGAACAGACAGACGCGGCGGAGGACTTTGTTTTATAATATGTAGTGATGAACTAAAAAACTTTAATAATCTTGCTCACTTTGTTTAATAAAATTTATACTGAAACAAAAATTCTAAATGGTCAATATTTCGAATTCCTAATGAATGTACTGTACTAAAATGGCAATTGGCTGTGACCCTCCCCGTCCCCCGGCAGCGAACCCGGCGCTTGCGGAAGTCGCTTGGGCATATTGCGGTACAAATCCGTTACAGTGGAACACGTAAAGGGTTAAATATACTGAAGAACAACCCCACGGGAGCCGTGCTCTAAATGATTCAGATATACGGCCCGAAAAAAATCCCCATTCGCGTTCGCTTCCACAAGGGCCGACCATTCCGCATTCAAAACTCCCCCGTAATTAAATCCCGCATAAACGTTATTTACGGGCGTACTTGTGTAAATGGCGCCGTTTATTTGCTTAACAATATGTTGTAATTAACATATGGTGTTTTGATAGGTAAATTCTCGTTACCTGGACAATTATGTCCTGTTGAGTGGGATTAGCAGATTAGCGGATGAAGAATGTGACATCGGCACGCACGCTGGGGATGAATCCGGACTTTTGTAGCGATTATTGTACCTACTGTCTCATTTTTATAACGCACCTGCATTAAATAAGGTCACATAATTAATAAAACAGACTGATCTCCAGTAAAAGAAGAAGAAGCAAAGCTGCAACCTAAAGAATATTGGCAATGTTCTGCTCGTGAAAAAGTAAGCTTCTAATGCTTGTGTTTTTAGTAGGTCATGGAATTGACACAAAAAAATATTGTAAATTGTGATCTACAAATAATATACAGCGTGATGACAAAGTTTGTAACAAAATTCATAACTTTTATACTGAGTGATTTTAAAAAAACGCCGGGACAGGTCGATTTTGTTCTAGGGAGGGGTATCTTTTAAGATGATTCAGTTGTATATAGGGTGAGCCAGAAAAGCTGGACGGCCAGTAAATTTGTTTTTTCTTATGGAACACCCTGTATATTTTTTCATATTCGGATAAAGCTTCACATAAGATCCACTTCTTATTTGTGGAAGGGCGAAATGGGCGGTGACTATTAGACGCCTTCATTATAGCCATCTTTCTCTATTGCACGGATTTCTATGACTTACTTTATCGCTCTCACGTAACGGCAAATGGACCATCGGTACTTTCCGACCCTGTACATATCCTGGGAAGATGAGTAACTGCAGAGAAGATATATCAATTGAACTTAAGTCATAATATGAAAATTTTTATCAATTGTCAAATTAAATTATAATTTTTCACAAATCTCAAAACTAAAGTTGGCTTTACAAGTACCTGGAAATGACCTATAAAAAAAAACATAAAATAAGGAATATTTTAATAATAATTAATGATAAAATTGTATGTTAAAATAAAAGGACATTTGTAAAAAATGTATTAGTTATAAAGAGTGTAGTGAAAAGTGTTGTTAAAAAAAGGACATCCAAGGACTGGAAATTTTGTGAAGGGACCTTAAGCAAAATTTGGACCAGAAAATTCCAGAAAGGATGAAAAACAAAAGTTTGTTGATTGGTAACGGCTTGGGTTTTTTTGGAGATTGCAGAGTAGAGAGGCAGCTCCAAGAAATTTAAATTTGTACAAGAAAGAATAGTCAAGTAAGAAAATTAAACTTACCAGAAAAGTTAAAAGTTTGTTTGTTCTCAAAACCACAAGAAAGAAATTTGCTATCAAATATAAAATTTCCGTTACCAGTTGTAAGCAGTCCAGAGAGGTTTCCAGTGGCCCCATAAATGGTATTCAGGACATCTACATAGCTTCCAACAAGGAAAATACAAGCTAGCGAATATCAGGTACCTAAAATAAAAAATAAAGTGCACTAGAAACAAAACATATAGCTATAATCTATAAATTATACTTTTCTATCGCATCAAACCTTAGAAAAAGGATGCAGAATAAACTATAGAACTTACCTGACTAAAAATAAATACAAGCCAAACAATCACATTTCTAAAAACTTCACAAAATCCACGAGCTCGATCCAAATTGTCGTTAGGAACGGCCATATTTAATTAAAATTAAATTCTCTGTCAGAAAGCAAGAGATTATTCCCTGTACGATAAGCAAAATGCAATGCAAAGAGATGTTTTCAAAATTGTATAATTTTAATTAATTGTTAATAAAGTAATTTTTTCTTGAATTATAAAAACAATCCTTGTATTGTATTTAATTGTACTAGATTAGATAAGACAACAAAATTAATAAAAATATTCTTTATTATTGTTAAGGAAGATATTCATAATTTGAGTTACAAGTTGCAAGTTTTAAGTCAACCCACAAAATTTTTAGAGTAAAGATTGTATTAAAGTTTAATCTCAATGTTTTTTTTGACGTGTTGCATTGTACTTGTTTATGTATAAAAATTAATAGAACCGACTCCTGAGATCACTAATAGTAAAACAAGCATCTAACATCAGCTGGTAGGGGAAAAGGAATAGTACAGGGTGAGATAAAGAAAGGTTTGTATTTCACAATCAGCAGCTAACCAACATAAAAAAATATTTACACAAACAAACCAAAGAACACAACACACAACACAAACACAACTTTAAAAAAATTCATATTATTTCACAACAACTTTGACAAACACGACAATAAATTATCCAGTGGCAAAGCTTGTATCAGTATAAAACAAATTTTCATCGAAATTTTTGAAGACCCGAAAAGCATAATAGGCTATTGACTTATGTCAAAAAAAAAGAGGACACAAAGGAACTACAACGTAACAGAAATTTTATTGTTTGATATGTTCAATTGACCCTAAAAAATGATAAAACCGCGAAGTGCTACCTTTTAAGTGCGTTTTTGAGAACGAAGTAAAAAGGTGGTATTTTCAGTTTTTTGAGTTTTACTCGAAAACTATGAATTTTTTCTATATAGTTGTCAGCAGAAAAGTTGTAGCAAATTGAATTTCCAATCGAAATGAGACCTTNTTGCAGATATGTTTTCAAAATTGTATAATTTAAATTAATTGTTAATAAAGTAAATTTTTCTTGAATTATAAAAACAATCCTTGTATTGTATTTAATTGTACTAGATCAGACAACAAAATTAATAAAAATATTCTTTATTATTGTTAAGGAAGATATTCATAATTTGAATTACAAGTTACAAGTTTTAAGTCAACCCACAAAAGTTTAATCTCAATTTTTTTTGGTGTGTTTCATTGTACTTGTTTATGTATAAAAATTAATAGAACCGACTCCTGAGATCACTAATAGTAAAACAAGCATCTAACATCAGCTGGCAGGGGAAAAGGAATAGTACAGGGTGAGACAAAGAAAGGTTTGTATTTCACAATCAGCAGCTAACCAACATAAAAAAATATTTACACAAACAAAACAAAGAACACAACACACAAACAAACACAACTTTAAAAAAATTAATATTATTTCACAACAACTTTGACAAACACGACAATAAATTATCCAGTGGCAAAGCTTGTATATCAGTATAAAACAAATTTTCATCGAAATTTTGAAGACCCGAAAAGCATAATATCTCTGAGCAAATGTTGGTTTATCAGTGTTAATTTTAAGGAAACAAGTTCGTGATCTGAATTTTTCTATTATAGATAGTCATGAGAAACTATTTTACTTTTATTTATTGTAAATGTCACACCATATATTCTACAGTGAAGAATAATGTTTACTATTCTGTTTTCTTTTACAACTTTTTCTCTTAAGCATCAAAAGGACAAAGGGGGCACTTCCGTCACGCAAATTTTTAGAATTTTTGGATTATATTCACAATGTAAATCATTCATTCCAAAAGTTGACACGACAGCCTGGCAATCTTTGCCCTACATCTGCGCTGCGGGGTCACGGGGTCTCCCCCGGATTCATCTAGGCTGTATTGTAATTTTTCAGCATTTTGTCTACAGTGACAGACGGAGAATATTCCACGCACGAAACGCCGAATTAGCCCTCGCTACCGGATCTGCCTTGAATTCATCATCGCCTCCATCCAGCTCGGATACAAAATATCGTCACGATTTCCTCCGCTGGCTGTCACCCGTTAGCCCTGGAGATTATACACAAAACGTATACGGCTTAGGATTTGGAAAGGGGTCTTNCGAGCCATGGTTTAATAAGGTAGCTATACTGATCATCTTTAATCGACGATATCTCCGCGAAAAATAAAGCTTTTTACAAATAAAAAAATGCGTTTTGAAGGGGAAAGATAGTAGTTTCCAATGATATTTTCAGTTTTGCGAAAAAAAATTTTTCGCCAAGTTACATATCCTTGAAAATAACAAAAATACGTGTTTTTTGCACTTTTAGGTTAGAATATCTCGGAAACCTAGGATTGATGGATCAATTCTGAGGCCAGATTCGGATTCAGCGCGCCAAATGCCTTCGGAAACGTATTGTCTGATCTCTGGAATTTTTTCCTTGTTGGCCTGTGTAATCTTGCGAAACTATTTTACTTTTATTTACTGTAAATGTCACACCATGTATTCTACAGTGAATAATAATGTTTCATATTCTGTTTTCTTTTACAACTTTTTCTCTTAAGCATCCAAAAGGACAAAAGGGGCACTTCCGTCACACAAATTTTTAGAATTTTTGGATTACATTCACAATGTAAATCATTCATTCATTCATTCCAAAAGTTGACACGACAGCCTGGCAATCTTTGCCCTACATCTGCGCTGCGGGGTCACGGGGTCTCCCCCGGATTCATCTAGGCTGTATTGTAATTTTTCAGCATTTTGTCTACGGTGACAGACGGAGAATATTCCACGCACGAAACGCCGAATTAGCCCTCGCTACCGGATCTGCCTTGAATTCATCATCGCCTCCATCCAGCTCGGATACAAAATATCGTCACGATTTCCTCCGCTGGCTGTCACCCGTTAGCCCTGGAGATTATACACAAAACGTATACGGCTTAGGATTTGGAAAGGGGTCTTAATTGTTCCTGTCGAGATTATCCATATCTTTCCGAATCGTGCCCATTTGTACTTACGATGAAAAAATAATGGGCCGGCGTCTAGACAAATTGCTTTTGCTTATAATCGCTATAAGGGCAAGGAAAAACAAATAATTAAAAAAAAATACGTAGTTATAGTAATTTCGACGATACAAATTTTATGTAAAATTACGCACTGGGTCACTGTGTGTGTGTTTGTGTGTGTGTGTTTTGAAATGGCACTGGTTCATCACCAAATAGCCAGTCTTTGTCATGATCTGCTTATTAATTCATTTGTTTAACTCAATTTTTATATTAAGGCCATATAAAGAAATAAAGAACAAACGGATTCTTAATTAAATAGTATAGAAATGGAACACTAAGAGCTAAACTTTACAAGATACCACATGCCCGATGATTTATATTTTCTTTCTTGTTTGACAATGATTAATAAATACATCCATCTTAACAGTAACAAAAAAAGGTCATTATAGTTTCTACTATGATTCCGTGTATTTTTTTTATATGTACTACTATAACTCCGTACTTATTTATATTTATTGTTATTATTGTTCTCTTTTTAAAATTTTTGTCTTAATTTATTTTATTGAGGTTTATTTTATTATTATTCTTCTTTTTTCTTATTATTTATCATTCCTTTATTTATACATTTTTTTTTTGATAATATAAGTCCTTACATATTTATTTACAAAATTATGTTGTTCTTCTTTATACAATTGTATACAATTTTATATACATCTATTTTTCCTAATGATAATAGGTTAGAAATGTTAGTTGGCAAAACTTGTTTGGTACCAGCCAATTTGGTAAATAGATCGTCTACCTGAGATTTCTTTATTGAGCATTCCATTAAGCAATGTTGTAAATTGTCAATTTCTCCACAGTCACAGTAAGGATTATCTTTAAGTTTCATTTTATATTTGTATTCCCCGCATAAACAGTGGGAACTTCTCATACGGCAAATTATTCGAATGAAAGACCTATTCGTTTCCGTTGCGAACCATGATTTTCTTCTTATTCCAGGCTGTAATCTCTTGTAACCCTCTCCTGCAGCGTAGTCAAGATAGTATTTTTTCCAGTTGTTCTTTAATTTTTCCATAATGATTTTTTTAATATCCGAGCTTGGGATTTTAAATTCAGGTATGGGATCTCCGATTAAAGTTGCCTCCTTAGCTAGTTTATCTACATGTACATTTTGCGTGATTCCCGCGTGACCTTTTATCCAAACTATTTCCAGGTTTTTATTTAGTGATCGTAACTCGTTGTACATCTTAATAATCTCAGTGATGAGATGGGAGGTTTTTGTTGATGGGTTGACGTTTTGGATCGCTTGAGTGACGCTTTTACTGTCCGTGAATATGACGAAATAGCGATTGAGTTCATATTTTTGACAATATTTGATTGCCTCTTTGATAGCTACAAGTTCCGCTGTATAT
Source organism: Anoplophora glabripennis (assembly GCF_000390285.2). Lineage (NCBI taxonomy): Eukaryota > Metazoa > Arthropoda > Insecta > Coleoptera > Cerambycidae > Anoplophora > Anoplophora glabripennis. Next base: position 785,635 of record NW_019416481.1, on the reverse strand, counting down.
ATGCTGGCTTTTGATGGTAGTCTAAACTGCATGGAAACTTTATCGTTGTCGTGACAAACTGCACAAGCCGTTTCGTTGTTTATTACCGAACCATCTGTAAATATATGTTCCTGATATTGCCATCTAGTAACTAGGAGCGTCTGCAATGTAATGTTGTTTATATTTTCGCTATCTTGAAAATCCATGAATGTTATTTTCGGTATGCTCTCATACATTTGGTAGTCAATACCAAAACAGGGAATATTGGTCGATTTATATATTTCTTCTTTGAACTGAGAAATCCACAGGTAACTCTCTACTAAATGAGGTAATTTCTTATGGTGCCAATATCTGTTTGTAAGTCCTAGTATAGACAGATTATGAATTTTGTTGAGTAATTCATTATTCCTAGCTAACTGTTTTAATAGAAGTCTATCGCGCAACATTTCTCTTCTAAGCTGAAGTGGTGGTTCAATACATTCTACTTCCATGATATTAATTGGAGTGCTTCTCAGGTAACCGATGGATAGTCGAAGTGCTTTATTTTTTAGTTGTTCAATTTTTTGTAGATGAATCCGGTTAGCTGTCCCGTATAAGATACAACCATAGTCACAAATGGATCTAATTAAGGACCTATAGAATAAGAGACATATATTGGGGTCAGCTCCCCATTTTTTGTGGCTAAATGTGCGAAGAATATTGAGTGCGTTTTCGCTTCTTTTACATAGTAGATTTATATGGTCTTTCCAGTTTAACTTCTTATCTAGTATTACACCTAAATATTTCACTGAGGTTTTATATTTAAGGTTAAGTTTGGAAAGTTTTATATAATTAGGTGGTTGGTAACGTGATCTTGTAAAGGTGCATATAGATGACTTTTCTTCAGATATTGGTGAACCATTATTTATAAACCATTTTGTTGCGAGTGTTAATGCTTCATCCAGTGCTTGGTGACAATCGTCTACTTTTTTACCTTGTGTTTGAATGGCATAATCATCTGCAAATTGGCATACCTTAAATTGAGTGTTAGAAAACTGTTGTTCAAAATCATGTGTATATATAATATACAACAGAGGACTTAATATGCTGCCTTGAGGTAACCCTACAGAAGCTTTTCTTGGTCCCATTAAACCATCACTTGTTCTCACATAGACGTTTCTTGAGTTGTAAAGTTGATAAATATGAGATATAAGTTTATTAGGAAGACCGATTTGGAACATTTTTGTCGCTAATATATTGCAATCCACGTTGTCGTATGCTCCTGTAATATCTAAAAACACTATACTGGTGCACTCCTTTTTTGAAAACCCTATTTGGATATCCGACACTAAACTGGCTAAATTATCCTGGGTTGACGATCCTTTCCTGAAGCCGAATTGAGATTTTGGAAAGAAGTTTTTGTTTTCTAGCCAATGCTCTAATCTGCCTTTTAATATTCGTTCATATGTTTTCAGCACGCAGGAAGACAACGCAATTGGGCGGTAAGAATTAGGGTTATCGTCGGGTTTGTTTGGTTTTAATATCGGTATTACAATGTAGTCACGCCATTCTGAAGGGATAGAGGTCTTTCCTAAATAGATGTTGTTAAATATATTTAAAAGTATTTGCTTCATATGAAGAGGAAGATGAAATAACATTGAATATTGTATTTGATCCTTGCCTGGTGCGGTATTACTATTCTGTTTGATTGCTCTATTTAACTCAGTAAAGGTAAACGATCTTAACAAGATATTTGATTCATCAACATCGACTCCTAAAAAAGGAGTTTGAGGAGGTACAAATGATGGAGTTAGTTTATTAAAAAAGTTGTCCAACCACTCTGCAGAAGAATCTATTATTTTAACATTTCTTTGAGGCCTATTGATGAATTTATTTAGTTGATGCCAGACTTTCTTTAATGGAACATTTTTGTTTAAACTTGAACAATAATGTCTCCAACTTTCTCTTTTCGCCTCTTTTATTATTTTTTTTGCAATTGCATCGCATCTTTTATAATCCAAGATGTTCATTAAGTTAGGATTGTTTTTATAACGCTTAAAACTATCTTTTCTTTTTTTAACCGCATCCTCGCATTTATCATTCCACCATGACTTGCCATGTTTTTTACCAAGGGTACTATTTTTGAACTGTGGGATAGTATCCTCTGCAGAGTGATTGATCACTTCGATATAATTTTTATAATTAACATGTTTCAAATTATTTGACAATTCTAAACATTTTGAATAAAAGTTGTTCCAGTTTGCTTTTTTTGTGTTCCATTTTCGACTATACTTAGTTTCAATGAACTGAGGACTAATTTGACAGTTTATAATGATCGGAATATGGTTCGAGCCATAGGTGTTTTCTAAGGGGTACCACCCTAAGTTGTGAATTAATTGTGGTGAGCATATGGTAAGATCGATAGCACTGTCTCTTTGGCGATAGTTACCTATGCATGTGGGTGTACCATCATTTAGGCATACTAGATTACTGTTATCAATTGCCTCCGATAGTGTACTCCCGTAGGTATCTGTAACTTCATCCCCCCATGCTACATGGTGAGAATTAAAGTCGCCTCCAATAATGCATGGTTTTGGAATAGATTGAAAGAATCCATTCCATTCATTAAAACTAATTTTGGTTTGAGGAGTTACATATACCGAGACTAGAGTTAGTTTTTTGTTTTCACATAAATCTATTGTAATGCAAACTTGCATAATTTTATTATTGGTTGTTAATGAGATTTCCGAATATCTTATGTTATGTTTTACGAGAATAGCTACACCTCCTTTCCCATCTTGGCGATCAACATGAATATTATTAAAACCCTTAAAACTAGTATATACGTTTGGTTTGAACCAAGTTTCTGACAAAAAAGCAACATTGACTCCCTTAGTTACCAGCAAATTCTCTAAATTACCCTTATTTGCAATAGCTGATCTACAATTCCATTGGCATATTACTAAGTTATCCATTTTATTATTATCCGGGAATTTTAAAAGTAATACAAACATGACGAAAGACAGTTAAAGAGAATCCCCTGGAATTCCAAGGATATTTATCGATAAGATTTAATTTGATTATGAATTAAATCGAGTATATCGGTTTCTTGTATTTCATTCAAGTTTTTTTGTTTGATTGAATTTATTACCGCTAGAACCAAATCTACTATTTTTTTGTTTACTTCATTTTCCGTCTGTAAATGATCAGGTTGATCAGCTTTATCGTTGATGTTTGAGTAATATATAGGGTTACTTAGGACACCACCTGGGGTGAGAGTAAGAGGAACTGGTGTAATTATTTCATTTCTTTGCATTTCCGTAATATCCGGGGAATTAGGTCTTATTCTTTTGATTGGAGAATTAATGATGGTGGTGAATCTATTAGGGGTACGTGTAATCGATGAATTTGTTTTAGGCAATTGAATTGTTTGCAAGGTAAAGTCGGGTTGTGGATTGGCCAGAACAGAAGCGTATGTTATTTTAGGGATGAACTTTTCCGCCTCTTTGTATGAGACATTTGCTTGAGCCATATATTTCTTAATGTCTTTTTGCCGCTTAAATTCTGGACAATCCTTAATTTGATTCGTATAATGATTTCCCTTACAATGAAAACATTGGGGATTGTGATTTAAATTTGTACAAGAATCGGAACTATGGTCTTCTTTACATTTAACACATCTAACCTTGCTTCGACATTGAGCTCCCATATGCCCGAAACGAAAACAGTTGTTACATAATATGACTCTTCGAACGTAAGGTTCAACTGTAAATCTAACATGATTGATGGCAACGTATTTAGGCAATTCTTGTGACAAAAAGCTAATAACAACCGTTTTCGTGGGATTATATTTTATTTCGTTGTTTTCGACTACTTTTTTATTGATTCTTCTTACGCTTTCTACTTCAAATTTACAGTGTAAATCGGATTGTTTTATTCTATCCTTAAGGTAGTCGTTAGAATATTCTTCATGGATTCTTATCACTCCTTGTCTAAATAAAACAAATTTAGGAATATAAAAATCTAAATTGTATATTCTCATAAAACTTTTTGAAGAGATTAATTTATTTGCTGCATCGTAGGTTCTGAATGATATTCGTACCCTGTTCCTGCCAATGGATTCGATTTTTCTAATTTTATTGTCTAGCTCTGGGATTGCATTTAAGATTATTTCACCTACCTTAACCGCGTTTAATTTACCTTTAAAGTCTGGAGTATTATTTTCTGCATATACATGAAAAGGGCCTATATCTGATTGCTTGTATGTATAATTTGGACGTTCCGTTCGTTTTTCTATTGTTATCGTTACCTGTTCAGTTGAGGATGTATTTGTAGGTGACGAGTTACCTCGCGGTTGGCCAAAATTATTAATTAAATTTGATACCACCTTGGTTTTTGCACTTAGACTTGCTCCTTTTGGGGTTGCTTCGCTACTATTTTCCAAAAAATCCATGTCCATATTAATATCATTTTTATCAGGGGGGTCGCCCCCCCGGGCTGCACTCATTCTGTTTTAACACTACACTATACTATTTACTAATCACTAAACTNGAAAAAAGTTTTTCATAAAAGTTGTAAAGCATACAATTCTACATAAAAATGGCCTCTTGACTTTTTCTTGTACTATTAAAATTAACAGAGTTAGGGAGGCTAGAAGTTAAGGGAAGATTTGAGAAATTTTAAAAAATCACAACGAGCAGAAAAACGAATGAATTTTGTATTTTTTTTTTCAATCTGCTCTAAAAAATGTATATAGACACATATTTTTTTATCGGCGGAAAAACATATTTACGTGGTGAAATACACCCTCAAAGTTCGCCCCCAAAACAGTTTTTTTCAAAATTTCTGGGGTTCTAATCAATATTTTGAAATGAAACAAAATGGAAATAACTTATGATAAAAAACAAATATTTCGCAAGTGATTCCGTGTTTGGGGGTTGCTACCCTTATTTTTTATTTCAGAAAAACTATATTTTTTATTTATAAAAAAAATCATATTTACTCAAAAAGAATTAAAAATATGATTTATGTAAACAAATTGACCTGTAGGGGTTTTCGTTAAAATCTCTATTTAGGAGGGTGAACAACAAATTTGAAATTGTTATAACTTTCTTATTAAAAATTAAAAAATATATCTATTTCTCTGTAAAGAAAGGTTACATCTTTTAGAGTAAATCGAAAAAAAAATTACAAAATTCATTCATTTTTCTGCATATGATTTTTTTTAATTTCTGAAATCTTCCCTTAACTTCTAGCCTCCCTAACTCTGTTAATTTTAATAATACAAGAAAAAGTCAAGAGGCCATTTCTATGTAGAATTGTATGCTTTACAGTTTTATACTTTTTTTTCTAGCCCTTACCCGTTTTGAGTTATCTTGAAAAACCCCTTTGTTTTATCTTTTTTCATACTTGACCGGGGGTTGAACAAAAAATTACTGTCATTTATTGTTATAACATACCTCAAGCTAACTCATATCAAAAATTCAGGCAAGTTGAACAAAATTTCGATTTAAAGGCTTATTTAATTGGACTATTTACTAAGAAAGAACAGAAAACTACATAGAATATTCAAGAAGAAAAAAATTTAGGAGTTATTATTTTGTAATATTTTTAGAACTTAAATATTTTTCCAATACAAGTTACGGTATATTCAAGTGAAGGAAAAATAACATTAAATAAATTTAAGGAGATTTATTAATGCAATGAATGAGTAAAACATAATTGAATAAAATATTTTCTGAATTATACCCAAGTTATGTGAATTTACGTATGTATGTAAAATAATATTACACAATTTTTTTTTTTAGTTTCTAATACATTATTTATTTGGCCATACCCATATACAGGTCTGGTCGAAATAAACGTGGAGGTGGTAGAAATGTATACGCCCAATTGAAGAATGTGCGCGCGGACAAACAGCGCACAATCACAGCCGCACTGGGCGACTGGGCCATAAACTTCAGTTGTTGACAAATTGCCTAGCAGTGCAGTGCAGCAATGCGAAATTGTTTTATTGTTGGTTATTTTTATTTAATAACTTTTCTAATCTAAGCTAACAACCTTTCATCATCCTTTTCTGGCAAGGATATGTTCATATCATCCCGTTGGTTTTTGGCGAGCAGTAATATGTTTTAATGAAAATGTAAATGTTTTTTGATACCTATGTAATAACCAAAATTTACCATCAATGTAATCAATCAATATAAAATTGTTTGAGGACATAAATAATAAATACCATATGGCCAAATGTTCATGTAATAGAAATTTTCTGCACATTATATACAAATTAATATTATTTTTTATATTCAGCAGAAAACTTCTTTAGGGACGCCTATGAAACTCATTAAATTTTTTTGCTAGGCGTTTTTATAAGTGTTCAACTGACTTCGGAAAGACTATACCACCTACATATCTAAAAAAGAAACGAATATGTCTATATTATCAATTTTTACTTCTTTAAATTTGTTCAAGAAATTGAACACTGATCCAGATAAATTGTTTGTTTTTGATCCGGATGAATTTTCAAGAAGAATCTTTGGATTAGTTCCAATGCTGTCTCCATATTTTTTGGATATTTTATGTTAATTACTATAAATAATAAAAATGCAACAAAGAATGACTATATGCTTTATAGATGTTTACATTAATGTGATGTTTTCAAAAAAGGAACCATGTATCTTCTTTAATACCTGGAAAACAAAACATAATGTATAAGATAATTGGTAACGTATATGTATACCATTTTTGATGGGAACCGATGAAGCCAAATTACGGGGAAATTTTTCAAGGTTGGAATTCAGAAAATAATATATTTTAATGTCTTGCTTATATTAAATAAACCTACAAAATTATTTAAATATATTTATTATCCTTTGAGTAATGTTAGTTTATTTAATATTTGTCTTTTAGTAGATTTCACTGAATTCAATATTTTTACTTCATGATTTATTATCACATCAATATACTTTTCACATACTGTCCTCAGAAGTTCTTATCCATATTTTTTCAATAAGTTCACATTCAAAAAGTGTTTTAGTACATGATACACAATTTTTTTTTCTGTAGCTTGGGTGTACTTTTTATAGGAGTTATTAAAAAAATATATTATTATTTCTATTTTGAAGGCGCCCAATCTTTTTTCTTAAGGGCTTTGACCCATTCCAATTTCATTTCCACCCTCTTTAGGAAACCTGAGAATAAAAACAAGAAAATGGGAATACAATTTTATTCAGTAACTAATCACCTGTAATTTAACATTAATATACAGGGTCGGAAAGTCCCCATGATTCATCGGCCGTTACGTGAGAGCGATAAAGAAAGTCATAGAAATCCGTGCGATAGAGAAAGATGGCTANTAATCGTGCAGAATTCTGCCAAAAAAGTAAAAAATGACTTGCAACAATAAATTTTTCAGTTATTGTTGATAATTTGTTTAAATTAAAAAACATTCAAAAACTGATTACACCATTCAATTCTACGGAAAAAAATAAAAAAAAAACTGTCTCATTGGTATACATAACTATTTTTATACAGTATTGCTATAAACATAAGTCGAATAGTGAATAAATAAAATAAATCATTTTTTTTCCGTAGGATCAATTAGTGTACTTATTTTTTTTAAAGTTTGATGAATTCATAGATATTCAGTGTGTCTAAGATAAGGATAAGGATTTTCGGGCTATATTTGAAAACGAATTATAAAATAAATTACATATTTACAATGCCACTTTTTTCGCTCTATACAATGGCGTCAACATTTTCCTGATTTAGATGATATTACTATTGTAATCGCTTAAAAAGTTTTTAGCTTGTTTTTAGCTATAATTTAAATTTTTTTCTGAATACGGCTCTGAACGCTTGCAAAATATCTATTAGATGAAGTCATAACAGTATAAAACTCAATACCGCACAAAATATCCAACAATTTTTTACTACTATTAGCAATACTAATTAGAAATAATAATATATTTCATAAATTCGTATTATTTTTTTATTAGGTACAACTTTTTAAATTATGGATTAAAAAAATTNATTTTTTTTACTACTACTATTAGCAATACTAACTGGAAATAATAAAATATTTCATAAATTCGTATTATTTTTTTATTAGGTACAACTTTTTAAATTATGGATTAAAAAAATTGTTGGATATTTTGTGTTGTATTAACTTTTATTCTCTCTCTCTCTCTCCTCCAATAGGTATTTTGAAAGCGTTCAGAGCCGTACTCAGGAAAACATCTAATACAGAATTAAAAATGATTAGATCTTGTCATAAAAATAGCAGCGATATATTTAAAAAAAATTAATTTGATGATGGCCCGTCGAAGACGAAACGTGGGATTGCAAAAATGTTGACGTCATTGGATAGAGCGAAAAAAGTGGCAATGTCAATACGCAATTTTTTTAAAATTCGTTTTCAAATAAAGGTAGAAAAAAAATTAAACGATTTTGCAAAATTTCGGGTTTTCGGATTTCGCGTCAATAGTAAACTTTGCAGTTATTACTTTATATTGCTGAAATCTCAAATCTCCTGAGATAATTTATCATTTGAGCATTTGTAATTCGACTTAGATGTTTATTGCAATACTGTACAAAAATAAAGTTTTGGGACAAACAATGAGACAGTTGTTTAATTTTTTTTTTCCGTAGAATTGAATGGTGTAATCAGTTTTTGAATGTTTTTTAATTTATACAAATTATCAACAATATTTGAAAAATGCAAGTCATTTTTTATTTTTTTGCATTTTTGAGCTAGTTTTTGAAATGTTATTACAGATTTTTTTATTTCACCAAAAAGTATATGTCAAAACGAAAAAAAATGATTATCGACACAACTCCGTACGATGATTTTTTTAAGTAGAATTTTTCTTTGAAAAAAAAAGTGTTTCAGGAGGAAAAAAATGGATATCTCAGAAACTTCTTGATTTTTTTACCTAAAAAAATTGAGGTTATTTAAGATAGATCAGAAAAAACACGTTTTTTGCATTTTTCTCGGAAATTTTGAGGTTATGTTAAAAAGTGACCTCTACAAAAGTTGTAGATTTTTGCAAGATCTACAACTTTTGTATTGGATACATTTTGTTTGACGGCAACTTTCGCCAGAAATCCCAATGATATTTCTCATAACTTTTCAACCCCCCAAATCAACCCTCCGCCGCCCCTGCTCACGCATTTATTTTTTTTACGTTTACTATAAGCCCTTTTACCATTTCCACTTATAAAAGTCCAGGTAATAATTTTTTTTTCTCCAAGTGTAATTCGGTTGGACTATACCCCAAAATGTAAATTTACATTTTCGATATTTGTATACTTACCACACCTAAATGTAATTTTACTAAGAAAGAACAGAAAACTACATAGAATTTTTAAGAAGAAAAAAAATTTGGTGTTATTATTTTGTAATATTTTTAGAACTTAAATATTTTTCCAATACAAGTTACGGTATAGTCAAGTGAAGAAGAAATCGTACATCCAGTTCAATACCGCCACAAGTGTAAATTATAACATTTTTGAGTAGAAGGAAATAAAACAATGGTGTTGTTTAATTAGTTCCACAATTAATTAGCTGTTTAAAATTTTGATAGAGTATACTTACATGTTGCTCAGATATGACCATGCATAGAAGAATTATAGACTGTAATAATATTAGAATTTTGTTAGATATGGTGTTATTGCACTGAAATTTTAATATTTTAAGGAGCTACATCTGCGCCATATCTGTCATATCTGCAAAATAGGTATATTTTAAGGCGCAATCACTTGTGGCTGTATTTCATTTCGAAGTTAAACATGTTGGCACTGAAATACCGCCATAAAATCAAAAATTAAAAATTTGCAGTTACAGCGGTATTGAACTGGATGTACGAAATAACAATAAATAAATTTAAGGAGATTTATTAATGCAATGAATGAGTAAAATATAATTGAATAAAATATTTTCTGAATTATATCCAAGTTATGTGAATTTACGTAATGTATGTAAATTAATATTACATTATTTATTTGGCTATACCCATATACAGGTCTGGTCAAACTAAACGTGGAGGAGGTAGAAATGTATACGCCCAGTTGAAGAATGTGCGCGCGGACAAACGGCGCCCAAACACAGCCGCACTAGGCGACTGGGCCATAAATTTCAGTTGTTGATAAATTGCCTAGCAGTGCAGTGCAGTAATGCGCAATTATTTTATTACTGATTATTTTTATTTAATAACTTTCCTAACCTAAACTAACAACTTTTCCTCATCCTTTCTGGCAAGGATATGTTCATACCTTCCTGTTGGTTCCTGGCGGGCAGTAATATGTTTTAATGAAAATGTAAATGTTTTCTGATATGCCATAACCAAAGTTTACTATCAATATAATAAAATTGTTTGAGGACATAAATAATTAAAATATGCTGTTGGCCAATTGAACATATAATAGAAATTTTCTACACATTATATACAAATTAATATTATTTTTTACTTTTAGCAGAAAACTTCTTTAGGGGCGCCTATGAAACTCATTAATTTTTTTGCTATGCGTTTTTATAAGTGTTCATCTGACTTCGGAAAGACTATACCACCTACATATCTAAAAAAGAAACGAATATGTCCATTAATTAGGAGAGCCGTGGTAATTGTTTAAAGATATGCGTAATTTTTGCGCTTATAAACAAATAGAATAACTATATAAATTCATTATAATTATCATTTTTTAAATTATGCATTTAAAGTACTCGGAAAGATGCTTCTTTAAAAAAAACATGGTGATTCGTTAATTGGTTCCAGAGTTATAGTCGATCAAAGTTGAGTGGCATTTGTGGCGTAACTACGGGGTTTGGAGGACTGTTCTTTAAATAAATACCTTTGTCACTCCGAGTAATTTTCGGGAGTGAATTTGCAAAACTTGCGCCCTTGTGCAACCCATATAATAATCAAAAACATTTTTTTGACCATGTATGAAGATCCTACCTATAAATACTTCGCAAAATTATTGTAATTTTTTTCATTTTTTTTTTGTTATTTTTGCTATATTTACAATAATTATTGTATTTTTTATTTGAAAATAGGTATATCATGTGTAAAATTTAATTAAAAATCTTTTTTTTCATTTTCTCAATTTTTCTCTAAAATGAATAGTTTTTGAACTATTTTGAAAAAAAAGAAAAAAAAATTGATTTTTTTCCAATTTTTTCACTATTTGTTTAATAATAAGTTTAGCCAAGGACATTTAAATAAAGGAGGCATGTTACAGTCTGTCTCATATGTTGGGTGAAGCTAGGCAAGGGGAAAGCAGAGGGCTTTATTTTCATCCAACTGATGCGCGCTATTAGATCTTCAATGTCGTACGTTTTGGAAGGATCAAAATAAAATATTTTATAGTCCTAATAAGTCAATATATTTCAACAGCCATTCAGTATTTTTATAAAATATGTATAATATTTTTATAAATTCTTGGAATCCCAATAACTGTAATCATTTCTTTCTTGTTGCACCATCCCCAGGCATCCTAAAAACATTCACATTTCANGAGCGATAAAGAAAGTCATAGAAATCCGTGCGATAGAGAAAGATGGCTATAATGAAAGCGTCTAATAGTCACCGCACATTTCGCCCTTCCACAAATAAGATCCACTTCTTATTTGTGGAAGGGCGAAATGGGCGGTAACTATTAGACGCCTTCATTATAGCCATCTTTCTCTATCGCACGAATTTCTATGACTTACTTTATCGCTCTCACGTAACGGCTGATGAACCATGGGGACTTTACGACCCTGTATGTTTATTATTGAAATTATAAGTCGAGGGTTCAATATTTACAATTATTTTTAATAGCCATCATGAAAATGAACACCAATTGTAACAAAAAAACTAATTGTAAATAGCCGGTTTATAATATGAGCCTGTATATTTACATCAGTTAATAACGTGGCACTAAAGCGAAACCGTCGAAATAGCACAAAATATTTTTATATTATTACTTACCTAAAGAATGAAATTTCAGCACTATTGTGTTCAGATCTGTTATTACAATTATCAACGATACACTGCCTCATGCCACAAATAAAAACAATGTATTTAATAAAATATTAACAATGTTAACACGGCGAATGTCTAACAGCGACTGAGAGCACGAGACTGGCTGGGCTGAGCTTGGGCTGACGGTTGGCTTCACTGGCTTGCCTCTACAATTCAGTCTATTTTGTCTATGGTATGTATGTTTTCAGCCACGAAAATTACATAATTCTAAATATTTCGAATTTTCACCACCAAGAACGGCGGTGACAACATTTTTAATATTAAGGGGATGTTTCGTATTGTATTAGCTATGTCCTGTCCAAATTTGGTTAGTGCAAATCTCTCGGTTTCGAAAATAGCATAACTATGTATGTATCTATGTTTTCAGCCACGAAAATTGCATAATTCCAAATATTTTTAACATTAAGGCGATGTTTCGCATTGTATTAGCCATGTCCTATACAAATTTAGCTCAGTGCACCACCTTTTTTAATTGTCTTTATCCTCTAATATTTAAATTTAAAAATAAGCTACCAAATACGTTTTCATGTTCTCGAAAACCGTATAAATCTTGAACTAATGTTAGTCTTTTTTAATTATGAGGACCAATTAAATTAATAATATGTACAGGGTGATTCACTATATTTTGACCCCCCTTTAACTTTTTTGTTTTGAAAGTTACAAAAAAATGTGAAATATAAAAATTGCACGAGTTTTTATGAATTTTTTTCGATGGCCGCAGATGTTAACTTTGTTAAGTTAAATGGAACACCCTATATATTTTTACATATTTGGATAGAACGTTCCCTGTCGACCATAGTCATGTAGGGTTTGTTGGGTCCATCGCTAACAATAAGCGAGATACTATTAAAAAACGAAAAGAAGATTTGTTATTAAGAAAATAAGACATCTTGTAATTGTTAAATCTTTTTCAGGCATTTCTGCCTTTTTCCAATTACGTAAGGATTTATAGATTTAGTTATAATATATTTTGACAGATCAGACATTGCATACGCATTTTGGACCGTATCAATGTGCGATATATCAAAATATATTTTAACTAAATCTGTAAATCCTTAAGTAATTGGAAAAAGGACAGAAATGCCTGAAAGAGGTCTAACAATTACAAGATGTCTTATTTTCTTAATAAAAAACCGTATCGTTTTTTTAAAGTATCTTGCTTATTGTTACAGATGGACCCAACAAACCCTATATGGCTATGCTCGATAGGGAACGTTCTATCCAAATATGTAAACATATACAGGATGTTCCATTTAAATTAACAAAGTTAACATCCGTGGACATTTTGTTTGGACTTCATTTGTTTTTCTACTATCATTTTCGAAAACTTCATAAAAAATCGTGCAACTTTTATATTTCACATTTTTTTATAACTCTTAAAACAAAAAAGTTAAAGGGAGGGGTCAAAATATAGTGAATCGCCCTGTACNAAAATGAAAAATAGTTTAATATGTACAGAATTTAACAATATTGTATGCATAACTTGATAATACTATCCTATAATAATAATTTTCACAATTGTGATGAAAATTGCGATAAAAATATTAAGTACATTTCCAGTACAATTATACAGCTGACAACAATGATACAGTTAGACTGTGAATAGACGAGGCATCATCCAGAAATGTAAATAAATATGTTCCCTTTATTTAAATGTCCTTGAGTTAAGCACACATTTTGAAGCGCGCTCATAGTGAAATAATGTTTTGTTATATCATTTTGGAGCCATTAAAGCAAAAATTAGCGATACTATATAAAACATCTACACCAAAACAGATCTCGCCTGATCTAATTCTCGAAAACCGTAAGTATAAATCTTTAATTAATCTTATTCTTCTTTAATTATGAGGACCAATTAAATTAACAATATGTACTTGTTTAAGACAAATGAGATACATTTTCTTCCATATTGACTTGTAATTTGTAATAAAAGAATTATTCGTGTATTTTCTGGGAAAAGTTTTACTGCGGTTTTGATTTATATGAAGACTTTTTCTGGATAAAAATTTTGCCCCAATTCTCGCATTTTGAACCGTTTCGAAAGTAATGGCCACTTCCTAGGGACATTAAACTGAAAACAAAATTAAGAAAATATAAAAAACATGATTAAATAAAAAATACGAATAAATCTTCAATCTCTAGCTGAAAAATTCAGTCAGCGGTGCCATTTTGATCTGCGTTCTTAGACAAACGCTTTTTTCCAAAGGCTCGTTCTCAAAACACGTTTGTGCCCCGCTCCTGCGAATCGAAGCATTTTTATAGTTCCCACGTCTGCCGACATTCGCCGACAAATCTAAGGCACTTCCCGGCGTCCCCGGCAGCCTAATCCTGGGCGAAAGGGGCAGGCAGATACAATGCGACGTGAGCATCCGCGGGCCGGGATTAGAGTCGACGGCGTGAAAGCGTCCCTGACAGCCGGCTGGCTGTACTACGGCTACCGTGTATAGTAGCCAACTCCGAACCAGGTGAGCATATATTGATTTTGTGTCCCGAGTTGTAGGTTTGTAGGGGATTCCGTCTGGGCACCTGGACAGGCCCCTGTTGCACGGCTGCCGCGGAGGTGACGCCGAAAAAACGGCGCTGGTGATCGAGGACGGGCGCCGGGTGGAGTCCCTTACCAGCGCGNCATTTTGTTTGGACTTCATTTGTTTTTCTACTATCATTTTCGAAAACTTCATAAAAAATCGTGCAACTTTTATATTTCACATTTTTTTATAACTCTTAAAACAAAAAAGTTAATGGGGGGTCAATATATAGTGAATCACCCTGTACTTGTCTAAGAAATATGAGATACATTTTCTTCCATAAAATTTGTAATAAAATAATTATTAGTGTATTTTCTGGGAAAAGTTTTACTGCAGTTTTGATTTACATGAAGACTTTTTCTGGATAAAAATTTTGTCCTAGTTCTCGCATTTTGAACCGTTTCGAAAGTAATGGCCACTTCCTAGGGACATTAAACGGAAAACAAAATTAAGAAAATATAAAAAACATGATTGAATAAAAAATGCGAATAAATCTTCAATCTCTAGCTGAAAAATTCAGTCAGCGGTGCCATTTTGATCTGCGTTCTTAGACAAACGCTTTTTTCCAAAGGCTCGTTCTCAAAACACGTTTGTGCCCCGCTCCTGCGAATCGAAGCATTTTTATAGTTCCCACGTCTGCCGACATTCGCCGACAAATCTAAGGCACTTCCCGGCGTCCCCGGCAGCCTAATCCTGGGCGAAAGGGGCAGATACAATGCGACGTGAGCATCCGCGGGCCGGGATTAGAGTCGACGGCGTGAAAGCGTCCCTGACAGCCGGCTGGCTGTACTACGGCTACCGCGTATAGTAGCCAACTCCGAACCAGGTGAGCATATATTGATTTTGTGTCCCGAGTTGTAGGTTTGTAGGGGATTCCGTCTGGGCACCTGGACAGGCCCCTGTTGCACGGGTGCCGCGGAGGTGACGCCGAAAAAACGGCGCTGGTGATCGAGGACGGGCGCCGGGTGGCGTCCCTTACCAGCGCGGGGAAAAAAAAGGATTCGTTTGCGTGCTGCCGCCGTTTGTTTTGCGGCGATTCTGCAGGTCGTTGTGTAACTTCGAAATTGACAAAATGTAGAGAACAGTTAACATTACCTCAAATGATTTATACAGGGTGTCTTACGGTGCCGGCCCATTAGAATTATTTCAGAGACTACTTCGATTTGAATTTTGAAAATTAGGGATACCGGGTTTTCGGCCCTTCTCAACTAAAATAATGGCGTCCACGAACCACTTCCGGTTATATCGGAAGCCACCATCAACTTACTTATTTTAAATGGAACACCCTATATATTATTGCAATTTTGGATTCTACGTGTTATTTTAAGTGGACTTTTATGAAGTTTCCCTATTCCTAAACTTAACCGTTTTCGAGATATTTTATTTTTTTCAAAAAAAATGGAGAGAAACAGTGACTAACTTCAAACCATGTGTATTTTATAGTAAGAAAGATAAANAGACAAACGCTTTTTTCCAAAGGCTCGTTCTCAAAACACGTTTGTGCCCCGCTCCTGCGAATCGAAGCATTTTTATAGTTCCCACGTCTGCCGACATTCGCCGACAAATCTAAGGCACTTCCCGGCGTCCCCGGCAGCCTAATCCTGGGCGAAAGGGGCAGATACAATGCGACGTGAGCATCCGCGAGCCGGGATTAGAGTCGACGGCGTGAAAGCGTCCCTGACAGCCGGCTGGCTGTACTACGGCTACCGCGTATAGTAGCCAACTCCGAACCAGGTGAGCATATATTGATTTTGTGTCCCGAGTTGTAGGTTTGTAGGGGATTCCGTCTGGGCACCTGGACAGGCCCCTGTTGCACGGCTGCCGCGGAGGTGACGCCGAAAAAACGGCGCTGGTGATCGAGGACGGGCGCCGGGTGGAGTCCCTTACCAGCGCGGGGAAAAAAAAGGATTCGTTTGCGTGCTGCCGCCGTTTGTTTTGCGGCGATTCTGCAGGTCGTTGTGTAGCTTCGAAATGACAAAATGTAGAGAACAGTTAACATTACCTCAAATGATTTATACAGGGTGTCTTACGGTGCCGGCCCATTAGAATTATTTCAGAGACTACTTCGATTTGAATTTTGAAAATTAGGGATACCGGGTTTTCGGCCCTTCTCAACTAAAATAATGGCGTCCACGAACCACTTCCGGTTATACCAGAAGCCACCATCAAGTTACTTATTTTAAATTGAACACCCTATATATTATTGCAATTTTGGATTCTACGTGTTATTTTAGGTGGACTTTTATGAAGTTTCCTTATTCCTAAACTTAACCGTTTTCGAGATATTTTATTTTTAAAAAAAAAAAAAATGGAGAGAAACAGTGACTAGCTTCAAACCATGTGTATTTTATAGTAAGAAAGATAAATCAACAATATTTATAGGGGGGGGGGATAGCTAAACCCCTAAGCTTCCCATTCATACTTTCAAAGTGGCTTAATTTACATACAGGGTGCTAGAAATTTATTGTCGAGTTTAGTTAACTTCAAACCTTCATAGGTCGTTTTTTTTAATAGAACACTCTGTTTTTCTATATTCTGATACACAATTTTATTCTCTTTCGAATGATATCAGGGTTCCCTATACCTATCTCTTCTAGTTTTTAAGTTATCTACTATTTTTCGAGGGGCGATCCGCTGATGTAATCTTCGTACGTTTGCCCTGGAATCTTTATGTAATCTACGTAATCTTATCTGTAATCTATCTGTAATCTACGTAATCTTATCTGTAATCCTCGCTGTAATCTATGTAATCAGCTAATGAATTTTGTCGATGTAGTCGTTGTACAACGCCCTCCCCTCCTCATTTTGCAAAGAATGCCACAGAAACCTCGACAGAAACCTATATGGTGCGATTGGTGTGTTCCGAAGGGCAATCCGCCAAGGAAAAAACAGACGAAGATTACAAAATTTCTGAAATCTCTTGTAATGTATCTGCAGATTTCAATATCAATTCAAAAAATATTACAAATTTCATATAAATAATCAAGATTACAACACATTTCAGGAGATTTCAGAGTTATTTTAGTAGATTTCAATGATTACTTAAGATTTCAATAGGATTATTAGAAATTAAAAGAATATTTCAAAATTTCTTAATAAGGTTTCAAGGAATACGGGAAGATTACAATAAGTTTTGAATGTCCATTTGAACAA
>NW_019416481.1:761877-765551 GCF_000390285.2 Anoplophora glabripennis | reverse complement strand
CAGAACATGTACAGTTTTTAATGAGACATATCCAAATTTGCCACCAATGAGCAGAAAAAAGTTAAGAAGAATTTTAGCAAATCAACTAGAGTATGGTCGAATTTGTGCAGAAAGAATTTTACCAAAACCAATAACTTCAAATGAAGATAATGTAATAAATGTGCTAGCCTATTTTAATGTTCATCCAGAATCCTCAACTCGTGCCGCAGAGTATGATTTAGGCATTTTACGAGCGTCCATTCACAGGAAGCTAAGAACTGATGATATGCATCCATACAAATTTAAGCTGCTTTCTGCTCTTCATCCGGGTGACGCCGTTCAACGTGTACAATTTTGTGAAACGATGTTAGTGCGATACCAAGAAAATCCACAATGTTTGCAACATATTATATGGATAGACGAGTCAAAATTTACGAGAGAAGGTATTTTTAATAGACATAATATTCATTTGTGGTCATCTGAAAATCCTCATGTTATCCAGGAAAGAAACTTTCCAAATAAATTTAGCGTAAATGTTTTTTGTCTAATTAAAGATAACCAAATTTCTTACCATATCTACGAAGAAAATTTAAATGCTCACAGATATTTCAATATTTTGCAAACGGTTGTGGCAGATTTTCTAGATGATATACTTTCAGACCAACTAAGGAAGTGTTGGTATCAATTAGACAGGACTCCACCTCACTGTCAAATCAAAAATCAAATAGATCAACAGCTAACTGAAATGTTTGAAGATAGATGGATGAGACGCCTAGGACCGTGGAATTGGCCAGTGAGGTCCCCCGACCTCACACCATTAGATTTTTATGTTTGGGGAGTAATAAAGCAAAATGTTTATTCTACACCCATTGCTTCAAAAGAAGATTTGATTGCTCGAATACGAAGAGCGTTCCATGAATTGCCTGCAGCTGAAATAGCTAAAGCGGTGACTGATGGTGTTATCTCTAGAATCCACAAATGCTTAGCTGTTAAGGTGGCCATATTGAACACTTATGACTTTTCATTTATTTTTTTTTTATCTTAGTACATTATTATTATCAACATACATAATCAAAATTGTGTATTACTAAGTATGAAGTTGATTTTTTAGAATTCTTCTTAACTTTATTCTGCTCATTGGTGGAAAATCGGGATATGTCTCATTAAAAACTGTAAATGTTCTGCTTAGAATCCCATTGCAACGTCTATGAATAAATAATAATAAATAACTGGTGACAGTTTAGTTGTTTGTTTCGAAGTTTTGCTAAAAATTCCACAGTTATCCTCGCAAGAAATTACATGATTTTAGATTAATACACAGAAGATATAGTAGATAACTTAAAAACAAGAAGAGATAGGTATAGGGAACCCTGATATCATTCGAAAGAGAATAAAATTGTGTATCAGAATATAGAAAAACATACAGCGTGTTCCATTAAAAAAAAAACGTCTTATGAGGCACCCTGTATGCAATTAAGCCACTTTGAAAGTATGAATGGGAAGCTTAGGGGTCTAGCTATCCCCCCTATAAATATTGTTGCTTTATCTTTCTTATTATAAAATACACATGGTTTGAAGCTAGTCTCTGTTTCTCTCCATTTTTTTGAAAAAAATTAAATATCTCGAAAACGGTTAATTTTAGGAACAGGAAAACTTCATAAAAGTCCACCTAGAAAATAACACGTAGAATCCAAAAATGCAATAATATATAGGGTGTTCCATTTAAAATAAGCAAGTTGATGGCGACTTCCGGTGTAACCGGAAGTGGTAAGTGGACGCCATTATTTTAGTTGTGAAGGGCATGCCCGAAAACCCGGTGTCCCAAATAAGTAATTTTTTTATAAAAACAAGTTTACAAAACCACACCTGAGGCGACGTGCCCAATTTTTGTTACATAATGCGCAGTAACTCATTAAGTGTTATACATACAATTTTATAAAAAAGTTCAGAATTTGATTCTCTACAACTTTTATTAAGGTCATTTTGTTTTGGAAGCCACCCCCATAGCGCAAACCGTACCAGTAGTTCGAGTGTGATCTTTTGGTTGGATACTCAGGAGGCAGTCACCAAGCAACCCTGAAACAATCATCCTGTTTCGATTTTTTTTTATAAAATGATAATCTTCCTAATTTTCATGCAGACGCTGTAACGCTCGGACGTTGGTTTTACATTGTCTACTGTATCGTCTGTACTGTGTATATTTGCAATGTATACTTGTTCAGATAGTTTTCGTGCAATTGATATAAGTCATAAATAATGAACAATTATTTATGGATAAATGGTTAGGAAAACATAACTTACAAATAGGTAATATAATAGTAGCGTTCAGTATTAACCTAGATGCTCTAAATGTGTCTCTTCATCTGTTGCAGCTACAAAAGGACAAAGCATGCCCAGAACATCCAGGTGTCTATACCGAACGTTACTAATAATATTTTTACCTCAAAGTCATTTGATGTAACTTCGAATATATTTATTAATTAATTGTAACAAGAAATAAATAGACTTGCTGCATAATAATTCAAACTGACCGCCTGTTTGAACTTTTCAGCATTGGCTACAATGTAAGATTAGCTGCAACCATCGTTACAAAAGCATATAGAGAGGTGTTAATTTCAGCGTCTTGGCAGATAGCACTATACCAATGAGAAGCGACACCAAGACTTTTTGCGTTAACAGTTTTCTTACGCACATGCGCGAACTAGCTTGTGTTGCTGTCAGTTGTCAGTGGCTGTCAGAGCCGCCAAATATAAATAGGAGCAACGAGTAATTAGTGAATAGTTTTTTGGTGGTGTACAGTTGTGTTGTATAACGTTAATTGATAGTGGATTTATTTGTATTATATTTCGTTTTCATTTAGAACCAACTTAAAATCAGTAAAATGTCTGGTTATTATTGTTCTTTTCGCGGTTGTGCATCCAAAACTGGTGAAGGATTAACCCTTTTTAAATTACCTAAGGATTACGAAAGGTAATTATTATTATTATTTTAAGTAGCTACCTGTAAATTGTAAATCAAAATTATCTACAATTTACTATTTAATGGACTTTCTGTTTCCTTTAGCCTCTAATAATTCAATACATTTATCACCAATTCTGAACACTGTATTTAACACAAATAAGAGCTTAACTCTTTACGACAATTATATATAACACAATGCTATGAAAACCGTTGCGATGATATAATTTGTCTACATTTTATCACAGTTATTTATGTATTTATATGAACAATGTTTGATACTTATGCAGTTCGTTCAGTATACATCCATTCAAAAGTATAACTTCTCTCAGTGTAAACGGTTGTGTTTCCTTCAAATCTGTCAACTCTAGAGTGACCACGAAACATCAAAGGAACCGCCGATTCTGTCGCTTCTCGTTGGTCTAGTGTTCTCTGGTCTTGGCGTCTGCGTGAAAAGGAACCGCGCCATTATTCTATGGCTAGAAATTGGCCTCAATGATTTGGGATCGAGGGGGATTATCCCTCTTTATCCTGCCTCATCTCGTGTAGGCCTGGACAGCCTTCGTAGGTGGGCCCCATCCGTCGTCTACCCCGACCGCAAATGCGGCCGGTGTAGGCGCTTTGTGGGACCTCCTTTTGTCCTGGCTGGGCCCCGCCGGCTAGGGCCCTTTCTTCTGGCGCTCTTCTTGCTTCGCCGGCTCGTCTGTGTAAACCCCGGGGGTAGTGTCATGTTTATG
>NW_019416481.1:755103-758603 GCF_000390285.2 Anoplophora glabripennis | reverse complement strand
AGTAATAAAGCAAAAAGTTTATTCTACACCCGTTGCTTCAAAAGAGGATTTAATTGCTCGAATACGAAGAGCGTTCCATGAATTGCCTGCAGCTGAAATAGCAAAAGCGGTGACTGATGGTGTTATCTCTAGAATCCACAAATGCTTAGCTGTTAATGGGGGTCATATTGAACACTTATGACTTTTCATTTATTTTTTTTTTATCTTAGTACATTATTATTATCAACATACATAATCAAAATTGTGTATTACTAAGTATGAAGTTGATTTTTTAGAATTCTTCTTAACTTTATTCTGCTCATTGGTGGAAAATCGGGATATGTCTCATTAAAAACTGTAAATGTTCTGCTTAGAATCCCATTGCAACGTCTATGAATAAATAATAATAAATAACTGGTGACAGTTTAGTTGTTTGTTTCGAAGTTTTGCTAAAAATTCCACAGTTATCCTCGCAAGAAATTACATGATTTTAGATTAATACACAGAAGATATAGTAGATAACTTAAAAACAAGAAGAGATAGGTATAGGGAACCCTGATATCATTCGAAAGAGAATAAAATTGTGTATCAAAATATTGAAAAACATACAGCGTGTTCCATTAAAAAAAAACGTCTTATGAAGCACCCTGTATGCAATTAAGCCACTTTGAAAGTATGAATGGGAAGCTTAGGGGTCTAGCTATCCCCCGTATAAATATTGTTGTTTTATCTTTCTTACTATAAAATACACATGGTTTGAAGCTAGTCTCTGTTTCTCTTCATTTTTTTGAAAAAAATTAAACATCTTGAAAACGGTTACTTTTAGGAATAGGAAAACTTCATAAAAGTTCACCTAAAAAATAACACGTAGAATCCAAAAATGCAATATATATAGGGTGTTCCATTTAAAATAAACAAGTTGATGGCGGTGTAATCGGAAGTGGTACGTGGACGCCATTATTTTAGTTGAGAAGGGTATGCCCGAAAACCCGGTATCCCAAATTTTCAAAATTCAAATCGAAGCAGTCTCTGAAATAATTCTAATGGGCTGTCACCGTGAGACACCCTGTATAACAAATCAATCTTTCTAAGATGCGAAGCGGCCAATAGTTTTCTCCTTGAGGACGTTCATCACTTTATCAACAAATTTTTTTATATTGAAAATAGAATATAATTCCTTAGATAGACCATTCTTAACTCATTATATATTTTTAAAATGTCTATCTTCTTTATGACTTTTAAGGCGCATTTTATGTAGACGCAGAGAGGTTGAAAAGAGTTACCCCTTGATTCTTTAGTATCTGTGGTCGAGAGTTGTACTCGGCTTATAGGGGCTGCAAAAAAAATTCCATACATGATGATTTTTTCAGGGTTGTTTGGGGACTGTGTCCTGAGTATCCAACCAAAAGATCACACTCGAACTCCTGGTACGACTCGCCATGGGGGTGGTTTCCTAAACATTTTTTTAGAGTAAAACGACCTGAATAAAAGTTGTAGAGGTTCAAATTCTTAACAACTTTTACAAAAAAATTTTATAAGGAAAAGTTGTTCAGAATTTGATCCTCTGCAACTTTTATTAAAGTCATTTTTTTGTAAAAACAAGTTTACAAAACCACCCCTGAGGCGGCGTGCCCAATTTTTGTTACATAATGCGCAGTAACTCGTTAAGTGTTAGACATACAAACAAATTTTATAAGGAAAAGTTGTTCAGAATTTGATTCTCTACAACTTTTATGAAGGTCATTTTGCTCTAAAAAATCGCAAATCGTACCAGTAGTTCGAGTGTGATCTTTTGGTTGGATACTCAGGAGGCACCAAGCAACCCTGAAACAATCATCCTGTTTGTTTATTTTATAAAATGATAGTATTCCTAATTTTCATGCAGCCGCTGTGACGCTCGGACGCTGGTTTTACATTGTCTACTGTATCGTCTGTACTGTGTATATTTGCAATGTATACTTGTTCAGATAGTTTTCGTGCAATTGATATGTCATAAATAATGAACAATTATTTATGGATAAATGGTTAGGAAAACATAACTTACAAATAGGTAATATAATAGTAGCATTCAGTATTAACCTAGATGCTCTAAATGTGTCTCTTCATCTGTTGCAGCTACAAAAGGACAAAGCATGCCCAGAACATCCAGGTGTCTATACCGAACGTTACTAATAATATTTTTACCTCAAAGTCATTTGATGTAACTTCGAATATATTTATTAATTAATTGTAACAAGAAATAAATAGACTTGCTGCATAATAATTCAAACTGACCGCCTGTTTGAACTTTTCAGCATTGGCTACAATGTAAGATTAGTTGCAACCATCGTTACAAAAGCATATAGAGAGGTGTTAATTTCAGCGTCTTGGCAGATAGCACTATACCAATGAGAAGCGACACCAAGACTTTTTGCGTTAACAGTTTTCTTACGCACATGCGCGAACTAGCTTGTGTTGCTGTCAGTTGTCAGTGGCTGTCAGAGCCGCCAAATATAAATAGGAGCAACGAGTAATTAGTGAATAGTTTTTTGGTGGTGTACAGTTGTGTTGTATAACGTTAATTGATAGTGGATTTATTTGTATTATATTTCGTTTTCATTTAGAACCAACTTAAAATCAGTAAAATGTCTGGTTATTATTGTTCTTTTCGCGGTTGTGCATCCAAAACTGGTGAAGGATTAACCCTTTTTAAATTACCTAAGGATTACGAAAGGTAATTATTATTATTATTTTAAGTAGCTACCTGTAAATTGTAAATCAAAATTATCTACAATTTACTATTTAATGGACTTTCTGTTTCCTTTAGCCTCTAATAATTCAATACATTTATCACCAATTCTGAACACTGTATTTAACACAAATAAGAGCTTAACTCTTTACGACAATTATATATAACACAATGCTATGAAAACCGTTGCGATGATATAATTTGTCTACATTTTATCACAGTTATTTATGTATTTATATGAACAATGTTTGATACTTATGCAGTTCGTTCAGTATACATCCATTCAAAAGTATAACTTCTCTCAGTGTAAACGGTTGTGTTTCCTTCAAATCTGTCAACTCTAGAGTGACCACGAAACATCAAAGGAACCGCCGATTCTGTCGCTTCTCGTTGGTCTAGTGTTCTCTGGTCTTGGCGTCTGCGTGAAAAGGAACCGCGCCATTATTCTATGGCTAGAAATTGGCCTCAATGATTTGGGATCGAGGGGGATTATCCCTCTTTATCCTGCCTCATCTCGTGTAGGCCTGGACAGCCTTCGTAGGTGGGCCCCATCCGTCGTCTACCCCGACCGCAAATGCGGCCGGTGTAGGCGCTTTGTGGGACCTCCTTTTGTCCTGGCTGGGCCCCGCCGGCTAGGGCCCTTTCTTCTGGCGCTCTTCTTGCTTCGCCGGCTCGTCTGTGTAAACCCCGGGGGTAGTGTCATGTTTATGTGTGGTATGGTTGGGTAGGGTAGTGCGGCTATGCAGCCTGGGATGCGCTTTGCTAAGGTGGCCCTTAGGCTAGCGCGGGAGGG
>NW_019416481.1:747509-753021 GCF_000390285.2 Anoplophora glabripennis | reverse complement strand
GGGAAGGTGTGTAAGTGTTAGTCGTGTGGGGATGCCCCCTCACGGGGGCGTACGTGTCTTTTGGTGTATTTGTCTGTCTGGTATATTGTTTGTCGGGGGTCGCAATTTTAAAGAAATGTATTCTAAAGTAATGAAAATAACTGATAAATAAGTAAAAACTTACCTGGGCATAACCCCGGCACAGGTGCTGTAACAAAGATGCCGACGGCGTCTATGCTTAAGCCGGGGATTAGGTCGGTGATTAAAAGGAAAGAAAGGGATTCTTTCCAGGTAGCCTTAATAAAGGCAGGTAGAATTTACTCCTTGCACTACACTTTCACAAAACACGTGTGCTCTGGTCGGCTGCCCGCTAGGAACTGAAAAGGAACCCTTAAGGACGACTTTGACAAAAATAGCTGGATTTCTATACAGGGTATTCCAGATACAGGGAACTACCACAATTTCCTGTGATCAAAATAAAGAGGTTTAACTAAACGTATCTGTATCCTAAGTTGCTTCGACTGGCCGTTAGAAGCATCAAAATTGACAAAAAAAAAAAACGTTTTTCCCCGATCGACATTAAAGACGTAGTTTTAGTGACAGCTATCAAGCACTAAAGTGTCACATTCACTGGCTAGGAATTGGAATCATTTTTACTGCCGCTAAATTAAAAATTAAAATTTGTTCTTTAACGAAAGTTATTTTATTTGTTGTAAACATTTATAGTGAAATTAGAGCAGCCTGTAAGGGATATCCCTTGCCCTATGTAGGTTAAAGTGTTTTCACTAGTAGATGGTTTATGAACTATTGAATCCTCCAAAGTGGAATTATTTAATAAATGTGTCCAATACTTGATGGACTTGCAGTAGGGAATTTTTTTTTCCCAACTGATTTACGAGTTATGGACTCATAAATGTAGCCTTCAGCTACCATTGAAGATATAAGTAACTTTATAATGCCTTCCAATATTTTATTGAATTTCGCAAACTAATACTTCCAAAATAATTAGATTAACAGAGCTTCAATTTCTTTTATCTTAAATATTTCAATATTTAATTTTAATCTTCCTGTACTAACCAAAACGTTCTTGTGTGAACATTTATTTAAAAATAGATAATATTTTTGTTCGTATGTAATGTATAAAGTTCTTTGTAATTTTTTGGTTACCCTGGGTTAAATGGGTTGAGCATGAACAAATAATTAAATAAATAAATGGAATCAAACAGGATATAAACATCCTCTAGTATGGCTTGCACATTCTCCAGATTTAAACCCAATAGGTTTTCTTGAGTCTGTATGTTCCACTCTAACTCAAATTATTCTTTTTTTATTTAATATTCTTGTCCTGAAAGACTAAAAGTTACTTTTTACTAGCTATTGTAAGTAGTGTATATTCTTTAAGATACTTTACATCTATTACAAAATACCGATGACGCTAAACTTATTTATTTTAATCCTGGGGAAGAATTTAAAATATTGTAAATGGCGCAAAAATAAGATAATTTCGCAGCGTTCAAGAGCTATGAATACTGATGCCCGGATTATCATACCCTCGGGCAAAAAAGATGACGTTCATCTCTTTACTGCCTTATATTTATATATCAATAATACCATTTTCTTCTCTCTCCAGGTATTAGCTTATTTATGGCGAGACGTGAAAGATCCTTTCCTCGACACTCGAGATATACCTACGTATAATATACAAATTTCCCTTTAATTTCAATAAGCGACATTAGGTGAATAAATTTAATTTTTAAAAATACTTCAAGTCGTCCTATTTTATTTCTTCCGTATCATTTCCTTGATGTGAATAAATAATAAGTGTAACGTTTCACGAAATATCGTTTTGATTTTATAAAATTTTATCCTAAAAGAAATTTCAAGGTAATGAAATGAACGATAATATTATTTAATAGCAAAACCCATTTGAAGACATTAAAGCAATTTAATCATGAAAATGCAAAAAAAAAGTATATATAAAATAATTTTCAGGAAATTACTCTTAAGACTCATAAGTTCCGCATCTTTTAAAAAACGGAACGCTTTTGTGAATAGACTGAAAAAAAATACCTTTTTATTTCCACCAGTTTTAAGCGGTTGCTCCATAAAGTAAATTGAAAATTCCGTTTTCACTAAATATAAATATGTTTCAGGTTTACAGGTAGGTATACAAAAAGACGACAAATAGAGTAGATCCAATTTTCGCGAATAAAAATACCAAAGCTACGTAATAGCCTGCCTTCCAAGAAACATCCAACAAAGGTTCCAAATATAGAAAGGCTAGCACCCAAACCAATTCATAGATCGAAATAATTCAATAACCAATATATTGTGCATATATTAAATATTATGTGTATCGTTTGTGTAAAGATTGTTACCATTTTTGGAAATAGACGATATTATAAATCATATTTCAATATAGTCGTGTCGGTTTTGCCAGGAATTCATATTTATATGCAAAGAGTACATATAGATATAGAAAATTACCGAAATAGTTGTTGAATAGGAATTACAAGAAATTGTAGATTATTTTTTGGCAATACTTTTCGTAGCTTCTTACTGTGTGTAGAAAGAAGCTGAAATATATATTTGATTTCGTATAAAAATAGAAAAAAGTATTTTTGGATTTCTTGTTAAGTTTATTTTATAATACGTGAGATATTAACTGTCTGTAGTCAGAAAACGTTTTGAACATTTGCACAACTTTGTGTAGAAAATTCATTTTAACAACAGAAAACTCAAAAACACAACCGCACAGAGTTCTGTACTTTTTAATTGCATTCATTTCCATAAGTTGTTGATCAATTTTTTGAAAATCATTGTCAACCAGTGTCAAAAGTCACAAAAAATTACTAATATTGTTACTCGGTCAGTCTCGTTTCGCCGAGCTGACGTCCGTTTGCCTTTTGGCCCCCTACCACCCAGTTGACATAACTCGAATGTAAAGTCAACTTCCATATTCCAATCGTGTAAACAACGATCAAGCACTTGTAGCTGAGAAACTATTTGTCGAAACAGATTGAACGACAATGATTGCCAAAGACATGTTTTCATACGTCACATTCTACAATAGTTTTCTCTTAGTACCTACATCATTCGCTGTTTAATTTTGTTGCTGTTTTATGTTGTTTTGAATTAATATAAGATAAGATGTCCAGCACTGGTTTGTCTGATGAAGTGGCTGATTAAGAGAGAGAAAAAAAGTAAAAATGTAATGCATTTTGTTCAGAATTTTATTTTTATTAGTACCTGTTTTAACTTTTCTGTCTACTTTTATAACCCAAACTAGGTCAGTGCTAGAGGTAATTGACAAGTAGATTCCCAGAATAAATAGTGTTTAAAAAAAATTGTAAAAATACTTTTTAAGATAAAGATAGTTCAAATCAATTAATAGTTGACAGAGAACTTGATTTTGAAGAATAAACGCAACGCAAATGACGTGGAACCCTCTACTCAAGTATGCAGATCCCTTTAATTTTATGACAAGAGTTTTTTGTTTATAATTGATCAGCAAATCAAAATGTGTCATAAAATTACAAAAAAGTCATAGACGTAGAAATTCTGTTTAAAAAGGGCACCGATTACCCGTCTACCACGCCACTGATAGTTATAGTGAATTGTTCATAGGTCATTCTTAAAGGACATTATTGGCCATAAGACATAATTTGGTTTCATTATTATTTGCTGTCTTTTAGATATCATGAAAAAAACGTTAAAAAAAATTAAACTCTACTCTGTATCTCAGTTAGGAAACGATTTTCGACCTAGGATCACATGAACTTTTTTGTTTAAAATCAACTCCTCTATTTAAAAAGGCATCCTTTGTTATGAGTCACGCAAAAAGTATTTTTTTAAAAGCACTAGATTTTTTTTAATATTTAGTAACATTTATTTGATTTAAAAAATAACAATTTCGGATTAGTAATCTCGTTAACGCGTCTAAACAACTGATATCCAATTAAATTTACACCCTGTATAACATTTGATGGTAACGTATTTATTTAATATTTTTTTTTTACAAAATAAAAATATGTTCACCATCTACTTCTAAAAATTTCTTATCCATTATTGAAGGAGGTTTATCGGATACGGAGGTACGTCTAAAGTCTAACGAAAGTTTCTGTAGATTCGCTAGCGACTAAAATAGTAAGTCTTTAGATTTGGTAACGTTGCACTTGGCTGGTGCGCTCTGCTCGGCGTTTGTTTGCTCCCGTTCGATCATTCTGTTTGTTTGGACACCTGCGAACTTCAAATAATACGCTACGTCGAGACCGCGGCGTTGCCACTATCACGCATATGGAGGATAAGTTAGTCAACGACAGCCGTTTGAAGGAGAATTATTATAAATTATGTATCTTACAAGTAGGTACCTAATCGATTTCTACAAGCTGTCATACGGTTCCTCAGATATCGGTTTCCTATTTATACAAGTTGCCGTGGAAACTGTTCGTCAATTGTTGCTCATTCTAAGTGGAAAGACCAAAAAAATCTGCATTCTCATAAGACTGTACTAAATCGTGAAAAATTATTTGATTAATATCTCGTCTCTTAGGTATCCAAACTACTCATAATTTTTTTATGGATATTTGTTCGTCAATTCCAAATCAGATAAACCTCCTTAAAATTTTGCAAAAATCATCAAAATTAAATTTGGTAGTGACAAAAATTTGTACAATGTTAATCTACTAACTGCAGAAAAGTCTGACTACAAATCTGTTATTTATTTACACAAATGGTTTCTGTTATCATTTTACGGATATCTCATACATTTCTCTCTATGTAGAAGTTATAGTCTTTCCGATCTCAATTGTAGACCAAAAAGCTAGGCAGTATGTACCAGATTCGGTCGCTATGCAGCAACTCGGCACTGAAACATTTAAAAAATTTGTTCCCATATTTATTTAGCCATACCCATATACAGGTCTGGTCGAACTAAACGTGCAGGTGGTAGATATGTATACGCCCAGTTGAAGAATGTGCGCGCGGGCAAACGTCGCACAAACACAATCGCACTGGGCGACTGGGCCATAAATTTCAGTTGTTGACAAATTGCCTAGCAGTGCAGTGCATCATATTTTATTGTTGATTATTTTCATTTAATAACATTTCTAACCTAAACTAACAACCTTTCCTCATCCTTTCCTGCTAAGGATATGCTTGTACCTTCCCGTTGGTTCTTGCCGAGCAGTAATATACCGAGCGTTCAAATAAAAACGTGGTCGAAGTTGGCTCTGACACATTGGACGTAGGGAGTAGCTTATAGCGACCAACTTAACCTCATTTCTCAACGAGCTATATAGCATCTGTCAGTTTCAATAACGTTAATGACTATATAACTTTATTTTAAAGAATAATCGTGATAACAATAACAAACAATTAAAGGAGCTGCGGAAAGTGTCCCCCTCCTTGTTATAACAATAAATTAAAGCAGCTGCTGAAAGTGTCCCCCTCCTTGTTCCAAGCACTTTTCACACCTGTTCCTCAAAGAATTAAAGACATTTTCTAAGATGCTCGGGGTATTGTTAATTTCACG
>NW_019416481.1:670518-747269 GCF_000390285.2 Anoplophora glabripennis | reverse complement strand
TATACAAATTATTATTATTTTTTACCTTTATCAGAAAACTTTTGTGGGGGCGCCTGTGCAACTCATTAAATTTTATTGCTAGGCGTTTTCAAACATGTTCAATTGACTTCGAAAAGACTTTAATACTTTAATATTCCACGGACAGCATCGGAACATAGAGATACACATTTTTTTAATTAAGTGTACCTTTAAAAGTAATAGATATGTTAAAGGCAGTGCAATTTTTCTTCGCCGTTTAACTTTACCTGAGCTCCGCTTTATGTTGAGGAAAACAAACTTACCAGCAGGTATAATATCTTAGCGGCGTAATTAAAAACCATTTTAATTAGCGCTCCGCTCGTTTATCTATAAATTATTCCCGGTCCGAAGTTCCGCCGTACAACTTCTCCTTGCCCGGAACCGTTTAGTTAATGAAACTTATTCAGACAAGGAGGAAAGGAGACAAACAACCTACCGGATGCTGAGGGACTTATTGTATTAAATTAAGAACGAAGTCACGTAGTATTAAAGGCAACTTTTTAATCGCCGTATTCAACTGCCACTAGTTGCTGTCCGACTTTATTAAATAGCTGTGCTGAGGAAACAGTATTTCTCACGGCGATAAATAAGACTAGCGACGGCTGTCATCGACGGTGCAAGAAATTTATAGCTTTACAGACTTAAGACTGAAACCCCATTCCTTCTGTGAGAGGACCACAATATTCGTGTACATGTTGCTATATACAGGGCAATTAAAAAAAAATTGGGAATAGATAAATCATGGAAAATTACTGAAGTTGTAGTATTTTCAACCTTTACATCGCTGGACTATTGTAGTCTCTAGCGTCATTCGCGTTGTGCGCAATACTGAAATCCGATTTTAGTATTAACGTTCTTGCGATAGTGTTTACATTAGTTTTTCAAGTGTCAATCGTCTCCTTTTATCAAAACTTATTTCCTGTCAATAAATTGATCTGTCTAACCACAACACAAATTAACGTTAAATTATCTGCGATGCACAGACTTATTATATTTTCCAATTACCAGCTCAATATATCAACCTTGTGAAAGAGCATGTTAATGAAAAGCACTCTTACGAACTTACATAACTCCGTCTGCAATTCGGGAAGCATAAAACATTTATTATATCGCTCATTGCTTTAGAATTCATCGACAAAAGGTGCTATCCGAACTGAAATTAATTTTTCTTTGTAACTTTTTCGTAGTACTTCCGACTATTTGTCACTGTCATATTCCAGACGCTCTATTATATGTGCAATGCAAACGTGAAGCAAATGGGTTTAAATTTGAACTTATTAGGTCCTATTTGTGTTGGTAGTATTGTGATTTAAAGTTACATAATGCTTTATTATGAGCGCAAATGGATTTATTCAATCTGATGGAAAGTTTCGCGAGAAAATGTATTACAAACTTAACATAGAGGTTGTTTTGTAAGTGTTAAAATGTTGAGCCGCACTGGTGAAAACTTTGTTTGTTTCACTTCGGGGATACACTCCTAAAAAAATTATAAACCATTTATTAGGTGTATCAGTAGGTAGCGCAAATTGCTTTTACACATTTTCATCATTTTTAATCATCCGGCGCCGCAAAAATTAAATGTAAATATTTGCCGACCAGTTGGCCTGTTTCAAAATTAGTTCGACCGCGCCGGAAAGCTAATAACAATAAAGACTTCGTACTAATCTTAATCTCCTGAGAAATAGGAAATTTACGAAAGTCCGATGTTAAAGTAAAATAGAGCTAGTTATTTCGTAGAAAGATAAACGGAAAGGGTGGGTCAGACTTGTAAACTTATAAACTTAAATTCAAAATACAATCTCAATGATCGGGTTAAAATTAAATACAGTAATATTTCTATAGTGATACATTTTGACGACATTAATATAATACTGACCTTTGTCAATTATTAAAAATAAATCAGTTAAAAAAAGAGTAAGATTCGTATAGAGAAGCTTGTTGTGAAGTGTGTCACATGTAACAAATATGTTAATGGTACATCAGCTGAGTTATGTTAAAAATTATTAGTTGTCTATTGACTATCGTTAATTGTTATTAAGCATATATCTAAAATAATACATAGGGGAAGTCGGGGGAATGGGGGCCACCGGGGTAATGATAGCCACCTATTATCTCACAACCATGCATTTTTAAATCAATTTTACATAGTGCCGCCATCTATAAATTGGTAGTTCAACTGACTGACGCAGTTACAGCGAGCAATGACGACTTTAAGGCGTTGGTCAGGTGTTCAACTAAAACAGACATTGACTTTATTAGCAACCGTGAGTTCGGCGATTGTAAAACTTGTATGTCACTCAAGCTGCGCAGTTTCCAAAACAGCAACAAAAATTGTGTTTATCTGTTACCTTGAAGATTTCTAAAGGTGAGACTTTTTGCGATTAATGTTTTTCGTTTGGCATTATATATTGAAAATCATACATTTTGGGATTAAGATGGCCAGACATACAGGGGTAATGGTGGCCGGCCACCATTACCCCATGATTCTAAGTCATTACTTTTTTAGATGCCTAGACATCGTGAAAGAACGACTACAAAGGCCTCTTGGAACTCGGACAAACTAATGGCAGCAATAGCTGCTGTGAGGAGTGGTCGATCTGTTCGAGAGGTATCCACAGCTTTCGAAATTCCAAGAAGCATGATACAAGCAAGGATAAAAAACAATAATTACAAGGATCCATCACTAGGACGTTTGTCGATGTTCTCCAATGTTGAAGAAAAACAGCTAGCAGCACATGTCATCAGGTTATCTAAACTATTCTACGGAGTTCCAGACTATGCACAGGAAAATAATATAAAATGTCCTTTCAGTAACGAAAAAAAAAGTGCAGGAGACGATTGGCTCTCCGGTTTTTTGAAGCGACATCCGACTGTTTCGCTGAGAAAACCTGAGGCGACAAGTGTGAATAGAGTTACGGCATTTAATAAAGAGCAGGTGTATTTGTTTTTTAAGAATTTGGAACAAGTTGAGAACAAGATGAGACGGGTATTACAACGGTACAAAAACCAGGCAAGATTCTGGCTGAGAAAGGACTGAAGCAAGTCGGTTTCGTTACTAGTTGGGAAAGAGGTAAAAACACAACAGTGGTTTGTGCATTCAGTGCTTCGGGGTTCTATGTTCCTCCTCTATTCATCTTTGCGAGAAAGCGAATGAACTTGCTCCTCAAGAAAGGAGGTCCACCTGGGGCCGAGTATTGTTGCACTGATAGAGGTTGGATGACGGAGGAGATTTTCATACAATATTTGAGACATTTCAAGAAGGTTGTCAAACCAAGCTTGGAAGATCCGGTTCTTCTCATCATGGACAACCACAGTACTCACTGCACTCTTGAAGCTTATGAATTTTGTAAAGCCAATGGGATCATTTTGTTGACAATACCTCCACATACTTCCCACCGACTCCAACCACTAGACGTCACATTTTATGGCCCCCTTAAAACTGCTTACAACACAGAATGTAGTAAATATTTGAAATCACATCCACATGAGAAGATAACTCCATTCGAAGTCGCAGAACTATTTAATAATGCCTATATGAGGGTAGCTACTTTGGAAAAAGCTGCAAAAGGGTTTCAAGTAACCGGCATTTGGCCATATAATCCTGATATTTTCATCGAGGAAGACTTTGCAGCAGCCGACCTACATAACCCCTTTGATGAGCCCCAGCAATATACCGAAACACAGCACCGTGACCTACCGCCAGAAAACGAATTAACTTCAAGAATCCACTCAACTCCAACACCCCAACCAACTCTGGATGATCAATTCCCAGTGGTGGAGGTGACTAAGGAATCAAACAATAATATGGAAATATCGTTCGAAAAAAATTCGCCTTTACCAGGGCCATCACAACCTCGACGGCAGTCAATTAAACGGAAAACAAAACAAACGTCTCAAATCATAACAGCCACACCAAACAAAGATGTTTTAATAGAAAAAGCGAATAAGAAGCTAGCAAAGAAGACAACCAGGAAAGGAGCAAAGGAGGTCAAGAAAAGAATTTTTCTGGACGATGATGACGAAGAGGATAGTGGTGAAATGAAGAGAGCAAGATTGCCAAGAAATGTTGGGACTAGAAGATATAAGGATTCCAGTTCTGACGACGATGAAGAATCAAATGATGACGAAAATGAGGATCAGAATGTGATAGGTGACGACTTATGTCTTCTTTGTGGTGAATTCGGGAAGAATAGAGAAATATGGCTGAGATGTGTCATGTGCGGGAATTGGGCACACAAAGCTTGTGCTAATGTAGAGAACAAAATTTTTATTTGCGACTATTGTGCTTGAACTAAGTCAAAGTTACTACTTGGGGGGTAATGGTGACATATGGTCACCATTACCCCAACACGATGGGGTAATAACGGCCACCAGGGGTTTAAAAAAATAATATTGTTCGAGTTTTTGTTGTTTTTTTTTTAATTTGAAAATAAAATATTGAAAAGAACATTTTTGTCTTTCCGTTGTTAATATTTTATGACGATTAGTCGAAAACTACAAATTATGGAGTCAAAAATGCTTAGGAGGCCAACATTCCCCCGACTTCCCCTACATAATACATGCTATAATTATACACGAATTTCATTTGTTTTAATCCGGCTTCTTTTCTTATAAGTAAATTAAATAAACCAAGATGACGTCTAATGATGTCAATTGTAACATGTCTATTGGTGTCGATAATAAATTAGTTCTATTCATAAAAAATGTAATCAATATGGAGCGGGAGAAAAATTAGTCGAAGGTACTTAACACCCTTCATGTGGGAAATATAATTACTATTTTATTTGCATTAATTTGCAATTCTAATTACCTTTTATATTCCTAAAAACTGCGGGCACTAACTTTCAGGACAAACTTTTAATAATATTTCTAGATTTAATCTATTAGGTTCTGTACTATTTTTGAATATTCTACTTATAGGCTATTGATTATATTCCAAAAAACAAGGTTAAAAAGAACTATGACGTTTATTTTATTGCATGAATCGTTCAAAGGGTCATTTTAGATGAAAAAAACCGCGGAGTGCTATTAAATTAGAGGGTGGAAATTGGAGATAAGGGTGAAAATGCACCTCTTTCAGTTTTTTAATAGTAGCTCGAAACCGAAGCAAAATTTCGCTATAGTTCATAGGAAAAATTATTTAGAGAATTGAATTTCCCATTTAAAAAATTTAAAAGGAAAATTTTATGCAAAAAATCGTTAATAAGCAATTTGAAAAAAGCAAAAAATTCGATTTTTTGATTTTTTTTTTTACTTTTTTGCCTCTAGTTTTTTTTGAGTAAAGTTAGGTATAGACACAAAATTTAAAAGGAAAATTTTATGCAAAAAATCGTTAATAAACAATTTAAAAAAAAAAGCAAAAAATAAGATTTTTTGTTTTTTACTTTTTTGAATTGATTTTTTTTTGGAGTTATCCTCATTTACCTAATTTAGTATTAAATTTAAATTTAGTAAGGATATATGCATTATAACAAGATATACAACAAAATACTACAATTACTNAACACCCTTCATGTGGGAAATATAATTACTATTTTATTTGCATTAATTTGCAATTCTAATTACCTTTTATATTCCTAAAAACTGTGGGCACTAACTTTCAGGACAAACTTTTAATAATATTTCTAGATTTAATCTATTAGGTTCTGTACTATTTTTGAATGTTCTACTAATAGGCTATTGATTATATCCAAAAAAAACAAGGTTGAAACGAACTATGACGCTTATTTTATTGCATGAATCGTTCAAAGGGTCATTTTAGATGAAAAAAAACGCGAAGTGCTATTAAATTAGAGGGTGGAAATTGGAGATAAGGGTGTAAATGCACCTATTTCAGTTTTTTAATAGTAGCTCGAAAACGAAGCAAAATTTCGCTATAGTTCATAGGAAAAATTATTTAGAGAATTGAATTTCCCATTTAAAAAATTTAAAAGGAAAATTGTATGCAAAAAATTGTTAATAAGCAATTTGAAAAAAGCAAAAAATTTGATTTTTTGATTTTTTTTTATTTTTTGCCTCTAGTTTTTTTTTGAGTAAAGTTAGGTATAGACATTGCTTTATAGAAAAAAAGTAGATAAAATTTCCTTCAAAATAAGAGATTATAAAGTATTTTTGGATGAAAATTGACCGCTCCAACTTACAATTAGCCAATTTTTAGATTTTCGTCGCGTTTACCCTTATACCTACGTTTTAATTCTCATTTTTTTTTGCAAAAAGGAAGGAAATAAGACGTTCAAGAATTTTCATCACATGACTTGTTCGAAGGGTCATTAAAAATGAAAAAACCGTGGGGTGCTATTAAATTAGATTATTGAAATTGAAGATAGAGATGAAAATGCACTTTTGCAGTTTTTTAAATATAGCACGAAAACCAAGCAAAATTTCGGTCTAGTTCATAGAAAAAAATTTTCCACCGAAATGGCTTATTTAAAAAATTTTAAAGAAAAATTTTGTGCAAAAAATCGTTAATAAACAATTTAAAAAAAAGCAAAAAATAAGATTTTTTGTTTTTTACTTTTTTGAATTAATTTTTTTTTCGGAGTTATCCTCATTTACCTAATTTAGTATTAAATTTAAATTTAGTAAGGATATATGCATTATAACAAGATATACAACAAAATACTACAATTACTTTAGGCTCCAAAATGATTTTCTAACAACCGATACTAGTTATTATTTATTTACTTCTAAATTCTATTATTTCTTTAAAACCTGTGATATTTTGTTAATGAAAATATAATATAATATTAGATCAATTTACATTTTACTGTTACAATTACACCTCGGTGCGTTACAATTCCGGTGGCAATTAGATGTAATTTGTAACAAATCATAGCACTAGTTATTAAATCAATATTTTGGAAACGATTAAACTTAATTTAGCTAATTCTATATCAAATTTGGATATGTATGCAAAGTAATAAGATATATAAGAAAACACTTTAATTTAGACCCCAATAATCTGATATTTGTTAAAATCGATAATGATGTGGACGATTAAGGATTTTATAATTTTTATAACAATAATTTTAATAAGATTACTTTTTGTTGTTTATTGCTTATTGTTTATTGTCTAATGTCTATGGTTTATTGTTTATCGTTTAATGTTTATCACTTATCGTTAATTACTTATTGTTACCACTTCGAGTAATGCGAAATGTAGTTGAATTTTTAAAACCAACCTAGCTTTTGCATAAAAGCCAAACTTTTTTTTTAGCTTTTGCAGAAATGTAATATGACGATGGAAGATCATCTTTCTGTTGAAAATAATACCCAAATCTAAAATTTGTATTACTTCTGTTAATTATAATTTGTCAACAAAAAGACTGTTACAATTTAATATACAGGGTGATCCATTAACAGTACGGAGCGACTGTATATAGGTAAAAATCTATTAACAAATACGGCCAAAAGAAATTGATTTAAAATATTTTCAAGTCCAAGAAAAAATTAAATTGTAAAACTAGCTGGTATTTAAAAAAGTACTTGCTATGTTTTGAATTTTTTTGATAACTGCAATGTTTAATTTTTTTATTAATTCTAAATATCTGAGTAGTTATAAAGAGTATTGTTTCCATAACGATGTCCTAT
Organism: Anoplophora glabripennis; assembly: GCF_000390285.2. Taxonomy (NCBI): domain Eukaryota; kingdom Metazoa; phylum Arthropoda; class Insecta; order Coleoptera; family Cerambycidae; genus Anoplophora; species Anoplophora glabripennis. Next base: position 739,661 of record NW_019416481.1, on the reverse strand, counting down.
GAAAATAGACAAATGAAAAATTGTGTCAAACGATATGTGACAGCTCTTGCTTCGTGCAAAATTAATGTCATTTGTGTGAGAAAAGTACTTGTGTTCCATATGAAATTTCCAGGTAACTAACAAATTCCTAAAACACATATTTGGGGATTTACATGGACACAAGCCAACATAATAATATTCAGCCACATTCTGTAACGCCTAATCGAATAGAAATTCCATTATCTTCGACGAAATAACTAGAGACTTCTCAGTATTCTCGAAATGATTTTTAATAATCCATGAATTTCCGCTCCATGAAATCACAGAAATCGCCACTTATGTCTCTTGGCAAACATACAAAATGTTTTATTAAACTTATCGATGCAAATTTTATGCGACTAGTCTGTGAGGTCTCTGGGACAATCATTTCCACATTTAGAAACGGATTTTCGTCCAATATTTCATCGAGATTGACCCACTTCACGTCGTCAGAAATGACTGATAAAACAAGAGAATTTACTCCGGCTGTGCCTCGTTCCGGGGCATTAGTCCGGCACTTAAAACGTCGCCGCAATCTAAACGTCGCGTCAGCGTTATGAGGCTCTAAATCAAGAATTTACCTGAAGAGACAGCCAACATGGAGGCTGGCATCATGGGGCCACATTATTACATCTACTCTGGAACAATCGGGTCCCCACATCCCAAGCCTAGTTAAGTCCTGCGGTCCCGGGTCGGTACGCGACTTAGCGCCCTCTGTCGGACGGCCGTGCAGTTACAATGCGGCTAATGATATCGTGCCCGCCTTAGTTATGCATTTTAGAGTTACTGGCAATCTAAGATGTCGGTCCCTGGGGTCTGCGGCTAGCTGTGTGCATGAATAAGTATTAACCTATTACGATTAAATTGCCGTCCGGATTTATAAGCCGTTAATAATAATTATCATCGCATTTCTTACAGCTGAAGACCACCATTCAACCATTTTTCGTGGAAAGAAAGGCAAAAGAAAATGAGGGAGTTAGATTAATACGTGAATATCTCTGTACTGTACAGAGTTTTTATTTAGACCTAGTAAACTAGAATCCGAATGACAACACCAATATTTATCTTTAAAGGCTCACTTGATCATATTTTTAATGTAATATTCTCGAGAATGGAAGAAAACCTCAAATAGCTGAGAAAATTGAAACTGTAACCCCCATAATGCCTATATCGATGAAAATAGAATTTGATTTTCTATATGGTTTTTGTACCATTTTCCTTTCCTTTTGAATTTAAAAAGTTTTGTCGGTTTTAAGTTCTCAAAATGTAACATAAAAAATGGGACACTTGGTATAATTTTTTGCAGGTAATTTTGATAGTAGAAGGTAGAGCATCTTATGCTCTTTGTGTATTCCGAAAATCAAATGAAAGCTTCCAGAACGAAGAAAGATGTAGGGAATTTTTGAAATGCTTGCATCTGTCAAAATTTTTATGAAATAAACAAGGACTGCCAACATACAAATAATAAACTTTTATTTTTACGTCGTATTAATACTGTATTGTAACATATTAAAATACTTAAATTTATATTGATCATTGTCTATAGGGCGTTTTTGTCGATTTGTTATTTTCACGAACGGTGTTTTTCTCTTAAGTGTTTTTAAATGTATTTAACTTACATTTTCAGTAAAATGTGGTGTATTCGAGTGAATTATTGTGATTTATACGAATAGAGAAATGCACATACAGGGTAGGCCACTAGTATGAGAAAGTAAAATAACTCCCTTGTTATTTATAATACAGAAAAAAAGTTTATATAAAAGTTGTACAGAATCAAAAAAAAAACTAAAGGCAAAATTAATTTGAAACATAGGGCGATGAGTAAAAACAGGACACGCCAAATATTAAATTTTTTAAATGGAACACTGTATATTTTTAAACATATGAATTTCCGAGAAAATTCTGTATATGGCAATATAAACAGTTTAACATATTAGTGTGGGATTGCCAAGTTATGTAGAAAATTCTTTGAATTTTGGAAAATACATTACCTCGAAGAAGTTGAATTAATTTTCAACTACTAACACTTGGAGCAAAAATATTTGACAGAGTAATAGGCAAATGTTGGGCAAAGATTCCTATATTAGCTAATATCGATATTTTATACAAGGCATTTTTTATAATACAATCATTATAAGAAAGGTCAAACTTGATTTTCTAAAATTTTTGAAATAAAACACCCTTTATTTTATTGTTCTATTTTATTCACATATCAGTCCACTTCAACTTTTATTAAGTACGTTCTACACCTAAAGTTGTTAGTTTTTAACATTTCTGGAAAAACCTAATTTTTATTATTTTCGGTCGTATAAAATGGCTTTGGAAAAAACTGTTACATTGTGTCAACTTGTCAGTTCATAATTTATCATTCCATTTTCAGTTAATTTTATTAGTTAATATTTTTTATTTGTAGTATTCTATAAAATAATAAAAAATAAGTTTTTTCAGAAATGTGGTTATATCTTAAAAACTAACAGTTTTAGATATAGAACATGCTTAATAAAAGTTGAAGTGGACCGATATGTGAATAAAATAGAGTAATAAAATACAGGGTGTTCCATTTGAAAAATTTTAGAAAATCAAGTTTAAACTTTCTAAATGTGATCGTATTATAAAAAAGCCCCATATAAAATATCGATATTAGCTAATATGAGTATTTGCCTAACATTTGCCTATAACTCTATCAAATAATTTTGTTCCAAGTGTTAACAGTTGAAAGTTAATACAACTTCTTCGAGGTAATGTTTTTTCCAAAATTCTAAGAATTTTCTACATAACTTGGCAACCCCGCACTAAAATGACAAACTGTTTATATATATATAGAATTTTCTCGGAAATCCATACGTTTAAAAATATACAGGGTGTTCCATTTAAAAAATGTAATATTTGGCGTGTCCCGTTTTTACTCATGTATGTATCATTGTAGTTTAGGTTTCTTGATTCTGTAAAACTTTTATGTAAACTTTGTTCCGGTATTATGAATAACAAGGGAGTTATTTTGTTTTCTATGCGCTTAAAGTGCAGAAATGGTAAAAATGTATGGCTAATTGAACATGCAAATATAAGAAATATAGCAAAAGAGTAAAAGCTCAGTCTATGTATATATTTCAAAGTTTCTTTGAGGTTCGTTCCAAAAAGATACTTATTCATTTAACTTTTTCCCCCATTTTCATATAAAAAATTACAGTTTAAGAGTTCTTGCAGGTTACTTGGAGGTCAAACTCATTTTTTACTGAAAAACTCAACAAACATGTTTTAAGTAAAATTTGTATGATCGTCAATGACAAATTAGATAACGACCTTGGATTTGAACTTCCCCACAAGTTGCAAGGTCAAACCAAGATCAAGTTAGTATCAAATTTTATATTTAAGCTTCACCCTTTATTAATTTGTTTTTCTCCTTATACAATAATGGCACCAGGTTCATTTTAGTAACGCATTTGTTTTTAGGAATGGACAACTTTTTTAATTTAGAAATAACAAACGTTTAGAACTTTTTTAGTTTTTGAGATAAGTGTTACAAACCATACATTTTTGGAAAGCGCAGAATATCCATTTTTAATTAGGGTTTATATGTTTTGGCTGTCTCCAAATCTATTTTTTTTTTAATTTCTAAAAAATTGTCTAAAATTTCTAAAAAAAAATTTATCAAAAAATTAGTTGTAAACTGAATATTTGTCTCAAAAAAAATGCTACTTCAATCGTTTACAATAACCTGGTTGCAAATTAACTTTTTATGGAAAGAGGCGTCGAAATTTTTCCACAAATAAACTTTCAAGAGAGGTGAGCCCACTTAAAATAAAACACGCCGAAGTGTCTGTCTTTTTGGGTACTTTATGTGACCTTGCCAAAGACGATCTTATAAAATAAATTCTTTTCAGTGAAAACTTTTATCCGCCCANGTACAAAAGCTCAGTCCTGTAGTTCAAACGATTCCTAAGATATTGGCGAAAAACTAAAAAAAAAATTAAAGTTTTGACACCGTGTATCTCGAAAACGAAAGCCCGGAGAGAAAAATGGAAGAGGAAAAAAATGTTTCTATTTTCAAGAGGAATTTACAGTTTTCCGTTGCGACACTTATTTAGGAACACCCACCCTGTATGTACACCGTGTCCACCTAGTGCGCGTAAGTCCAATATCTAGGTTAATAAAAGATATAACTTATTTTTTTTTCTACAGAGTTGCCTACTTTCCCGAGCTGCACAAAATGAAAATATATTTGCATATACAGGGTGTTAAGTTTTTCTTGGGTACCAACTTAATTTTTTTTAATAGAAACCTATATTTTTTATGGCATTATCGAATTCTACGTGAAAAATTATTTGTGTTATGATCCCTATTAAAATATTCATAGTTTTCGAGATAATCGACTTTTAATTTTTTTTTCTTATGTTTCGTCACTTCTAGTAGTTAACATAATTATGATTGTATGGCAGCTAGAAATAATTTTTTTTTCAGGAACTGTAGAGTGAAGATGGCTCTCTCAAAAAACGTATCAAAAGTTGACCTGCGATATACAGGGGGCAAATAAAATTGTGCCAAAACTGATAATTTAAAATTTGAAAAATCTCGACTTCTTCAAATAGAACACCCTGTGTTTTATGATTTCATTAGATGCCTTTCTGTAGACCCTACAATTTTTAATAGCGTTCCCTATACCTAAGATGCGTAGTTTTTGCAAAAAAACATTTTTATGTAAAATACCGGATTTGCGCCCGTTCCTTTGTCGGGAAAAATATTGTAAGAGTATTTATTTTTATTAAATTTATTAGTTGTCTAGCTACACTATTTAAAATAAAAATTAATAACTGAAAAATTTAGATATTTGAGTTTAATAAAAAAGTCTTTATGGAAAGTTACCATTTATTTGTAAATAAAATAAAAAAAAACCATAAAATCGCTACAAGTGATTAAGAATTAGCAAAATATGGGAAATACGTGCTAGCAGCACGTATTTACAAAACAAATAATCCAAATTTACAGAGATTCCCACTGTTTCGAAAATGTGAAGGAAAGGTTTGAATGAACAGCAAATTCGAATTATGAGAAAACTACCAGGAGACATGAAAGTAACAACGATAATATTTAGTTTAAAGTTGTGGCGTCTGCTGTTGAAAATCCAAATATTAGTGCCAGGAAATTAGTAGTAACCTCGGAGTTTTCAAAAAGCTTGACAAATAAAATATTGAAGAAGAAGTTTCATCCGTATCATATCGAAAATCAAGCACTGTTACCGTAGTTATTAGTGAAATATGTTATCCACAAATTCCAGCCCACACGTTCACTTTGAAACGATGCTGATGATCTATTTCCCTCAATAATCTGAAATTATTTTCAATATGATATGGATGAAACTTATACTTTTTCAATATTTTATTTGTCAAGCTTTTGGAAACTCCAAGGTTATTACTTATTTTCCTGACACTAATATTTGGATTTTCAACAACAGACGCCACAACATTAAACTGAATATCATTATTGTTACTTTCATGTCTCCTGGTAGTTTTCTCATAATTCGAATTTGCTGTTCTTTCAAACCTTTCCTTCACGTTTTCAAAACAGTCAGCACGTGGAATCTCCGTAAATCTGGATTATTTTGTAAATACGTGCTTCTAGCAAACAATTTCCATGAGCTTCTCCTAAGACATACACCATTTTCACTAATTCTTCTATTGAATAGTTCATTGTATGCACGTTTAGTACTTTCTCTGAATTCGCACGTGAATATTCAATAGAAGACGAAATGACATGTAGACTGATTGTTACAAATTTTATTGTCTGACAGGCGCTCACTGCGTTTTTCCCGACAAAGGAACGGGCGCAAATCCGGTATTTTACATAAAAATAGGATTTTTGCAAAAACTATGCAACTTAGGTATAGGGAAAGCTATTAAAAAATTGTAGGGTCTACAGAAAGGTTAAACTTAACTATAATTGAAAGAGACAAAACATTAGCTTCACAATTTTCATGTCTTAACAAACAGAAATCATACTGTTTGCAATGCTATTAAAATTAAATTTAAAATTAAATATTTTTCTTNGAAGTCCATTATTTTTTATATTTAAGCTTCACCCTTTATTAATTTGTTTTTATCCTTATAAAATAATGGCACCAGGTTCATTTTAGTAACGCATTTGTTTTTAGGAATGGACAACTTTTTTAATTTAGAAAAGCGATTAGAACTTTTTTAGTTTTTGAGATAAGTATTACAAACCATACACTTTTGGAAAGCGCAGAATATCCATTTTTAACTAGGGTTTTTATGTTTTGGCTTTCTCCAAATCTAAATTTTTTTTTTAATTTCTAAAAATTTTCTAAAATTTCTAAAAAAAGAAATTCTAAAAAAAATAGTTTTAAGCTAAAAAATTGTCTCAAAAATTGCTACTTTCTATCGTTAACAATAACCTGGTTGCAAATTAACTTTTTATGGAAAGAGGCGTCGAAATTTTTCCACAAATAAACTTTCAAGAGAGGTGAGCCCACTTAAAATAAAACACGCCGAAGTGTCTGTCTTTTTGGGTACTTTATGTGACCTTGCCAAAGACGATCTTATAAAATAAATTCTTTTCAGTGAAAACTTTTATCCGCCCAAACTTCACTTGACATTTTTACAGGCAGCAGTAACGAGACAAAAAAAATGTTGCTCGTTAACAAAGCCGTTTAACAAGCAACGAAAGTGAAATATTCGCATTAAATTTGGAAGAATTAATAATGCACAGAACAGTCAATAATCGAGACTAGAAGTACCATAATTATGGGCTTGATGGGCATATTTAATGCGGATACTATCGATCAGGGATAAATATTTAATCGGACAAAAAAGATAGGCAACGAGGGCAGCACTAATGACACTTTTTCCCCTGCCCCAAAAAATTCTGTCGCCTTTTAAATTCCTCATTATAATGTAAAACCAATATCGGTTAATTATTTATTTATTTAGAGGTGTTATCAAATATTAACCGTCACGTTTGGAAACATTATAAAGCTTCTTGCGCGATCAGTTTTATCTACAGGATGTTTTACAGTTGTATACACAGTAAGAATACAGAAAACATATTCAATCACTACTGGATAGTCCGTTGAAAAAAGTATTCATCCTGAATACAACATTCAAAGAAGGCAGAAGAAGCTTGAAGTTTTACTTTTATTAATGTTAAAAATATCCATTACATTTTTTGTAACTATTAATTTTTTTTGTTAAGTGTTTTGTTCATCTTTAAATCTACTCTTTTATGTACCAAAGAAATACTTGTTCCATGATTTTGTACAGTTTCTTACATACGACTGCTTTCTTTTGCCTGCCCTTACAGACTTATTAGGGCGACTGCGAACGCCCTGTGACCGTGTACGTTCACGAACGTACAACTTTAGCCACTTAAGGTAATTTGGCAGCTGCTATGATGTCACCCGGTGCCGGGTTCAGAGATTTCTGTCAGAGATGCAGGACTGATTTAAACAGTATAATGGCCACTAATGAAGCTGATATAACCAATTGGCTTTTCCTGCCCGTATACGCTAGAACAATCAACTGGGTCCCCACCTGCTTCGCCTCAGTGGCGGCTCGACCAAAGGGTCAATATATTTAATATTTTACTACCTCATTCCTGAAAATCGAATGAAATTCTGTAAATTAAAAATTGTTTACTAAATAATTGAAAAAGACAAAACATTAGCTTCACAATTTTCATGTCTTAACAAACAGAAATCATACTGTTTGCAATGCTATTAAAATTAAATTTAAAATTAAATATTTTTCTTGTTAAGGTAATTTAAGCTTCGGAAATTTACACCTAGTTATCATGTTACCTTCTCCTAGTGGCTTGAAAAAAGCTTTCAAGCGTCGAAGTCGAATTGGCAATTCCTTCTGAAGCCGTTAGTCATCTATAATATTCCGTCTATATTACTTATCGACTTCTCATTATATGGGAAATCAAATATCCTCTCTATTTCCAACCATATTCTGTGAAGTCTATATTTGCCTGGTGCATAAACTTGCTTGGTAAATATTCAAAAATACTCCAATAAGTTTTACATCAAAGTCACAGCCAAGTAAAGTTTACGATAACCGATGTGAGATGACTTCTGAAGATTTTATAAGCTGAAAAACAGAAACAAAAATAAAAACTGTATTTCATTCTTGTTGTTGTTGTTTCACGAAGGGAACGTTAATTTAAATAAACTGATTTCGTTAAATAAAACAATTATTTCTTGTAAGAGGAACATCAAAAACATCCAAGATATTACTAAAAGTCTTAACACCCACCATCATCTTTAACACAGGTGTCCACATTCACCTCGTGATGTCAATATGGAGAAAATTTTAATGATCGAGTGTTTTTATTAATGATTTATAATGTTCTTATAAACAATTTCTTTCCACTTGCCCCTTACACCGAAGTTTAAAGAGTTAATGTCTCGAGTACGTGACGATTAAGAAAACATACTACCACGACCAATCCAATGTTCAAGAAAATAAGCGTGCTCTAGATGGGCAAAATTAGGCGGTATAAATGAACCCCCATCTTGCCCAAATTCAATATTAACGCATTCCCAAGACCAATGAAGTCGTCTTCTAAACAGCGTAAATAATTGATACCCTTTAAATTGCTTGACGAGTATATATGTATACCTTTTGGACTAAAAAACGTCCCTGCTACCTTTCAACGAATGATAGACAACGTTCTAAGTGAATATTTATACAAAACCTGCTTCTCTTATATGAATTATGTAATTCTTACCAAATTAACATAAACAACCTTAAATTCGTTTGGATTAAAGATATATTTATATTACATTATAATCAGCATCCCTCCAAAATCGAATCTAAAAATCAAAACAATGGTTGTTAGTGATAACACAACAAATATTGATTATGAACATGTTAGAAATGTCGTTCTCGCGTCAAAATTTTCAGTTTCTCAAAAATGTTTATTTCTTAAATTGAAACCCTTAGCATGAAAAGTTTGCTTCATCCGCAAATAATATTCTGTTGATGAATGAGTTGTCAATGATTTTGTCTGTTCCGAATACTTTTTACAAAATCTTGACATAAAATCGGTAGGCAATAATAATAATCGAATCTATTCTTGTTAATTTGTTGTATTAAACGGTACTACTTACTGAGCTATTTAAATTCTTAAAACATCTTCCTCGCTGAATCCGACGTCTTCATAAACTGGAGACGCTGGATGAGACAAAGCGGGTCAGTTCGAAGGAAATATAGTGAAAATACTTGAAAACAAAAACTGCTGCTAATGAAGTCACGACTCCGCACTGGCAACCAATTTCTAAAGCTGACGCTCGCTGGCCTAGCCAGCCTCTCCTTTGTAATTTCTCCATCCATAGAATTAGTTCGCAATTCAACTTTATCTTGATATAACACACACACAACGGGAACTTGTTCTATTGCAGTTTGAGGATGCCGTTCCTTGCTATTTATAATTAAAATCCTAGCAGATACAGCCATGCTAAAGCTTGAAATAAGTATGTATTTGTTATTGCCTTAGACATGGTGTCCTTTGAGAGAGGGCAGGCGCACTTTTTTGCTTTGCCGTCTAGAAAATCAGTATTCTTTTCATTTCTCTGTCTTTGTTCCTGTAAATATGTAAAATACAAAATAGATTTTGTTACAACGTCCAACAGTAACTGGTATGTCTCAAATCTGTCCTTAGACGTCTATTAACGTGAAAAATAATTACGTTTGTAGAAATATAAAATCAAAGTTATGCTGAACTACATACAGGGTGTGGCATTTATAATCTATAAAAATTAAATTACAGCTTCCTAACGATATTTGCAATAGAAAAAGTTCTATTTTTGCGTTTTTTTTTCGTAAATTAATGTTCAATTCACGGCACAGGACCACAGCGTCCAATCCTTCGCTGAGGAAACATTTCATTCAAAAGTGTCGTTACTTCTCGAGTACTGTGTGGAGGAGCCCCATCTTGCAGCCATCCCATAATAAGGACCCACAAGTTCATCGCCTATTATGCCAGCCCAAACATTTACCAAGAACCGATGTTGAAAATGAGTTTCCCTAATCGCGTGAGGATTTTCATCGGTCCATATGTGCATATTATAGAAATTCACTTCATCACGGGTAAATGTCGCCTCATCTGTTACACAAATATAAGCAGGAAAGTCTATTTGATTGGCACATTGCCCTAAAACCATCTGCAAAAACGCATTCGTTGATCACAATCCGGTGGTAAAATCTGTTGTACTGGTTGCAGATGATGGGGATGCAACAGCTGGCGCCTTAAGATGCGATGTACGGTACGAGATGAGGTTCCTACTTGCTGTGCGAGTCGTCAAGTACCAATTGTGGGGTCTTCATCAAAATTTTCCAACACTGCATCTTCAACATTAAGGTTCACTTGCTGACCACATCCTTCTCCTCGAGGAATAACACTTCCCGTATCTCGCAGCCGCTGAACTCACTGTAGGATTGTATTTGCCCATGGGGGGTGTCGTTGTGGCCATCGTTCCCGGTACAACTTAGTCGCCGCGAGTGCATTTTCTCCGGCTGCACCATACACTAACACCATATCGACACGTTCGGAAATAGTAAATGCATTGTTTTCTCGGTTCATTGTAAAACTAGTTTGTGCACAAACTAAAAAATTAAGCAAAGTAAGAAATAAGAATCTCGTTTTTAATGTAATCGGCACGCTATTCTTATTTTTTACTTCTTTATAAAAATTACACTGTCACTATCGTGGAATTACAAAATAAAAACTTTTGTCTGGAATCTTTCACTTTTTAACACTGATGGGTCGATGGACGATGCTTAATATTTAATAATTAAGTGAATAATGAATTCAATACAAATACAAAATCAGTTGACTGCACAAATTTTTTGACAATGTAACCTAACCTTCTTTTAGTATTACTAGTATTAGATTATACCGACTTAAATTATAAGGTTGCATCTCGGGTCGCATAAAAACATTTCCAAAGTTTTTAATAAATAACACAGGGTCGGCCTTCATTTTCGTTGAATAAATGAACTTTAATTTACAAAAAAAAAACGAGAAGATAGAACTTTTTCATATAAGAGTTTTCTATTACAAATATCAATCATCAGGAAGCTGTAGTTTCATATTTATAGATTATGTATATACTCTGGAACTGACAGAACAAAGAACTGGCAGACCTTTCAGATCAAGTGGGCACCACTGTATGTCAATGATGTATTTACTATATTCTATTAGTTTGTGGCATTTCAACTTCGACTCCTTAAGGACGCCTGACCTTAAGGCCCCTGTACGATTTAATTATAACGAAATTGTTCAGATACGACCGCGAGTCACGACATTGAGTCAGCTGTTGGTTCCCAGATTATGATTTGTTCGGTGTAATCAATTGATTGCGACATGACTGGCCTAGAATAATGCAGTCCACGTGCACTCTTCGCCAATTCCAATCGAATTCAGATACAAGCGCACGCGAATGAAACGGACGGAAAAATCAGCTTTGCGTCACGCAGGTACGGTATTATCAAGATATTACCGTTGACATTCTGTCGTTGTAGGAATTGTTTTCTACTCGTGGCTATGAAATTTGCGCATGGAGAAGATTTAGAAACTGATTTAGGTTCATTCAAGGTTTTAACAGCCATGGTTAAGATTTTTTCCTAAAAGGATTCCTACATTCATGCAAAGACTGGATGTGAAAATATTGCATGCAGCAACCTCTTCAAGAAAACTAATAGCGCCAATGCGTTTAACACCTTCAAACGCTTTTTGTCAAAGATATGGCCAAAATTTAGCTTTAAACATAGCCATGATAAAGACAATTTACTGAGTATTCAATTGTGATGACTTTCTTCTACTTGTCATAAAATGAGTTTCGTTACAATGGAATATAAAAAAATATTGATGAATCAATGATTGCAGTCCACTGCATCGCCTTTTAAAGTAAAATATGAGTCAAAGCAGTTTCGGAAGTGTCGTGAATCCGTTGAAGGTGACCAAGAACTGGAATACCTTCAAAGATCGTCATTTGAAAGTGTCTAAAGCATTAAATACATATGAACCAAATGTTTTGGTGAAAAAGTGAAAAAGTAAGCATTACAGCAGTGGTTAAAATTTCCTGGAGAATTTTTATTTCAATTCTTAAATATCTTGCATAGGTATTTTGTAGGAACATAGGATTTAAATCGGGTGTACGAGGAGGTCAAAAATGACGTCTACAACTGTCTGTCCAAGGACGACGTTTAAATATTGCCGTACATTTACACCTAAATAGACAGAAGCTCCATCATGTAACTAGCGTTCAAATAAAAACGTGGTCAAGTTGGTTCTGAAAATTTGGACGTAGGGCGTAGCGTATAGCAAATGAACTTAAACGTCATCTGTCAAAGCGCTATATCGCCGCTATCAATTTGAATATTTTCGTTTTAAAAAGCGTTTAAAATGGTGTTTTCTCAAGAACAAAAAGTGTTTATCATAGAGTCCTACTTTAGAAATGGACGCAAGATTGATGGAATATTTAAGTATTCTATTGAGAAATGTTTCATAGAATTTCTAAATCAATTTCCCGGCGTTGTTGAGTACAAAATTTTTCAAAATGCAGTTCAGCGTTGTGTTAATGTTTTTCGTGAAACGGGCAGTGTAACAAGAAAAGAAGGAAGCGGCAGACCTAAAAAGCGGACTGAAGAATTAAAAGAAAATGTCCAACAAATAATGGAAAATGCGCCAAGAACTTCTGTACGTGTTTTATCACAAATGGTGGGAGTATCAGTCGGTACCTGCCACACAGTGTTAAACAAAGATTTGCGTTTGTTCTTCTATCGTTTAACTTGTCAGTAAGAACTTCATGAAGTTGATTTTCCGCGACGGGCTGTATTTTGTGAATGGTTTTTAAACAACTACGGTGAACTTCATAATATCACCTTTTTTTCTGATGAAGCCTGGTTTCATTTAAGTGGTTACGTAAACTCAAAGAATATGAGAATGTGGTCTTCTGAAAAACCAGATAACTTTTTTGTCGAGGGTCCTCTTCACGCTCAAAAAATTGGAGTTTGGTGTGCTCTCAATCGAAGGAGGATTTATGGACCTATTTTTTTAATGGTACTCTTACTGCGCAAAGGTATAGAGAAAAAATTATCGCTCCTTTTGTTAACCAGCTGGAAGAAAACGGAATTACAAACTTTTACTTTCAACAAGATGGCGCAAGGGCACATACGGCAGGCGAGACGATGAATATGTTGAGGGAAGTTTTCCAAAATCGGCTAATAAGTCTCAATGCTGAACACGAATTTCCACCGAGGTCATGTGATATTACGCCGTCTGATTTCTTTTTGTGGCCTTACCTTAAAAACACTATTTTTGAACTGCCTATTTCTGCCTATTTAAACCATCTACAGGCTCGACTTATAGACAAGATTCGTGAAATTAACAATACCCCGAGCATCTTAGAAAATGTCTTTAATTCTTTGAGGAACAGGTGTGAAAAGTGTTTGGAACAAAGAGGGGGACACTTTCAGCAGCTGCTTTAATTTATTGTTATAACAAGGAGGGAAACACTTTCCGCAACTCCTTTAATTGTTATTGTTATCACGATTATTCTTTAAAATAAAGTTATATAGTCATTAACGTTATTGAAACTGACAGCTGCTATACAGCTCGTTGAGAAATGAGGTTAAGTTGGTCGCTATAAGCTACTCCCTACGTCCAATGTGTCAGAGCCAACTTCGACCACGTTTTTATTTGAATGCTCGTTATATATCAAATTTGATACTTAGAGGTACATCTTCTAAATGTGCTACTTCTTCGAGAATATGTTATGTCTAGGTGGTAGATGCTGTGTGCCAATTAGGTGATCTCCACGAATTCCAATCCACACCTTCAGAGAAAACTATTAGATTATGAACTTTAGCCAAGGGAAGTGGATTGTCTTCTATAAATATGTGACTATGTAATAACTAATTCTCTTGGAAATTTGGCCTGTGCATGTGTCAAAAGCTCAGGATTTTGCAAATCTATTCCAGAGTTTCATGAGAAAATGCAAAACGTTGCAAATAATCTTGCGATAAAGAGCTGGACTTTTTGTATGTGGAAGTTTGAGGAGATACATGACAGGTTAGATCATAAACAAAATGTATATCTACAACAACATCGATATTGGAAAGTATCTAAAATTTTTGAATTTCTTGAAACGGTAATCAGATGGATATGGCAAAAAATTATGCGTTTTGGAAAATGAACAAATTAAAAAATTTCTAATGAAGGCCCCTGATGATACGCATTTAGGTTCAAAGATAATTATAAACAAAATATTTTTGTAAACATGGAATACTGACTTATAATTTTAGGTGGCAATGATTTTTGCCATATCTGGGGCGTGTCGATGTGATGAATAACTTCAAATAAAAATTGGAGATATCGATTATACGGGAAATAGATTGCTGCTACTACGAAATATAAGCGAATATTTAGACATATATCGGAATGACCTGCACAAATAGACAGTAACATATTGTAATAAATTCTTGTGACATGATAATTTTCTTACCTTTATTTGCTTATACTGCTTCGCTTCTTCTTCTTTGTGTCCTATTTTGTTTGGGCGCCAGCTCACATGAGCGTATAGTTATAATTTAGTTTAAATTTTGTTTGCTAGGTTTATAGAGAAAGTCTTTGTACAAAAAAAATTTAAATTAAGATAAAAGCAAATTTGTTTAACACGAGCAATCTTACCTCAGGATGAGGTTCTGAGAAGGTTTGTATTTTGATTTTAAAATATTATATTGACCGATGAATTTAGATAATTGATTTTGAGAAAGAAAAAAAATATTTGAATTTTAATTGACCACGCACAGTTATTCTATTTCTCGTAAAAATAATTGCTAATTAATTTAATTAATCTGATCCATTTCATTTTAAATTAAATAAAAAAATTATGTGATTAGCTTAATTTATTTTCTATTATTCCAACACCAAGATTTGTTAATCTTCTATAAATAGAAGTATCCTTAACCTACCCTACGCCAATTCCTATCCTATAACTTAAAATTTAGCAATAATCTCTAAAATATGGATATTCAATATTATACACAAGTCTATAAATATTAGTATTACTATTTACACTATCCGATACACTAATTTCTTTTCTTCGGTACTTGATTTCCTCTAGTTTTTTTTAGGTATCCTCTAGCACAATTACTGTTCCTTACTTGACATTGTCACATTCTTCCTTGTTGTTTTGTCTTCTTCTTTATATTCTATATATTACCAATCCTTTCTGGTGATTTGGGTTAGATTTATGTCGACTCGAATCTGAGTAATTCTCTAAAACAGGTTAACTTTGTTTCGTTATTGGAATTACTTAGGTTTGTATCGTCCGTAATCTTCAATTAATATGAATCTTGAAATTTTCTTATATTCTTTCTTATAAATGGTTTTTCCTTTACTGAATACTTTTGTTTCTTATTGGCAATAAAATTATCTTCCTTTTTTATTAAATATTTTACTTTTCAGAATTTTAGCTGTCATCCACCAATTTATTATTTTTTCCTAGTTACCCTACACTTTTTCTTTTCNACTAATTTTATTTTTAAATCACCTTATTTAATTCTAGTAATCCAATTTGTTATTACCAATCACATTTTTTTTCCAATTTTGAATATACTTTAGTACATTATATTTACTTAAATTTTGTTTGAAATTCATTTTTATGAAAAATTTTTAATTGGACATATGCTAACTTGCATTTATTTTATCGTTTCTTTCTCAATTTCAATCATCTCCTGTACTTCTATTAACAACTTACTCAAACTTATAATTTATTTCAAAATCAATTTTACTAATTTTATTTTGCTAAATTTGCCTTTCTTTTTGATATTTTAAAATCCTTGCCCCAACTCATTCTATTACAATATACATATATTTTTTTAAATTCAAATGGTAAAGCATATAACCAATTAATAGGAATTTATACATTTGGGAAAATGCCAAAACAAGTTGCTGCGATTCTCAAATTGAAGGATGTTCACGAATATACCGGGCACTCTTTCCACAGAACTTCAACTACACTATTAATAAATTTAGGAGCTGATATCACAATTTTAAAAATGCATGGTGGATGTAAATCTTCAACGGTAGCTGAAGACTACATTAAAGAGTTCATAATCAGACACCAAGAACGGCGGTGGCAGCATTTTTAACATTAAGGCGATGTTTCGCATTGTATTAGCTATGTCCTGTCCAAATTTTGTTCGTGCAACTCTCTTGGTTTCGACAATGCAATACTGTTTTCAACCACAAAAATTGATTAATTTCAAATATTTCGAATTTTCACAACCAAGAACGGCGGTGACAGCATTTTTAACATTAAGGCGATGTTTCGCATTGTATTAGCTATGTCCCGTCCAAATTTTGTTCGTTCAACTCTGGCAAAAAAAATCCCTACTGCAAGTACATCAAGTGCTGGAAGCGATTTTTTAAATAAATCAACCGCTTTGGAGGATTCAATAATTCATAAACCATCTGCTAAAGAAAACACTTCAACCTACATAGGGCAAGGGATATCCCTTACAGGCTGTTCTAATTTCACTGTAGATGTTTACAACAAATAAAACTACTATTGTTAAAGAACAAATTTTAAATTTTAATTTAGCGGCAGTAAAAATGATTCTAAGTAGTAGTAAGCAGTAAATGTGACACTTTAATGTCTGACAGCTGTCACTTTAATGTCGATCGTCGAAAAGAATTATTAAAAATTGTCTGAACTACTTGACAACCTTCTGAAATTTTTAACTCTTATTTATTTACTTCCTGTATTTATAAGAATGAATGAAGAAGATTCTTTCTTTATTTCAACCCACCTTCGTTACAAAAATGACGAAATATTTCGGTGATGCAATAAAATAAATGGAGTTTTTCCACTAAAATCCAATCGCCAAGGACACAAGCGTCAATGCACCCGCCACCATATTTATCACCGACAAATTTGATTTGGTCTTCTACCTCCCCTCTCTCCCGCCGTCCGCTCCGGTACGGGCATTGTTAAAAACAAATACGATGCCAAAACCCGAAATCGCCGCGGTCCGTATTTTCTGGCGGACGGGAAAGGGACACGGTCGTTCGGTTCTGAAATCATGTATTGAATCCCCCCGGGACGTCCCGGTGTATTTCGTCCCGCAGCAACTTTTGCGGGCCCCGTTAATATAGGGCGACCAATTTAAATGCATTTGTTGAAATTGTTCGAATGTGTGTTTCTATATTTCATGCGGCAATTAAAGTGTCGGCTGATATTGAACCGAGAATACATTTCGAGTATTATTTTATAACGATGTCGTAATTGACAAGTTCAATATGAAAATTATTTCTATGCTTCGACATGAAAAGCCTGGAAACACAGTTTTCCAGTTTAATGCAGGAGGCCTTGGAAAAATGACAGTTGAAAGACTAGATGCAGTTGTATTGTATTCATTACTAACTAAAAAACACACATAAAGGTTTAAACAAATTAAGCCCTGGTGCGAAAGCACTGATGGTTTTTTTGACGGTTTGAATTTTGTGTTCGAATATGCTGAAATTTATTCAAATCTCGTTTAAAAGTAACAAAAAAATTAAGCGAATAAACGAATTACTTACCAATAGACAATTATGCTCTACAAAAATTGTTCAAAGTTGTTTCCATGTGCTAATAAACACACTTCCAAACGACGGTCAAAATTCTGCCACCAAAAACACCATACCACACTGAAAACCATTGCTGGAATCGAGATCTCTGTACAACGTGAGGATTTGCATCACACCAATAAATATTTTATACGCCGGCTAAGTAATACTGCAACACTACGCACGTGCACAAGATGCACAGGGTCGGCTTACATTTTTGGTTAATTTTCTAAATTAATTTTCTCAAAAATAGACTTAGACTGTCAGTTGCTTAATAAAATATCATACTCATATTTTTCAAGGAACGAACTTATTTCAGAAACACCCTGTATATTTTTATTTCTCAAAAGAGGATAATTCGTCTAATATTTAACCTTAATCTCAGACGAACATGCAAAGATTATTTTAAACAATTTAATATACCTACTTTTTATTCTATATACATCTACAAATATATACTATACGCAAAAAGTAATTATAAAAGTTTCATGCGTAACTGTGAGTACCATAACTACCGTACAAGAACTGCCGATTCTATACGACCTCTTAAACATTGTACCTCGTTGTTCGAGAAAAGCCCAATATTTAAAGGCATCCAATTCATTAATCATCTGCCCATCTGCATAAGGCATGAAAATAACATTAATATTTTTAAAAGAAAACTCAAAAACTTTCTTGTACAGGAATGTATATATGATGTATCACATTTCCTTAANTGCGGGCCCCGTTAATATAGGGCGACCAATTTAAATGCATTTGTTGAAATTGTTCGAATGTGTGTTTCTATATTTCATGCGGCAATTAAAGTGTCGGCTGATATTGAACCGAGAATACATTTCGAGTATTATTTTATAACGATGTCGTAATTGACAAGTTCAATATGAAAATTATTTCTATGCTTCGACATGAAAAGCCTGGAAACACAGTTTTCCAGTTTAATGCAGGCCTTGGAAAAATGACAGTTGAAAGACTAGATGCAGTTGTATTGTATTCATTACTAACTAAAAAACACACATAAAAGTTTAAACAAATTAAGTCCTGGTGCGGCAGCCAGCTGTGCCTTTGATATCTAAGCTGCCGTGCGCCGGGTGCGAAAGCGCTGATGGATTTTTTGACGGTTTGAATTTTGTGTTCGAAAATACTGAAATTTATTCAAATATCGTTTAAAAGTGATACAAAAAAATTAAGCGAATAAACGAAATACTTACCAATAGACAATTATGCTCTACAACAATTGTTCAAAGTTGTTTCCATGTGCTAATAAAGACGCTTCCAAATGACGGTCAAAATTCTGCCACCAAAAACACCATACCACACTTAAAACCATTGCTGGAACCGAGATCTCTGTACAACGTGAGGATTTGCATCACACCAATAAATATTTTATACGCCGGATACGTAATACTGCAACACTACGCACGTGCACAAGATGCACAGGGTCGGCTTACATTTTTGGTTAATTTTCTAAATTAATTTTCTCAAAAACAGACTTAGACCATCAGTTGCTTAATAAATGTTGCTCATTTTCGTGCCCTCTATAATCATTTTCAAAAAACGCACTTATTTCAGAATCACCCTGTATATTAAAAAAAAGACCAGATTTTCAAAAAATAACAGATTCGCGTCGAATTTGGTATAGGGGGCTTTTTGGGGTCAGTGATCACCAATACGAGATCAGATTTACAAAATTCGTTTTTAAAAATGTAATCAATTACCTATTTACAGGGTGATCGACTATATTTTGACCCCCCTTTAATTTTTTTGTTTTAAGAGTTATAAAAAAATGTGAAATATAAAAGTTGCACGATTTCTTATAAAGTTTTTGAAAATGACAGTTGATAAGAGGTCTAACAATTACAAGATGTATTATTTCTTAAGTCTTAATAAAAAACCTTTTCGTTTTTTAATAGTACTTATCTTATTGTTAGAGATCTTATTGTTATTGTTAGAGATTGACCCAACAATCCCTATATGACTACGCTCAACAGGGACCGTTCTATCCAAATATGTAAAAACATACAGGGTGTTCCATTTAAATTAACATCAGCGGCCATTTTGTTTGGACTTCATCTGTTTTTCATTTTCGAAAAATTCATAAAAAAATCGTGCAATTTATATATTTCACATTTTTTTGTAACTTAAAAATAAAAGTTAAAAGGGGGGGTCAAAATATAGTGAATCACCCTGTATTTTATTACCTGAAATTAGGCAGAAACCCGTGAAAAGATCTTTTACAGAAAAAATAACAAGATATAGCCGAAAAAAAGGTTAAACATGATTGGGTACTCAAGTTATAAAGTAAAAAAAATATTACAAAATGAATTTCGCAATTCTAACCTCGAATACTTACTTAAACTACTTACTACTTAAAAAGCTTTTCAATTATTAGATTTTCTAGAGGTTTTGATGATATCAATTTACTTAACCTACTATACAATTCATTTGTAAAAAGTAGGCTTAAATATGGTTCGCTNTATTATTATTATTATTATTATTATTATTATTTTTGAAAAAAAAAGATTTAATCAATTACCGAAGTACTTTATTACCTGAGATTAGGCAGAAAACCAGTGAATAAATCTTTTACAGGAAAAAGAACAGAAGAATAGCAGAAAAAAGGTTAAAACATGATTGGGTACTCAGGTTATAAAGTAAAAAAGATATTACAAAACGAATTTGGCAATTCTGACCTCGAATACGTTAATCAGCGTCCCGAAAATCCCCGTATATGAAATTTGGCGCGCATTTGTTATTTTTTGAAAATTTGGTCAGCCATCTTGGATCCGCAATCTTGAATTTTGTAAAATTGACCTCGGATCCCTGATCAGCGACCCCGAAAACCCCCGTAAACCAAATTTGGAGCGAATGTGTTATTTTTTGAAAATTCATGATATCTGACCTTAAGTGACCCGTTTTTTTGAGGTTAGAAAAATAACCATCAATTTTGACCGCGGATTCACGTTACGCTGGGTCTTAACCATATAAATGGAACATTTTTTGTATTTTTCCTAGCACTTTTCGTGAACTTTTGCTAATTTTGACCTGTTTTTTAAGGTTAGGAAATTTCTGTGATGTGATAGCTCAATTCTGACACCGAATTCGTGATCAGGAGGCAAAAATACAACGGATAACATAATATGTCGCTTGAAAAGTACAGACAACTTTTTCTTTGTGTTGTATTGCTGTCATGACTAAACCGATTCATTATGATTAAAATTTTTAAGAAATCATTAGCAAGCTAATGGTTACTAAAGAAACAATATTGAAAATAAACTGTAGTTGTAGTCGCCATTGTTGTTCTTAAAAGTTTGTATTAAAATGTCAAGTTTAAACTGTCAAAAATATTGAAACACAAAAGGTCAATTTTTGAAGTGCGCAATGGTTGGCGTGTATTTTTTTTATGTATTTGTCTGCCTTTTTGTATGATATTTTTGGTTAGTTAAACTAATGTCTGGTGTTCCGCAAGGTTCTGTGTTGAGCCCCTTGCTCTTTAATTTATTTATAAATGACATTGCTAATGTTAATGCGAACTGTCTACTCTATGCCGACGACATGAAATCGTTTTCTGTTGCTGATGATGATAATCAATGTGTAATGTTACAAAACAGTTTAGATGCTATCAATGCTTGGTGTCATCTGAATAAATAGCCGTTGAATATTTTCAAATGTAATGTATTGTCCTAATCCAGAAAAAATAATGTCACACTGTTTAATTGCATAGAGTCAATGATATTGTTGATTTGGGTGTAAAGTTTGACTCAAAATTAACTTTCAGTAGTTATATTGAGAATAGATATTGTTTTGTCTGCTTATAAAAGCTTTAAAAAGCTTTTCAATTATTAGATTTTCTAGAGGTTTTGATGATATCAATTTACTTAACCTACTATACAATTCATTTGTAAAAAGTAGGCTTAAATATGGTTCGCTAATTTGGAATCCAGGTTATAGTAGTATATAGTAAATATTCCAATAGCATAGAAAATATCCAGCGCCCTTATCTAAAATTTTTAACCTTTAAAGTTGGCAACGTGTACCCACCTATTGGCATTTCTCAAAAGCAACTGTTGAATAGATTTTCATTTCTTAGTTTATCTGATAGACGGAAACTTTGTTCCTTAATATTCTTATATAAAGTAGTACGTAATAACATCAATTGTCCGAATATATTACACATGTTTTTTCATGTCTACCTTTGTAACACGAAACTTTAGAACATTTTATCTACCTGCTCCACAAACAAATACCTCTGTATAGTATGTGTCAAAATTATAATGATATCTAAGAGCAGCTTCACATATTTGATGCTAATATTACTAATATAAAAAAGTTATTTCTGAAGTGTTATTTTAATTGTTATATGTAGTAAATGTAGTACCTGTTTTGTCTTGTTATACAGTGTTTTTTTATGTTTTCTTTATGTAAACCCCTGTCCCCTTCTTGGTCTTGTACTGTGGGGTGGTGTTACTAGATAAATAAATAAATAAATAAAACTATTTTCATAATATTAACCCTTGATTGATCCTTTTGGCGCAAGCGTTCATTTCATCACTTTTTTTTAATTTTTTCACATTGGCAAAATACCCAGTACCTAAATAAAGAAGAAAATGGAAAGTACACCACAAATAAGTAGCTTCAGACAATAACTGCAAAAAATAGAAGCAATCAAACCTGAAACGATGAAAACTAGTAAAATAACAAACAAATTTTTTGATTTAACGACACTTTTGTGCAATGAGTGCAAAAGTCGAGGGGGGCAAGCGCTCCTTCTTTACACCCGCTGCAGACATTCACGTCAACGGTTTCATATTTGAAATGTTTCGAAGGATTTTTTTCATGGCAAGAATAAATAAATCTTCTTACACCGCATGATTTTATGAGACTATTTTTCTGGATATGTAGAGATCTATAAATAATTCACCGTATAAGGTAAACCGCTGAGCTTTTAAGGACTGTTATTGCCATTAGCTTTTTATGTGCCGCGCGTTTTGCGTAGCGGCAGCAATAAATGTAACAAAGCGGCAATGAAATCCGAATAAAGCCGAAATTTCGGACGTAAACGGACGTATTTATGGCCCCCCTGCCCTCCCTTTAATAACTTACACCCGAGAAATAACATAAAGTAGGAATTAGGGGCATGGAACTGCATATATTTCACAAAAAATTACACTCTCGCCACGGCGGGCGCTTAACCGTACATCGGCCACGCGAAAAGGAAAGTTTTAAAACGGCGTCTCGTATTATAGTAACTGGGAAGCGTTACGTCGATCGGCGCGCAAGCCTCGACCTGCCTGCCATAGCCTCCTGTGCCACAGTTAGTGCCAGCTTGCCTCCAAGCCGACGTCTCTGCGCCCGTCGACGGTGTCTTTCACTACACGCGGCGCCCGGGCCAATGTTACTCGCTCCTGTCGCCGCTTTTTCTAACAGCTCCCTCCCGACCCTAAGTAGCAGTGTCGCCGTGACTCGATAAGCATCTCCACCACGTGCTTTGCCGCGGTATGCCCACATAGTCGCGGCATCAACAAGTCTCCAGTGATTGCAGTGTACTCTTGAATATGGGGCCGTTGTCGTTTCTGTGCTTGCTCGCGTCCAGTGCGTCGGTGTGCGGATACTCCTGGCCCAGTGAGGAAACCACCACTCGACCCCCGCAGATGAAAGACTTCCACAGCGATCCCCTGGTCGTCGAGACGACCACGGGGCTGGTTCGCGGCTTCTCCAAAACCGTGCTCGGTCGGGAGGTGCATGTTTTCACCGGAATCCCCTTCGCTAAACCCCCTGTAGATCAGCTCAGGTTCCGGAGACCGGTCCCTGTGGAGCCCTGGCATGGCGTTTTGAATGCTACCAACCTACCCAACTCCTGCTACCAAGAAAGGTACGAGTATTTCCCTGGATTCGAAGGGGAAGAGATGTGGAACCCCAACACTAACATCTCCGAAGATTGCCTCTACCTCAACATTTGGGTACCGCAGAGGCTGCGCATACGCCACCACCTCGAGAAGCCTCCCATGGAGCGACCCAAGGTTCCCGTTCTGATTTGGATATACGGTGGAGGATACATGAGTGGCACCTCCACCTTGGATATATACGACGCAGACATCATAGCAGCCACGAGCGACGTTATAGTGGCTTCCATGCAGTACCGTGTGGGATCCTTTGGTTTCCTTTACCTAAAAAAGTATTTCCCGAGAGGCAGCGAGGAGACTCCCGGTAACATGGGGCTATGGGACCAAGTCCTCGCGATTCGTTGGATCAAAGAGAATGCTGCTGCTTTCGGTGGGGATAGGGACTTGATAACCTTGTTTGGTGAATCCGCTGGTGGAGGCTCCGTAAGCATTCACTTGATAAGTCCGGTAACCAAAGGCCTAGCTCGTAGAGGAATCTTACAATCCGGTACCATGAATGCTCCATGGAGTTACATGACTGGAGAACGCGCTGAGCAAATCGGACGGATCCTTATCCAAGACTGTGGTTGTAACGTATCTTTGTTGGAAACCAATCCACATCAAGTAATGGACTGTATGAGGGCCGTCGACGCCAAGACAATCTCGCTGCAACAATGGAATTCGTACTCTGGGATTCTTGGTTTTCCGTCGACACCCACCATAGACGGGATACTTCTACCGAAACATCCCATGGATATGCTGGCAGAAGGAGACTACGAAGATATGGAAATTCTTTTGGGGAGCAATCATGATGAAGGTAGGTGATCAAGATAAAGGGTTGGTGTTAACGGAAATGAATCTAGAGCATGAGCCACTGTATAATTAAACACTAAAAACCAATCAATAGTGTCTAGCCACATGAGTAATTATAAATGATTTGTTTTCTTACTTGTAGCAACTTAAATATAAAGATCTAGGATTATATTTTAAACTATATCAGAAAACGTAAGTCAATTTAGATCCCTTGGCAAGTATGAAAGATTTATTGCTTTTTTCATCGCTAATCTTTTCGAATGTGAGTATTGGGATAAAAAAATGTTTTAACTTCCAACACAAGACGAATAATTTTCCCCTTCTGAACACCTCTTTCGCTTCTCGCGATAGAAAGTTGACTAATACATCCTGAAGGGTACATAAAAGAGAGAAGGGTGCTCCCGAAATAAATAATTGAAAGAGAATAGAACCGTACCCAAATAAAGTCGCCACAAAAGAGTGGAAGGTTAAATGTTAAAGTAATACGCTTTTTTCAGAGTCGATAAAAAGTCGGTTAAAAAAGAGATTAATGTATTAAGAACTTTTACAAAAACCCTTTAGCAGATATTTCTGTCTCGGGGGGTAAAAAATTGTCAGAGCTCGGAGCCAGATGGTAATATGGAGTCAACTTAGTTTCTCGTTTTATTCAAAATCAAGTCCTCTTTCAACTGTTAAAGTTAGTAGAGACATTAAATACATATTGTGGCATGTAATGTCGCACGTACAAAAACCTTTCCCGGTTGCTCTACGAACAAATTATGACAAACTAAATTTTAAATAACGTCAGTAACTCGGCCCCCTTTGTTTCTGATGTAACACCGACAAACAAAACTTCACAACATCAACGCAATGGAAAATTTCAACAGGATAGGATCTTAAAATTACCAACAGACGTAATGGTAAATGATTACAGTATTTTTTTTCAAATGTATACTTCAATTTAGTTACAATTTATTTCCCTGTGTCTTCAATCCAAAAGATTTCACGAAGTTTCGTAGAGATTTTTCAATTTTCAAGTTTTAAAGAGGTTTTTGATAATTGGATCAAAAATCATAACAAACCGTCTAATTTTAGACAGCTTCAAAAACTTTTCCTCTAGTTATTAAGGTATTTGAGTTAAAAACCGGTCTATATTCACAAAATAGCAGCTATTTATAAACCACAGATCGATAACTGAGGCTTTGTTAATCAGATACAGCTCAATACAGAGAACAATCCTTCAACTGTCAGAATTAAAAGTTATTGGTTGAAGAACCTTGTAGAAAAATAGACCCGAAACACTTGCAGACCTATTAACGGAGACATTTAATTTCACTTTAATATATTCATGTATTCGCGCTCATGTCAGACACGAGAGACACCATTTACAGTTTCGGCATTCCCGTCCTTTGGCAGTGGGGGTGTTTGAAATGCCGTAACAGGGCTGAGGATAATGGATTATGTTGTTACGGCGCGCCGTCATTCTTTTTACGAGGTCACGTACGTCTTGTATTAACCATTATTAAGTTATTATCGCGGTGTCGGCCCATTTGCATAATATAATCCGTTAGTTGGAGTCCTAGCCGGATTTTGTTACTTTTTATGTAAATTATATTCAATATAGCACAAAGGGTATAATTCAGGAAAGGCAAATTCACGTTAATTCTGCCACAACCTATTCTTAGCCTGCTTCGAGATGTCTGATAAAATAAAACTATACAATGCCTATGTTTTCTTTCACAAATAGTCTAACAGTCAATGTTTTCATGCGATTTTTTAATTATATTCGGGATGTTTTATTAATGATTAATTTGGATAAAATGTGCTTTCTCACTGAGATACAGGGTGTTTTATTACTTCTTTTTTTTGAATTTTGAAACATTTTTACGAATATAATGTTCCAGAACAATAAAGTGATCATATTAAATAACATCAAAGTAAAATAATTTATGAAATGTGAAATATAACACCCTATATCTCAGTATGGAGGCACTTTTTATGTCAGCAACTATCCAGCTGGTATATATCCAATTATTAATGAAACACCCTGTAGTGTACCCTAATTATTACGAAGTCTCACATCTGATACGTCATTGTCTAATGATGGTTTTGATGAAAGATGGATTGGCATGATTGGTCCTGTTCGATGGCCCGCCCATTCTCCTGACCTCACCCCCGCAGATTTTTGGTTTTGGGGATATCTTAAAGATCAAGTATTTTTGACATATCCGGAAAATATAGATATTTTGAGAGAGAGGATTATAAACGTTTATCGTGAAATACCTCCAAATTTAATATAAAATGCTACGTATGAGGTAGCCAGAAGATGTCAATTATGTATCCAACAAGATGGAAGACAGTTCGACCAATTTTTATAAGATTTTTTATTGTTACATTTTTGTTTTGTGGTTAATCTGGTATCTATTTGTTTTGCTTTGTTGTTGTTACTTTAGACATAGCATTTCTCTAATAAATTTTGTAAAAAAATATTTTCCCATAAAATATTTAACAAATATCAAGATGTAATATATCGTTGACTGCAGAAAAAAATACTCTATCGAACAGGCCAAAAAAATAATACTTTGACATTTAAGAAAAACAATTGAAATTCGCCTAACGTTCTGATGATGGCAAAAAAAAATTAAATCAGTGCTCGATTGTAGTATTTGTCAAGCCATTAACAACAGTCTTTTGGTTTTTTAAATAAAACAATTATTAACAGAGTTGCAGCTTGTGGCGTTTTTTATAAGACAGCCTATATTTCTCCAAAAAGAATGTATTACACTGAAATTTGGTACAGGTTTGTTTTTGAGGGTGCTAAATATATCAATTTTGTTTTTAGAGTTTCCCCTGTAACATTTTGTTGTATAATTTTTTGAAGAATTAACTGTCCCAAAGCTTTCATTTTATTTCATTTTATCCTCTTATTTTTATTCAAATACCGTTCAGGTATGGCCCGTTTGATTCTGGACACCTTGTACATTGACGAACAAAATCTGGCTGACTTTAGGGTGGTCAATTGCGTTTTTCTCAACAACGCAACGGTGCGTTTTCAAAGATTTTAACACATCTTGTAAAAAACCTAAAAATGTGATGTGTGTCTTTAGGTAGTAAAGTAGCAAATTGTTAAAAACTAATAATAATGATATTTAGCACTTTCTGAAAAGAAGGTCTAGTGTCTGAACTTTGACATCACATTAGGTCATATCTACTACGTATCAAGAGAATAATATTCCTTTTTTACTACGCAGATTATTATTTTATATACAAGTAGAGCTAGTGGAAAGCTCATTACTACGCTTACTCTTGTATATTAAAAGTAAAAACTGCGTAATTTAGACTAGGCATAAGCATCCTGTACAAACAAATTATTTCTCCATCAGTCATAAGTACACGCCGGTACAAAAAGGGAAACCTTTATTTTCCCCGTGCATTTATAACGATTTATAATTTACCTAACCTAGAAAACATTTCCCTGCTTTAATGATGCATTGATGATATTCGTATTGAAATAAAATACAAAAATATATTTATATGTTAATTATGATATCTGAATCAAAAAATTTGGAAAACGACACGTTTTTACCTCTGAAGACAGTGGTAGTGCAGACCAAAATTCGCCCAATACTGTCACAACAGTGAATAATAATCTATAAACACAGTTACTATACAGGGTGTTTCTTAATAATGTACTAATATTTAAGAAGGTTATTCTTGGATCCATTTTAAGAAAAAAACTTCATATGAACATATGTCCTAAAAGTCAGTAGGCTAAGTATGAACCTTGAGGCATGCTTGATGTTTGATTAAGTATATCGGATTTGTAACCACAATATTGTAAAATTGAACACCATGTGAGAGATATGATTTCAACAAGTATAAATGAAAAGTAAAAAAAATATTTTAAAACCTAGCTTTTATTAAAATGCACTAAAAAGAATAAAATAAACCAAGGAGTTCATAAAATCCATAATGTAAACCCCAAACCCACAAAAGGGTTAAATATGGCTGCTCTATAGAAGTGTCATTAGCAAATGTATGATAAATAGACAGGTACGATCTATAATCAGTAAAGCTCGGGATTTTCGTCGGCTAGTCATAGGCGTGTGTAAACAAATAAATACAGCTAAGAGGTAAGTATAAGCGAAGACAATAACTGCCGTTATTACCGGTTTCGTACGATGCGCTATAGCGAAAGGCCGACGCGATGGCTATGATCATCCGACAGAGTCCCGAGCTCTGACAACACAGCTCCACAAAAAAAAAAAGTGGCAAGTCCGAAAGACAAGACCAAGGTATCCATATGGTTTTGGGGTCGCTGAATCCGTATCCGGAGTCCGTTTGACACGATTAGCTCTGGTTTAAGGTCAAATGTAGAAAATCAATTGTCAACAACCTAAAACTATGTATCTAATTTTCAACCTATGTATCGTTTTTGGGGTCGCCGAATCCGAATCTGATGTCCGTTTGACTCAATCAGATCTGGGTGGAGGTCAGTTCAAGGTCAAATGTGGAGAATCAACTGAAAACAAAGTAAACTTACATATCTATACGTTTTGGGGGTCGTTGAATCCGAAACTGATGTCCGTTTGAAGCGATCAGGTCTATTAAATACTTTCTAATAGAAATAGATCAATCAACATACGAAAGATACTTATATAAATATTTTGGTTTTAAACCTAAGTGAAAAATTTGATTGGGTTTAAGCAGAGAGAAAGTTTCACCAAGATATTAAAGAAGGGAGAAATTTAGGTGGCAATGAAACTATCACTAATATTGCTAGTGATACTAGTGATGACGAATATATTCCCTATCACGTTGTGAAAAAGATAGGAACATATCACAAAAAAAAAGTAAATGATGTTCGAGATTTGGGCCTGGCAGAGAATGGAGCAGAGTTCTTAATATCATGGCTATAAAAATACTAAGCAAGCCGGAAAAGTGAAAGCTTTTTACTATCAATACAGATATAAGGAATATTTTTCTAACGGTGAAGAATTTTCCTTTTGAAGTGGATAAATCACTTCAAACGTGGATGTTATAAACCTAACGCACATTGAAACAAGAGTGCCATATTTTGAGGATAGTCTTATATAGGATCAAATACGAACAACATAAATGGCTTTACATTTGACCTTGAACTGAACTTAAACCAGATCTGGTCGAGTCAAACGGACACCGGATTCGGAATCGACGACCCCAAAAACGTATAGATTCATAGGTTTAGTTTGTTGACAATTGATTTTCTACATTTGACCTTGAACTGACCTTAAACCAGAGCTAATCGCGTCAAACCGACACCGGATTCGGATTCGGCGATCCCAAAAACGTGTAGATACATAGATTCAGTTTGTTGACAACTGATTTTCTACATTTGACCTTGAACTGACCTTAAACCAGAGCTAATCGCGTCAAACGGACACCGGATTCTGATTCAGCGACCCCAAAACCATATGGATACCATGGTCTTGTCTTTCGTACCTGCCACTTTTTTTTTGTGGGGCCGTGTAATCAGTATGTTCATGTTCTTATGCGATTTAAAAGCTTGTCGCGGTTTGTTACTAATTGAAATTTTTATTTTAAGGGGTAAGTTAAGAAAAAATAATAATTTTACTGTATTGTCATCAGAACTAAACAGGCATGTAAAATTTCAAAGTCGTAAGTTTAGAGGAAGTGGTCCAAATTTGGCTTGCAAGATTGCAACTAAACATATAGAAAAAAGTTAAATAAAAGCTTGTAATAAAGAGGATTTACTGATGTCAACATAATCAAGCTTACATAGCAGTAAACAGTGCCCTATTTTGTCGAACGCTTTATGGAAATCTTGTTTAAGTAACAAGATTTTACATTAATTTCGTCTGTTCAATTACTCACAAACCCCAATGAAAAAATCAACCCCTCTTTCGAATATTGAATGTTTCATCCCAAACCACGCTGTGTAAACATGCATTATGTATGTCTAAAGAACTTAATTTAAACAGTCTCCAACGAATTGTGTACATCTTGGTGAGGTTGAAACCAACGAATCATATTAATTGAATATTTCCTTTGACGACCGCCGAGAAAGTGCTTCCGGCACATTACCCTATTATAAAAGCACATTTTGTCAAGACATCGTCGAGGTTACTGGCAAAAAGCAAATGATTAAGTGTTGATTTAATGCGGATCGTTTGCTTATTAGCAGCAGAGCACAGTAACTACCTCAAAAAAACACGTTGAATAATTAATAAGTTATTTACATCCGTCTGTCGTAAAAAAAGAAATGAAATCGCTTCCGAAACACTTACTGCAATTTATAGATTTAATAATTAGTCATAAAAGTATTTAAACATATTTCATGGTAATATTTTTGAAATTATGAAGTTTATACAATAGATTTTAAGGTTCACAGTATTCAAAATGCCTTTAACTAATGGCAAGTGGAACTCGATGCAATATTTTTTGTCTTATTTAAGTTGAAAAGTCAAAATATTTGATAATAAATTGTAAATCCTTTCTTAAATGACTTTTCAGTGCTCTCTTCCCTTTAACTACACAGAAACAATTCGGAGAAAATAAATCATTAATATAAGTTATAAAGAGAAGTGGCCCCAAAACTGTCCCTTAAGGAATTCAATAAGTTAACACTCTTTGACTGCTAGTAATACTATTTATTTCAGTGATCTGATTTCGAGTGTCTAAATAACTTCGCATTATATCAGATGCAGTCTCTCTAATTCCTAAATGGACAAAAGCAATAGCGGCATTAGTTCATTTGTTCTTTGTGGAACGAAATCGATGTTTAAAAAGACAACTGCTATTAGAAGCAAAATGAGCTATTCTAGTTTTCATTGCATTTTCAAGAATGTTTGTTACAGTAGATATTAAACTGAAAGGTCTACAGTTAAGAGGAATTATTTTTCAATTTATAAATTAATTCTTTGACCTCATTTTTTGAGATAGGTCACATGAAAATGGTGTGTATCTCTGCAGAAGTAGATGATACAGAATAATTTGTTTTTTGTATCAGATATAATGTGAGCGCTATCATCAGTTAGTTCTTCTGTTATATTTATTTGCGAACTCATTTACGGAATGTAATATTTTTTGCTACTGTTTCTATTTTTTGTAATTACATTTTTATAATAATTATTATCTCTCAACTTAACTATTAGTTGCAGTAGTTTGTTTTCATACTTTTTATACTGTTTAAGCATAGCCTCATTTTTAATTTACCCCTTATAAAGTTTATCCCTTTTTTCCATCGATTTTATTAGAACATAAAATATAGACAACATAAATTTATTTTTTATAATATTATTGAGCTTGTTGGTTACCACATCGACATTATTATAATTATTATTTGTAATTTATGCGAGTGTAGATAAAGCAGATACTACACTGGTAATGGTTTTTATTAATTTTTGTGTGGCGCACCTTGAGGAAATTGTAAAGTATTAATTTTTTACGGGCTTAAAGTTAACGCTGTAGCGTTTAAACCTGCGTAAAAAACTATTATTACCCTCATCAGTTTTAATGAGAGCCCATTTAATATTTAATTTTAGTTCCGAGTTGCCCTCGTTGTAATACGCTCGCATTTTCATAGTTTCAGCGTAGAAATATTAAATTTTAAACATTAAGTTTCAGACTTCACGCTAGACTCGTATTAGAGACTGCCTGCAAAATGACAAATCGCAATTTAAACGAAATTAAATTTGTTTCTTTACGCTTGTTTGCCCTTTGTCCGAGTGAATTTGAGGTATTATTTTTTTTGAAACGTAATCGGTAGGTATATTACATGGAAATAGTACGTCATTTTCTTGTCAAGACATGCACTTTGAAGAATTGATGACAGAATACGTAAGCTCCTTCGTTATAAAGTAAACCATTTTTTTAATAATTGAAATTGTGACAATATGTGACTCAAAAACAATGAGGTGTGATTTAGATAATATTATATAAATATAAAAATGTAGTAGGTGAAGAAATACGAATTTATTTCGTAGACTAGTGATCAGACTTTTCATCCCCTTTGACAGTTTTTCAGTTCGTATTTTATTATTATTATTTTCGTATTTGGAAATTTGGAAAAAATTTTCTTGTAATTTCAAAACTATTAGAAAAATAACTGAATATTGTATACTTGATAAATTTATTAAACCTTCACATTCTTTAAATAGAATACACTCTATATTTTTACATATTTGAACAGACCGCTACCTCAGGATTACAACGACATCATAGTTGATAGATGTATATCTAATAACAAAGGAGATAAACTACATAAAGTAGAGAATCCTTTTAAACCCTTTTTGTTATCTCTCTTACTGTTAGAGATAGACCTATATCCAAATATGAAAAATACTTTTTAAACTCTCTCTCTCTCCAAATATGTAAAATGCTTAAAAAGTTTGCTTTGTACACCAAAATGCAACAAACTAGTACAGTTTTCAAATCACAAGAAATTTTCCTACAACTTTTGATTGTAGCACTTTTTTATAAATACGAAAGTAAAAAATAATGAATATTTTATGAATAACCTTGTAATAGATTCGTGTCACAAGTTACCACAAATATATTTAAATTGTTGTATTTAACTTTACTATAACTTAGTTAAATACATTCAATTTCTATTTTGCTATAGAGCACACATAATAGAATTAAACATTTTCTTAAATTTCCTAGGAAAATGTATAAATATTGTAGCTTTTGTTACCACATTGAAAATGTAAAATTTATTAAACTAAATGAAAGCGATCTATATACCGGGTGTCCCATTTTAAAAAATACATAATGAAAAATTTTTTCAAATAAAAGTTGTAGGGTTTTGAGGGGGACATCTAATGGTGACCTTGACGATGACCTTCAAGGTCAAGTTGATTTTTTGAAAAGGGCAGAAAATTTTACATCCGACGATGACTTTGAGCATGACCTTCAAGGTCATTTCAAGGTAATTTGAAGGTCATTTTAATTTTTGTTGCAGAATTCTACTTTTGAGACTATAAATGAGAAGAGCGGTCCATTTCACGTCCATTTATGACATTGACCTTGACCTTGAACTTCACGGTCATTTCAAGGTCAAGTTAATTTCTCAAATAGAAACCGGTATCTTTCAGACCAAAATAGAAAGTGCGGAGAATTTTGCTTCCGAATATAACCTTGATCATGACCTTAAGTTTCAAAAGGTCATGATCCAGTTTGAAAGTCTGAAGGTCATTCTAGTATTTTGCAGGCAAAACTTTAATCTTGTTCATATTTTTCTTCTCGATATGTGGGGCTCGCCATAATTTTCCAGAATACCCATTAACCCTTTGCGGCATGCATTTTTTATTCAAATGTTTTTGAACTCAGACTAGCTCAGAATTTAGTAATAGTTAAATCCGATAGGGCGCATCTAATATGTCGAATACTCGGCTCGACCTTGAGTTTTAACGTAGGTTGAAGCATTTTCAAAGTGTTAATCCATATGAATATTAAAAATGTTTACCAAAAATTGGTCGGCCATATTGGATTTGAATATTTTCAAATTCTGACGACATATATTCGCGATCAGCGCCCTCGAAAACCCCCCGAGTACACTATTCGGCAAGACGGAAATGAATTTTGCAACGAAAAACTAAAATGACCTTCAAATGACCTTCAAATGCCCTTGAAGGTCATGGTTAAGGTCATAGTCGGATGTAAAATGTTCTGCTCTTTTCATTTCAGGTGTCAAAAATATGTGTTGCCATTTGAAAAAATCAACTTGACCTTGAAGGTCATGTTCAAGGTCACCATTAGATGTCCCCTTCAAAACCCTACAACTTTTATTTCAAAAATTATTTCATTAAGCCTTCAACTTAAGAGATATTCACATGTATTTTTTAAAATGGGACACCCGGTATAATGCAAAAGCAACAATTTGTCTGTCCCTGGTTTATAAGTTGCAGGGTATCCGGGTGGACGTTCGACACACTCTAGGCTAGCTCCGCAAGGATCCTGCGGTGGTTTCCGCATAGAAACCGTACCGAAATGTTTTCCTTGAAGAGCAATTAATAATAATCTAATGATTTGAATTCCTGAAAATTTCAGTGACGTTGAAATTCTGAGGTTCTAATTGACGTTATCTTCCAGTATTTCCAGCACTGTTTGATATACATAGTTGTATATAAATTAAGTGAGCCTTAACCTTTATTTAGGTAACTAAGCCACCAGTCTAAATTTTATGAATCTTCGTCAAAAACCTTTCAAAGAACGCCAATTATTATCGGAATATAAGTACTTAAACACCAACTCTGTGTCCAGGGGTATTTATTTGTTACGTAAAACATATTGGGAACGTAATTTTTTTCCGCCTTATCTACACGTCAAGGCATTTAATAATTTTGTTTCCCATTACGATTTTTTATATGGACAAACCGATGTAAATGAAGCATTAAGCTTTTTTTCAAACTATTATCTATCCACCAATCAAATTAAACCACACATTAGTTACCGTTGACAAACAATGATTGATGCTCTAGAAATATTTCAGCTTTTTTCCTTTCTACAACTTTTTTATTAATGAATCAAGTCTCGACGATAAAACTGATAAAATAAAAAGTAAATTATTTCCTCAAAATGAACTTCACGTTCGGTAACAATAATGTTGATTTATTATCATTTTTGCAGGAGTAAAGCACCATAATTAAATTTCCCCTCGCCGCTAAATTTTGAAGCGCTGAAGGGTAAATTTTCCATGCACCCTGCAATCGCGATAAGCCCAGCAAACTCCCGCCTGTTTATTATAAGAAGGTTATTTTACACATACGAAATCGCGAACAGGTGCTATCCGTTTCCCACTAAGTCTACGTGCACTTCAAGTTACTAATTGATGATTTTCATGAGCACCACTGCAAAGCTTAATCACCTAGTGGCTGGAAGTATGCGAGTAAATAAATACGAATATAGTAAAGTGGTTCGTAAAACCCCTAAATACGCAAGCATGGGACTCGGGCCATAAATTAACCTCTTTTATTAATCAGAGTACACTCAAAGAAGGGGTTAGTTAATTTTTATAAATGAAAAGCTGAAGTGATTAATTGGAAGCTACACTTCCAGAGTTTTGTTATTTAAATCAATGTTTAAATGAAAACAGTAGTTATACTGTAGTACCTTTCGATTCGACCGATCCTACTGTTAATAGCGCTATCAGAGGAGTGTGTCAAACCCATCCAGGCAGTCTACGACTCAGCAACGAACAGTAGAAAGGAATACAAATTTTTCAGTGGCTTTGTATTGTTCTTTTTAGACTTTAATTTTGATATTTATATATTTTGTTATGTTTTATAGCTAATTTGTTTTATGTTGTTTCTGTATATTTTCTGTATTCATTTATGTTTATATTTTATATTTGTACTTTTATTAATATTTTGGTGTTATGTCGGTACCTATTTGTGAACATTTTTAAATTTTCCTAAACTCCAACTAATCCTGTAAATTCGCACTCTTTGTATATTTTACGGTAAACAAATCGGTTTCTTGATCTCTCTAACTGACAAATGAACAAGCAAACACTTCCGTCAGTGCGGATATCGGAAAGTGGTTCACACAAACCCTAAAAAAAAATAATAAACAAGGCACCGGCG
Organism: Anoplophora glabripennis; assembly: GCF_000390285.2. Taxonomy (NCBI): domain Eukaryota; kingdom Metazoa; phylum Arthropoda; class Insecta; order Coleoptera; family Cerambycidae; genus Anoplophora; species Anoplophora glabripennis. The sequence continues at coordinate 703,759 of NW_019416481.1, read as the reverse complement.
TCATGAATTAATCTTTCTGACAAATGAGGTTATAAAGAGCAGCTGACGCTAATATTAATTACATGGAGAGCCGAGGGGTTAGCAGTATTGCCCCTGTGCCTTGTTTTTATGCCAGTGTCTTTCGACTACTTTAATTAAGAATTCTGATAGTAATCCGTGGTAGATCTCGATTGTTTTAATTATTTACGAGGAGACAGCCCTATGATATCAATTATTAAAGCACACTTTCATTTACAAACGGCTCCGAATTTTAGGTTCTGCTGAGAACGACACCAGTTGGCGGGGACAGAGTATTAATAAAATAAATATAGTTGTTTTGACAAATTAGAGCACATCATTGTGTTGTACAGGGTGTTGTTATTTTTAATGCAAATACATTGTCAACAACGCAAATGCGAGTGTCAATTTTATTCTTAGATCAAGCTAACCCTTTCTTTGATGCGCTGTGTGAAAGTACGTGTCATTCCCTCCCGACTCCAGCAGTTATCAATATGTTTAAATACCATGGTTTCAAGGGTGTTATGCCCTGGTCTATTATAGACACTGTACTTAGTCTCAGCTAGAAATTTTTGACCTGCCCTTGCTGTTCTCGGACTAAGCTTTGCGGGGGTAGACTAGACCCGAAAATATTATTAATTTTACTACAATAAAAGCAATACGTTTTTCTGTGGAATTGTACCAGAATAAGTTTTATATTGCATTCAAATTGTGACTGTTTATTAAATAAAAATAGCTGACCAAAATAATATAGCAATTTTTTACAAGGCGTTTTCCATTTACGTTTTAATATATCAAAAGAAATTTATCCTTAATACCATCACCCAATTACTTTGTAAAACGTTTAGATTGTTACCAACCATCACCTTGTATATCTATAAGCATTTTCTTTCGTCGAAGAAAAAAAATCTACTTACAGATACCATTCCCTTAAGAATTGGCGGAAAACACAAAAAAATCCTCGATTAAGAGCTCTTGATCTGAGCAGTGAACTGACACTCCAGATGTCAATTAAAGGACGCTGTAAGTGACTTAGGATGTAAAACCATGATCAAAATTAAATCTGTCAAGATAATATAAGCGGGAATATTTTATCTGTCCTGAAGTCTGCAGTAATTCCTGCGGTAACGATCACAGTTTAAAGGACGATTCTTATTGGCCAGACAAAGGGATTGTGAAGGGAATATAATTTGATAGAAAAGCACAAGGTGTCATGAAAGAAGACATAGTAAATAATATTTGAGCAAAAATTAATTAACTGTCAATATCTAACAATCGGTTGTCTACCACATGGGCAGATCAAGAAGAGAGTCCGCAATAGAAGTGACAAAGACGGAATATCTTAACAGTGGGCAGGTATAGCTTTTCCGATCTCAATTGAAGACCAAAGAGCTAGGCAGTATGTACCAGTTTTGGTCGTTACGCAGCAACTCGGCATTGAAATATTTGAATAACTTGTTCCCATATTTATTTAGCCATACCCCCAGGTCTGACCGAATTAAACGTGGAGGTAGTAGGAATGTATAAGCCCAGAATGCGCGCGCGGGCAAACGGCGCACAAACACAGCCGCACTGGGCAACTGGGTCATAAATTTCAGTTGTTGACAAATTGCCTAGCAGTGCAATGCAACAATGCAGAATTTGGTGTGATTCAGGTAATTTTAATTTATTATAGGCACCCTGTATTAATCATTCATATTACAACTGCCAAAGGGAGAAATAAGAGGGATATTTTGTTTATTAATATTACTACAACATAGCATTTTGAAGAACTTTTGAAACGGAACAAAACGAAATACCGCCAGACAATATTGAATTAATAGAACCTTTAGCAGAAAACTTTTTTAAGGACGCCTATGAAACTCATTAAATTTTATTCCTAGCCGTTTTTATACATGTCCAACTGACTTTACCTTCTGAGCAATGTTGCACCGATGTTCTGTTGCTAGTATGGTAGCCCTGCCAGAGCGTAGCAACATGAACTTGATCAAGCTGTAATAAAAACTCATTATACAGAGTGACTTTTTAAAATTAATTTTCCGTTAGGCGTATGATAGTACTCGGGTAGATATCTGAACGCATTCGCGGCTGATTCCGCAAGGATCTTACATTGGTGTCCGCGTTGAAATTGCAAAATTTATCTCCTTTAAAATCGTCCATCTGGTGGTGGTGGTGGTGGTGGCCTTCTCCGAAGAGTTATGGAGCTGAAATTTTGGTTATTGTTAACCTTAGGTCTTGTTGCAGTTCACATTTTATAAAATTTGGAGTTGGTTTATTTTCCGAAAATTCGAAACTGGGTTAAAAATTTTCGCGCCTTCCTGCGCTTTTGGCGGCAATCGGAGCTTTGTAGGGAAATTTCGGGATTTCTAAACATGCCTGAAATTGTGTTTTGCCACTTTGTGAATGGCTTTTTGAAGGGTTTTCTAATTCTTTTGGAAAGATGTGTGAAAATTTGAAATGCGCTTGAAATTCACATCATGGCATTATGCAACTCTCAAACTTATGGTGCATTCCAATCCGAATTTCGTTCGGTTTTACAGTTTTTTAGAAGTCGATTCAATTGTTTTACAGAAACACGTTCTAGTGTAGAGCATCCACATGTATGTGGGAGTGTATGTTCCGACTACGTCAAGATTTGTACTGTGGAAGCAACCTATTGCCCTTTGAACTTTCAGGGGGGGCCATGGGACCAGACAAGGTGAACGCGACAATAATAGTACAATACCTGCGTCTCTGTCGGCCACATCAATTATATATACCTTTCAGCGAGGCGCCTGGTGTAGGCGAGCTTAATGCACACGAACGGTAGAAATAGAAACGGTAATAACTCCAACAAAGGTCCGCCCGCCTCACCGAAACTATCTATAATTCATCGCCAGTTGAATTTCCTGAATGTTTTTAACAGTTCATCGGGTCGGCCGAGCCGACGAATTGTGTTTACACGAACCGCCCGGACCTGCCGTCAGTAATTTGGCGCGGGGTCATTAAAAGTTACGGGTTTTTGTGCGAATTTGCGGACACGGCTCGCTGCATGGCATGTAGAGAGTGTTTTTTAAAGTGCAGCGGATACAGGAGTTACCAGTTATACGTTTGACCTGCGGAAAGCCGAGGCATCAGATTCAGATGACCTATGACGCGCGTCGGAAAGCATAGAGCTAGATAACAAAATTTCATCCAATATTTTTTTTGGATTTTTAGAAAACAAACTTTGCTGCAGCAATGGTTAACATTAACCGAAATTATTTTCAAACCAGTAATCTTTAGGAGACGGTTACAATCCTAAGGGAAATCACTGCAGAACTCTTGCCAACTCATCCTGGACTGTGTTCGAAAGTCAACCCGAGTAACCTGTAGCTTATTAACCAGGCACGGAATCCATTAGTACAAATTTTTTACTTTCACATTGTATACACATATTATTACTGCATTCATTTATTGTAAATTAGTTAAAAAATTCAATACATCAATTTTTATATATCCAAAACAGTGAAAAATTTCTCACAAAAGCTTCATATAGTTCTCATACCAAATCTCCAAGATCTTACGCTAAAGCTTTTCAAGCATTCGAATCAGGTACTGCCAGAAGACCTCATAAACACATAAAGTGTTCCATCAAAGTTAAAAAACAGTGATTAAAAGACATTATAGCACTGAACTTATCAATGTTAATAAACTCAAGTGCCAAATGAAACAAAAAAAAGTCAAAAGACTCACAAAAATAAAAAAATAGAATAGTATTTCGAAGTATGTTTTAGGTACAAAATCACCGTAGATGACATCTATTTAAAAAGCGGGAAATTTCAAACACGTTGTGGTGATTCAATATTATTCACTGTATGGCAATAGTAACCAGTAACAGTTAAGAAACAACCAATTTTAACGCGATATACCAACTGTTTCTTTTATCCAAACGTGCCACGTCATTTGTATTCTAATAAATAATGAAGAGAGTAATTTTAACCACGATCCAAATCGGGTAAAAATAATTTGACCTATTTTCATTGAAGTTGGAACCAAGCAATGTTGTTGTATATCTCATTATAATTAACTATAATTGATGGATTGGTCAATCTTGTTCTATTTATTCTGTCGGAGGCTATAAATATTGATTGTTGTAATTGTGGAAACAAAAAATGAATTGTTGATGAAAGTTAAGGCAACAGATTATGACAATTGCCACAGAAACCCGCAAGCCAAGGTAGGATATACAATGAGATGTTTATTGTGTTGTGTTGTTTATTACATTACTGATGAAAATTTGAGATGAAAGTGAAAACGGAGAAAACAAACGTAACCTCAAGCTATTTAATTAAAAAAATATACGCCTTTAAAGGTGTTGGTGTAATTCTGATTGTTTATGACAGATTTATATATTTTTTTTTTTTAGATTTTTGTTAGATTTATTCATTTATGTAATAAATTATCGCCAGCAGCAAATCTAATAGAGATTATCAGATACTTTAATTTGCAAAAATCCAAAATATCTGTTATTTCTAATGGTATTTCATTATCAATAAGAAAAACAATAATTAAAAAAATGTAAGCAATAATAAATATTAGAGGCATTTTGATATTATTTTATTGATGTTCAATTTCGATTTGAAATTAAATTTTCTTAAAGCGGTATAACAATCTAAATATATACAGGGTGTATACAGAAATAAGTAGCAAATTTTTAATTAATTAATAAAATTTCTATGACTAATTTAAAATTAGCCATAAAATACAAAATATACGAAGTATGTAATGAGCGTTCAAATAAAAACGTGGTCAAGTTGGTTCTGAAAATTTGGACGTAGGGCGTAGCGTATAGCAAATGATCTTAAACGTCATCTGTCAAAGCGCTATATCGCCGCTATCAATTTGAATATTTTCGTTTTAAAAAGCGTTTAAAATGGTGTTTTCTCAAGAACAAAAAGTGTTTATCATAGAGTCCTACTTTAGAAATGGACGCAAGATTGATGGAATATGGAAGTATTCTATTGAGGAATGTTTCATAGAATTTCAAAATCAATTTCCCGGCGTTGTTGAGTACAAAATTTTTCAAAGTGCAGTTCAGCGTTGTGTTAATGTTTTTCGTGAAACGGGCAGTGTAACAAGAAAAGAAGGAAGCGGCCGACCTAAAAAGCGGACTGAAGAATTAAAAGAAAATGTCCAACAAATAATGGAAAATGCGCCAAGAACTTCTGTACGTATTTTATCACAAATGGTGGGAGTATCAGTCGGTACCTGCCACACAGTGTTAAAAAAAGATTTGCGTTTGTTCTCCTATCGTTTAACTTGTCAGCAAGAACTTCATGAAGTTAATTTTCCGCAACGGGCTGTATTTTGTGAATGGTTTTTAAACAACTACGGTGAACTTCATAATATCACCTTTTTTTCTGATGAAGCCTGGCTTCATTTAAGTGGTTACGTAAACTCACAGAATATGAGAAAGTGGTCTTCTGAAAAACCAGATAACTTTTTTGTCGAGGGCCCTCTACACGCTCAAAAAATTGGAGTTTGGTGTGCTCTCAATCGAAGGAGGATTTATGGACCTATTTTTTTTAATGGTACTCTTACTGCGCAAAGGTATAGAGAAGAAATTATCGCTCCTTTTGTTAACCAGCTGGAAGAAAACGAAATTACAAACTTTTACTTTCAACAAGATGGCACAAGGGCACATACGTCAGGCGAGACGATGAATATGTTGAGGGAAGTTTTCCAAAATCGACTAATAAGTCTCAATGCTGAACATGAATTTCCACCGAGGTCATGTGATATTACGCCGTGTGATTTCTTTTTGTGGCCTTACCTTAAAAACACTATTTTTGAACTGCCTATTCCTGATTTAAACCATCTGCAGGCTCGACTTATAGACAAGATTCGTGAAATTAACAATACCCCGAGCATCTTAGAAAATGTCTTTAATTCTTTGAGGAACAGGTGTGAAAAGTGCTTGGAACAAGGAGGGGGACACTTTCCGCAGCTCCTTTAATTGTTTGTTATTGTTATCACGATTATTCTTTAAAATAAAGTTATATAGTCATTAACGTTATTGAAACTGACAGCTGCTATACAGCTCGTTGAGAAATGAGGTTAAGTTGGTCGCTATAAGCTACTCCCTACGTCCAATGTGTCAGAGCCAACTTCGACCACGTTTTTATTTGAACGCTCGTTATTTTGGATACCTTGGCACCACTGTATATCTGTTAAAAACTGATTAACAAAAAGTAATGGAAATTAATTTTGTCTACGCTTAAACACCAACGGATCCAAATTTAATAATAATAACATTCAATTAATACAGCATAATTATTATAAATTTATATTGTTCAGCATTAAATTTATTCCTTTTTCAGCTACGCCGTATTGCATTTATAATTGTCGGATTTTATGTATTCATTAAATAATTATTAATAATAAAATGAACACTACCACTTACGGTTTACATTATACATTAGGTCGGTAAACTAAATATTTTATTATTACATTAACCATGCTTGTTTATTTTACACTACATCCCATGTATTAATAATGCAGTTCCCATAAATGATCCTATGAAAGCCCAATGTTTCACCGCGTAACCGCATTATTACCTAATTAATTAATATTATTTTAGTACTTGTTCACTCACGTCAGCCCTTGAAATGCTAGAGAGGAAAGCTTTGTGTTTCGCATTCGTTTTATCTCTGTACAACAGGATTATTATCATAAAATGCAGGAATCTTCGTAATTATCCATTTGCATCAGGTCTAGAAAACAGTCATTTCAAACGAACACAATACAGAGTGTATCGAAAAAGGTTAAAAAAAAGTGCATACAGTTGTTTCATAATTATTTATCCTTTTCTACCTACATTAAATGAGCTCAACTTTCTTACAGCTATCATTGCCAAAGACTTCGCACTCGAGCAGATTTTTCCGATTACAAATGCCATAATGTGCATCAATACAGGGTGTTTCTGAAATAAGTGCATTCCAAAAGTAAGTCGATCCTGTGCATCTTGTGTACCTGCATGGACTATCTTCAAGTGAATTTTTTTTCAATTTAAAAAGTAATGTTTCCGTTCCTTAATAAAAGTGGCTCATATTCGTGCCCTCTACCACCCTTTTCAAAGAACACACTTATTTCAGAAACGCCCTGTATATTATTACGGCCAAAACGTCAGTCTCTCCCGAGCTTAGTGCCAAAGAAGCGGACTCCCAGGAATGGAAGAAAATTAAGAATATATTTGAATTCGGTACACTTTTGCGGCTTCTGTTTAATTCTATTAAGTTGGTAGTGGCTGAAGAGAACGAATACGGAATAAGGAGGCGGCCTTCTTTCCCGCTTAAATTTGTCAAAGCAGGAAAATTATATTGACCTTACTAATAGGGAGGGGGGGGGGCACGAGCGCGAGCTAACAACTTGTCGAGGAAGTAATATTGGGAATTATAATCGCAGCGGTACACCGAGAAAAAGGTCTATTGGGAAAGTTTGTTTGTAAACAAATTTCCGAGCACACAACAATGTGAGGGGTCGAAGTTTTTATTGGGAATAAGGTACGAGCACCATTAAAAACGCTTTAAACTTTGAGTCGTTAGTTACTAGTAGCATATAGAGTAAATATGCTTTTTACGAGATATTGAGGGTATAATTCAATGCTAGTCGGGACATTAGTTAACTGTGTAGTTATTTTTAGACCTAAGACATGTTCTTTATGGTATCCAACATGTTCCTCTTGTAATATTCCTCTAATATTATAATTAATTTAACTTAATGAACAAAGCAACACCAATTTTCTTTAGGTCACCGTTTATTTCATCTTTTGTGGAATATCTGCTTTTTTGCATACTGGCTGTTTTAAACAAATATCATTGCCAATATAAGCTGTATTTATTAGGAGCAAGCCACCAATGAAAAAAGGAAAAACGCTGCTCACATCTCTAAATTTTTACATTTGGACGTCGTTTCAACGTCTTATTGATCACGTCGCGGCTCTACAAAAAGCTGAAGTCTCTTCTGTCTACAATCTTAACACCCTGACGTCATTAAACGTCTTATTAATCACGTCCAAGCGACATCTTGAAGCTAGATCTAAATCATCAATGATCGAAGTCTATAAAACGTTATTAGTTGACGAAAATTAGACTAATAATACTTTTTACCTACGACCACTACTGTAAATACTTAAAAACACACCGTTTGCGATCAATGTAAGATTCCTATTACGTACGGTAAAAAAATCGCACAGCTTTGGTAAAAAATCGTACAGTTTTCCTAGCAACCGCCTAGCAACGGTCAATACATACATTGATCGCAGATACGGTGTGTTTTTAAGTATTTACAGTAGTGGTCGTAGGTAAAGTATAGTACGTAATACGTGGTGTAATGCAATTACGCACTCACAGAATTACGCACTCGCCGCTACGCGGCGTCGTGCGTAACTTTTCCATTCGTGCGTAAAATCCTTTTTACAACACTTATTACGTAATATACTATTATGTAATATTGTCTATTTGTTACTTTGAAGCTGAATTAGGTCTTGCCATAGACCAGACATCACCAAAGATCGACGTTATTTATTAATAAATATTAAATTGCAGCTGTATTTTTCCATAATATGATACACTTCAGAAGTTGAACTTAAAGGATAAGAAATCTTTCACGTCGATGTCATTTAAAAGTCTTATTAATCACGTTTCATCGACGTCTCCGAGTTGGACCAAACATCACCAAAGACTGACGTCGACGTACTATGACGTACTTTTGTTTGGCTTTTCTACTAATTTACCTCGAATTAATCCAAATATCACCAGAGATCAACGGCTAGAAAACGTTATTTATTGAGGAATATTAAACTGAGGCTATTTTTTCACACAATATGCCCTTCTTTTTACTCTCGGAGTTAGACCTAGTAGAAAGACACAGTTATTTGAAAATTTTCACGTCTTATTAATCATGTTTAATCTTCATTTTCAAGTTAGAGCAAACACCACCAAAGATCGACGTCTGAAAAACGTTATTCATTAACTAATGCTTCTTCTTAATATCACGTAACGTAATAACGTAATATGACCTACTTCTTCTTAAGCTAGACCTGTTGCGTTTAAAAATAATTTCAAGAGCGTAATTAGCCTTCCTGCTAACTAGGTCTCGAGCAGGCGAGAGAGCTTTTTGCCAGTGTACAGACTGACAGGCCTCTACAGAGCCCCGATTAAAGAGATAACGCTGAGGAGGAGATCGTGCATTATTCAACGGCGGATCCTGTTAGGGCGGCTGGATAAGTCGGGCGGCGCAGGATTTTTGTTCCAGACGGGACGCAGAGATTTTCCATGATGACAGTTATGTAAATCAGCTGACTTATTACGGTTTTAGATTTGTATGACTCGCGGTTCCCGCTTCGTAACATTGTTCTTAGATTTCATTATGATTTATGGGGGACGTGATAACTGAAACTCGACGTGACTTTTTTCGAGCGGCTCTGCCTTATTTAAATTGCATTATTACAAAGAAATTACACGGTTCCCCGCTGTATGTGCCTCTTCTCGATCGTGACTGTTCGCGTGGATATTGTGTGCCAACTCCAGTAATCTCCGTATTCAAATCGTGCTGCATGTTGCTTCATGAATTTGACAGATAATCATTCCTCGGAAAATTAACGCTACTTTTGTTAGATCTTGTTATTCTTTATAAAGAACGTACTAGTAGTATGTTTTTATACTCTTATATGCATTAATAATTGCTCTGCTTTTGATAAAATGATGGGATTAGAGGGTAGATTTTAAATATGCATTGTTGAAAAAAGTATATATGTTATTACAGAATATTTAATGCTAATAAAAGAAGCATTACTTTGTTTTTTGTTTGATATTATCTCACAAAGTATAGATTTAGTTCAATCATCAACGCGATTTTTATGAATTTTATGATTTTATTTAAAAATAACACAAGTTGGCATTTGCCCTGACCCCTAGCTAAAAACTTAAGCTAAGATAATTTTTTTTTAATATTAATCCTTACACTAACTCATGAATCGCCTTCTCTTTCTTTGCGCCACACCAAGTTCTTTTCCCAGAATTTACAGCGTATCACACTTACTTAAAGAAGTATTGTTTTACTGTCTCAGGTTTTTCCGAGGGTTTTTCTATTGACAGCTAATTATGAAATCAATCCATAAGTGATATTCTCCAAAATTTGTTTGCTTTTCATTTTGTTTTCTTGTTTGTTTTGGATTTCTCCTGGTTCCCAGGTAAGATTTGATGGGTCCTGTTTCTTTATTTTCTTTTACTTGGGCTTTTTATTGTATCCCATTTCACTCTTAGCTTCATTTCACTTAAAAACCCTTGTTTCCTAATTTTTTCAAATTTTATCAACTGTTTATGTTTTGGTTCAGAGCGATGTTTGCACTTACGTGGTTAAATCCAGACTGGCTATGGGTATTCTGACAGTTCTTAAATATATATATATAAATATTTTGGTGTAAAAAACATAGTTAACAATTCCAGATTCTAAAAATGGTGTCACGTACAATTACTTCTCGTCTGGATTTTGTTTCTCACCTAGAAATTCTCAAGAAATAAATTAAGATTAGATTGGAAATTAAAACTGTTTCACGCTTTTTTACATGCTATCAAGCAGGTCGATGTTACAACCAACCAGTCGACAAGAATACCCTTTCTATGATTCCTAATAAGATTGCACTGTTTTTGAAACTAGAACATCCTGAAACATATACAAGCCATTCATTCCGAAGAACATCGGCAACGTTACTGACTAATACAGGAGTTGATGTATTAGCAATCAAGAGACATGGTAGCAGAGCGGTCAAATCATTTTGAGAAAAATGTGACAATTAGTAATCGCGAAGGGAATAATTATCCAGATTTTATAAATGTTACTAAATGTAATAACTGTACAATTACTATAAATATTCATTCATAATAACTAATAAAATGTAATGTTCATCAAATATTTCTATATATTTATTCATAAAATATGCATTACTTTAACTCGAAATCGCTTTTTTCCTAGGGAGGTAAGTTACCTCACTTACCTCACATTGTACATAGCAACTTCGACTTCTACGGTAAAATCCACTTACCTTCTTAAAAACAATGTATTAATAATCTATTTACTATAGTGGGAGCAGATAAAATTAATATCAAGGACTTGTCTTTAAATTTTCTACAATTATTAATTATGAAAATATTTTATTGCAAATTATAAGATTATGCTATCGCTATTGTCATTAATCTAAAGTCAGTTTCTTATTCTACACATCAAAATTCATTTTGATTTACAACTGTCTACGTCTAGTTTTATTGTCTGTGTCAGTTTTCACACATTTACTTTCACTTACAGCAATATTCCCAAATTATTCTCTTTTATTCTAAAATTTCATGTTTTTTGTGTTCTGCCGTCAATAATATTTGCTCTTTCTTTTTTTTAGATTTGCTGCGGAATACAAAAAAAAATCCAGTGATGTGTTTTACGTTCAAATCCTTGTCAATATCAAATTCAACCTTGTGCTTTATCATGGAGTAGCATCTGTTTATTGTTACTCACTTTCCATGATTTTTGATAGTATCTGTCAAAGATTTTATTGAAATTTCTATTTAAAATAAAACTTTCTTATAGCTTTATTTTGTATTTACCCGTATTATTTTACATGTAATATTTTATCATTTAAAACATATTCGTATGTACACATTTAAGTTTCACCCTGTATAATGCGCAATCAATATAATATTTTTCATAAATTAGATTCGTATTATCAAAAATAAGTTACGTAATAGGTCTCACAAAAATGTTCATTAACTGATTTGTAAGAAACAATTTAAAATTGCAGCTTTTTATCTATAAAATTATATAGGTATCATTAAATATAGGTATTTGTTTGTATTGCTATTTGTGATGTCAAATTTGCGTGCCCGCATACGGTTATTATTTTCATTCGGACTGCATCGCATTGTACGATAACGAACAATGTCCGCAATTATTTCATTATTAATAAAGTTTACATCGTATTGAAACAGATTATTGGCATGCACGATTCATAACCTCGCCAAATCATTGCGCTATTTTTTCATAACGAATAACTTCGTCCAAACGGTAGTAATATTCGACTGTACTGTCCAAAAGTTTTGCCACGTTGTTTCGAGAACGACTGTTGAATCTAAAAGGAATAACATAAAAATATTAGAACAATAACAAATTATATGAAATATAGTCATCTTGTAAAAGCACAAAAAACAATAAGTAAAGAATCTTAATCTATGGGAAAAGATTGCAAGAAAATGTAAATAGAAACAACAAAATGACAGATGCTGATGTTACAGAAAGACGGTTCGACCATATGGACTAGAAGAGGAGAGAAAGACAAACCAGAAATATTATGATTCAAGATAATGAAATGTCTGAAATAGTATTTACCAAAAATAGTTATTTTACACTAACCAGCACATAATCTACAATATTTGAAGCAAAATCCAACCGAATTTGTCATTATTTTTTTGCTTCGTACCACCGAATACGTATTAATAATTTGAATCTTTCCTATTTGGACTAAACAGCTACTGTTCCCTTAAAAATTGGTTGTTTTTTTTTTAACCTAAAAAAGCTCTTTTGTCACGGCAATTACGAATCGGTGGATATGTGGTTGGAATACGGTGAATGTAGACAAAATGCTGCGACAGCAGAAACATGTACGCGATACTCAAATCGTTTCTGCTATGCATCAAGTGTTAAGAAATTTGCATTTGTATGAGCACGTGACACTGGTCAGTTACGACCTGTCATTCCCTCTCGACTCCAGCAGTTCTCAATATGTTCGTCGTTTTTTGTTAAGTATCACTGAAAATTACGACTAAACTGAAACGTAGCCTTAGGTACAAGAAAATTTAATTAGGCTATTCCATGTTGTAGACGTTGAGTGATCGTTTCTGTTCCTTACCCACATGGAGTCGGCAGCACATCGCGATCCTCTCGGTAGACGTACGATGCCGCTGGTGCGGATATTGCACTCTCGAACTACGTGGAAAAGAACGTTATTAAACAACTTTATATTCTCCTCCCAACACTCTCCAGTCGAGTCTTAATACCCACGGATACTTTATGTGATGTTAATATCAAGTATATCAAGTATTTTCTTTATTATAGTGTAATTTAATAGTTCTAAGCCGGGATATAGATACTGAGATGAGGCGGGAATTCGGAACAGCGTCAAACTTTGGCACGGCATGTATGCTCTTAAATATTTACTATAAACACAGATTATACGAAGTGAGAAGGGGGTAGTAAGTAGAAAGGGAATATCTACCATTTAAAGAACATAATTAATGAAGAGAAAATATAAGAAATATATTAGTATACCTTTTTGTAGTTTAACCCCAGATAGTTTACAAACAGCGCCTTTCAGTACTTCACTGCATATAAAAAGTATACTTTTTTAATTTTCAGGTATGTAAAAATAGCACTAATTTTGGATTTTCTGAGAAATATCGAATATTGCAATTAAAAAAACCAGTAAACTAAACTACGGTATAGTAAAATCACAAAATAATTTCAAAAGATGATCGACGAAAATACGGTATCGTTTTATAGTACCAGACAAACAAAAGCAAAGTACAAATAGGTTTGAAATGAAAATTTTTCTATGCGCATAAAAAAAACGTGGGCTTCACTTTTGGCGGCACAATATGTTAAAAAAATTTGAAAAATGTCATATTTTTCTTCCTATTTAATTATGTATCTTTTCAAGAGTTGATTTTAGGCGAAAATGGAATAGGAAAAAAATGTCTGCGATTAAATTTTTTACAAAACATGACTAGTTACAAATCGAATGAATCATTATTATTATGGAAAAAATCGAAAAAATGGTGTTACAAAACAATACTTTTTAGGGAATTCTTTTGGGGTATTTAAATTGGGTATAGGACCTTTATACTTGGCTCAAGAAAACTTCATGTTATGTAGAATCATCACACCAAATTTCATCAAAATCGGTTAGATAGATTTTACAATCCAGATTTTGTTCAAAATTTTGCACAGCAAAATCCAAGGCCCTTAGATACTTGAAAATTTAATCACATATAGAAGATCTCTCAAGCTTTCAAACTTTTTTTGAAAAATACGAATCCGTCAATTAGGAGAGCTCTGGCGCTTGTTTAAACATTGGTCGAATTTTTGTACTTATAAACAATTAGAACTTTGTGAATATTCAATCAAATCAAATTTTTTAAAGCAGGTTTTAAAAGTTCTTGGAAAGACGCTTCTTTAAAAAAAAACAGATCGATTGATCAATTAGTTACGTAGTTATAGCCGATTCAATTTCGAGCAGGCCGAAGCGGCCGCGCTCTCTGCTTCCCCCACCACCACCACCCGTACGATTTTATTGAATTTCTCGCTTGCATAAATAACTTTAAACACGTTTTAAAGTAGGTTGCCAATGAAGAAAAGTATTGTAATCTTAGACCTGGTAAGTACTCGGAATACCAAAGGTATTTTTCGAAAAATTAGCCCGGATGTCCCAGTACATTTAGTGTAAATGACGGTTAACTTTGATCGGCTATAACTACGCAACTAATTGACCAATCGATTTTTTTTTTTTTTAAAGAAGCGTCTTTCCAAGAACTTTTAAAACCTGCTTTAAAAAATTTGATTTGATTGAATATTCACAAAGTTATTCTAATTGTTTATAAGTACAAAAATTCGACCAATGTTTAAACAAGCGCCAGAGCTCTCCTAATTGACGGATTCGAATTTCTCAAAAAAAGTTTGAAAGCTTGAGAGCCCTTCTATAAGTGATTAAATTTTCAAGTATCTAAGGGCCTTGGTTTTTGCTGTGCAAAATTTGGAAAATTTGCAATTTTTTTTTCAAAATCTGGATTGCAAAATTATTATGCAAAATCTATCGAACCGATTTTGATGAAATTTGGTGTGATGATTCTACATAACATGATGTTTTCTTGAGCCAAGCTTAAAGGTCCTATACCCAATTTAAATACCCCAAAAAAATCCCTAAAAAGTATTGTTTTTTAACCCCATTTTTGCGATTTTTTCGATTTTTACCATAATAATCATTATCCATTCGATTTGTAACTAGTCATGTTTTGTAAAAAAATTAATTACAAACACTTTTTTCCTCTTCCATTTTCACCTAAATTCAACTCTTGAAAGGATACATAATTAAATAGGAAGAAAAATATGACATTTTTCGATTTTTTTTAACATATTGTGCCGCCAAAAGTTAAGCCCGCGTTTTTTTTTATGCGCATAAATTTTCATTTCTAGTGATATTTGAAAGTAAAAAAACCAACAATCTCCGTGGATATACGATTCACCCAAATATGGCTTTTTGAAACAGATACCGTCTGGACTAATATGTAGCGTTCAATAATTATTTTACTTCAATAATTTTTTTCTCGCCTTCTGCAAGGAAGAGAAAAACTCTTTCACAAAATTGATTCCAATTTTGATGCATATGTATTTAGCTTTGTTTGTTTGTTTGTGCTTTGAATACTAATGTGCTACATTTACTAATGAAAATAAAGAGGCAATATTGAAAATGGATGGAACTATAATCTTGAAAGTGGATGCTATATGAAAAATTAAAGTTTTGTCAATAAATCTCTCAAAGTGATACAAGACCACATTCGAGAAGATCAATAACGAAAACTACAATTTTTACTTCAATTATACTTTACGGTTTCTTCAAAGGGCGAAAGATGCACCCCTATACGAACATTCTAGACTCAATATACCTCAGCAACCGTCCCATTTTTCTGTTTACCATTCGAAATGAAACGTCGAAATAAATCAAAAGCCAGCGGCAGCCGTCGCGATACCCACTGCCTTATCGGCCACGATATTAGCGTTCTAATCGATGTCTAAAAATATTCGTCGCGTGATCGCTTTCAAAGTTATGGCAACTATTTAAAATTATTTATCTTTCCTACCCTAATTTCGTCTAATATGGAATTGTTTTTCGTGGTGAGCGCACAAAAAATAAATGTCGGGGTTAATGCGAATGTGCCCACGTCTCCATCTGGCTTTCTGGAAGCTCACGAGCTATTCGTCATTTACGGTATAGGCAGCGACAAGTTAAATAGGTCTTTAAACCTCAATTTTTTCAAGGTAACTCAAAAGAGCTAGAAAAAAAAGTTTCTTATAAAAGTAGTAGACCGTAAAATTTTATATAAAATAAATTGATCCATCGACTTTTTCTTCTACTATTAAAACTAACAGAATTAGGGAGGCTAGAACTTAAGGGATGATATGAGAAATGAATGAATTTCAAAAGTATTTTTTCAATCTACTCTAAAACATATAAACTTCCTTTTCTTTGATACATTTATTTTATTAAATTTCTTAATAAAAGAAGTTATAACAATTTTAAATATTTAAGTGTCAATTTTAATGATTTAACAACTTTAAAACAATTTTTTTTTCTATACACTCTTAAGTGTATATACAGGGTATAAGAAGTTTGACTGCCATTACTTCAGCATCAGATAGAGTAATCATAAATGAACTAAAAAGTTGTATATTACAGGACCGTAAGATTAACAGTTTTCAAAATACAGCGGGTATTAATATTGGAGAGTTTCATCACAACGTGACAACAACGCTTAACCTGCTGATGTAGCCACCTGTACACGCGGCAGACTTGTTCTAGGGAAAAAATGTAAACAGCTTTATTGTGAAACATTTAGTAAATTTCATGACAATTGTTTTTCAGTTTTTAAATAAATAAAATAAAATGTCTCGACTTTGTAGTACGAAGATAGTTCTGTGCTTAAATTTTATCTCGAATTTTAGTAATTATGAATCTCTTAAAACAGGAACTTAACTTTTAATCGAATTTTTGTACATCAAGTTAGAGATTTTGATAATTTTTTTTTTGGCAAATGGTTAAATTTAGGATCTATGTCATATAAGGTTTTTTCGTTTATTTTAATGTATTCTACCGTCTGTTCAAATTAAGGCAGTCAAACTTCTGATACCCTGTATACTTTTTAGAGAAGATTTAAAAAAATTTTAAAATTCATAAATTTTTCTGCTTATTATGATTTTTTAAGTTTATCAAACCAATTGTTCGAGAGAAAGTAGATTAGATGAATTAAAAATTAAAAGATCCTTAGTATTCCTCTCAGTATTTTTGAGTAATAAACAAATCGTATTAGTGGTTCGAAGTTTGTAACGTTATAATAAAACCATTTAAAGTCTAATTAAATACAACAAAACATTTACTTTACTATTTACAGCCCAATAAAAATATTTCCTCTTTTCGTCATTTAAATTTGGGGATTATTTTATTACTATTGGATATTTATTAATACGAGTATGTCTACTAATGAGAAGTTATATATAATTTTCGTCGAGCACATAATTTAAAAAATACACACGACAATTCTTTCATTTAGGGAAATATGTTTCTTGATAAAACGGTAGAAAATATCTTCGATGAAGAAATCAGGACATTAAGAAGTTAATCTTTTTTACTGGATCATTTCTTTTGACTTTTTTGAAGTATTGCAAATCATCATATCCTTCCACAGAATGTAACAAATCAACAAACTTCTTGGATACATAGAACTCACAAAACTAATACAGGGGGTAAGCCATTTTCATTTTTCTATCCTTCGTTGGCGAGATAGAGGGTGTAGAATTTCCGGAAAGCTTGAAATTCGCTATATCTACTGTTTACATGTCAGGAATGATTCATAATCTAAGTTACACAATAATAAATTATGCAGATTCTCTCTTTTCAGTAGAATTTTGACGTTCCGGATATAAAAAAAATGTATAACAGTTTTTTTATTACTTATTTTAATTAGAGGAAAAAAATATTCTAGTCATTTTTTCGTAATGTGTTGCGTTTTCGAATTATTACCTTATAAAGAATCGATTAATTCTGAAACAAAACACTTTCAAGGAAAGTATCCAGAATATTTTTTTTCTTCTAAATAAAATCAATAATTAAATAACTTTCAAAATCTCTAGGATATTGCAAACCACCCGGTAGATTACGTCACAACTTTACAACGGTTGTAGCATTGTTTGTTTTGTTGCTTTCTTTGTAGATACATTGTAAAAACTCGCAACAGGTTATTTCAGTTTATGGTGCAGGTTAATGGTTAAATCAATCGTACAACTCTCCATAAAGGACAATTTCATGTGATATTGCTTCCAGGACGACCACGTTAAAAACGTTACATGTGTTCTGTAATTTGACGCTCTATTTTAATGTCAAAGGGGCACTGAAAACCAGCTAAAATGTTTTCATAAGGAAATAGACCGAAAAACATTGTCATGAAAATTCACAAAATAGTACAAGCAACTATAATTTGTGACATACTTCGGAAAAACATTGTTTTAAAAAATAAAGTGCAACATTTACATTGTAATTATTTTTGCAGCTGTAAAAGTGGATTTTAATTTCAATATTGTAGAAACGTTTGACACTACTTGTAGCTTTATGCTACTCAATTACGCAAATTTCCTCAAGTGAGTTTTTATGCTTAATTTTCAGTGAATTTATAGTAATCTTTTGAACATCCAAGCAAGTTAGAAACATATTTCTTCTCTGTATACCTTATTAACTCCAAAGAAATCTTCAGTTCTCCAAATACAAACGACTGATCTAATTGTCTCTAATAAATTTTATTCCTCTAAATTCCTCGATGCAGGAAGAAAACCCCAAAATCTCGCTCTGTATATATTTAAATGTTGATAAGTTTCAACTACTTGCTTGTTTGTTTGTTTATTTATTTATTTATTTATTTATTTATTTATTGAAGTAAAACACCCAACGGGCAGAGTCCAATTACAGGATAAGTTACAATTTAAAATTAACTCACAATTAAGAGAAAAAAAACAGTGGAGGAAAAAAGTGAAATGTAAGGTCAACAGTACAACAGCTTAAAAGTGAAGCAAACAATGAGAAAAAAATGTAGATATCAACGTAATTTTCAATTTCACTCCTCTAATAGGATAGAAACCGTCTAAAGTAAATGCTGCAGATTTAAAGAATTTCCTCTGAATCTTTTCCAGTGCAGAAATTTGGCACTCATAAGTAGGTTTCCATATGGCAGAGCCATATTCAAGTTTAGATCTTACAAATGTAGTGTATAATAGACAAAGAGTAGCGAAACCTCTAAATTCACTGGAATTACGTAAAATAGAGCCCAAGTTTTTATATATCCCCGCTTCACATGCCGCGCAAACCTAAGCAGCGGGTCAAATAAAATGCCCATATCCTTAATGACTTCAGACCTTCCTAGAATATTGGCATCAAGCTTATATGTAAACAGCAGTGGGTACGTCAAGCGCCCAAAAGACATCACATTACATTTAGCTGCATTCAATGACAATTTGTTTACACGCCAATTATTAACACACCAATTATTAAATGTCAAAAGACTTCGTTACAAATTTTCGCAATCGCACAAACCGTCAATTCTGCAATGTAACTTCACATCATAAGCGTACAGAAGGTAGCGAACATTTAGGTCATTAACAATGTCATTAATAAAAATTATGGATTGAAGCGGACCTAGTATTGAACCCTGGGGACGCCA
Organism: Anoplophora glabripennis; assembly: GCF_000390285.2. Lineage (NCBI taxonomy): Eukaryota > Metazoa > Arthropoda > Insecta > Coleoptera > Cerambycidae > Anoplophora > Anoplophora glabripennis. The sequence continues at coordinate 684,218 of NW_019416481.1, read as the reverse complement.
GAAATCTGAGGGAAGGTGTACGATTTAAAACCACGTTACTGAACAAACTGATAGGGATCAGATAGATAAGATTGAAACAGTCTTAGCAAATCATCGCGAAAGTTGTTAAGTTTTTGTAGTAGCAAAAACTGATCAATCTTATCAAACGCTTTTGAGAAATCAGTGTAAATAACATCCACCTGACTTCCCTGATCAAGAACTTCAGATATAATTGTATCTTACATGTAAGATTCGTAGTGGTGGATCGCCCCTGTATAAAACCGTGTTGTTCAGGTATGATCATATTAGAGACGTGATACACAATATAAGAATGCAAGATCATTTCCAGAATTTTACAAAAATTACTCAGTATGGAATTGGGTCTATAGTTCGCAAAATCGTTTTTTGCTTCTTTTTTATGAATATGTGTAACTCTTGATAACTTCCAAATGGTTGGAAAATTTGCTGAACTCAGTATAAGATGAAATAAAGCCACAAGAGGTCCACAAAACGTAGTAGCGCAATCTCTGACTAAAACAGCTGGTATTAAGTCCGGACCCATACACATATTGTTTTTAATTCTTTTTATAGCAGTAAATACATCTGATTCCGAAATATGCAGCTTGTTCAGGATATTAATGTTCTGTAACAAAAGCCGGGATGCGTAGTAATTTATTTGTTAGTTCTCGGAACGGATGGGCCAAAATGTAAAATATTTTAGTCAACACAAATTATCGAAAGTTAAGGGCTCTCAAGTAGGTTAGCGTCGTCCTTCGGGGAAATTTAGCAATATTTTTGAACAAGTTCACTTAGAGTCGGGGCCATGTGACAGTCATCTGTCGCGTCCGGGAGGCGCCAGCCTATGCTGGGACAGAATAAAGAGAAAAATCATATTTTTAATATCGCGCGAAACCACGAGAAGAGCGTTCCAAAGTAGAATTAAATCCGATTGTTAAATTGATAGTAATTGGAAAAGAAAGTAATAGATCAAATAGCTGGTTTTTTGGCGGATTTTCCAAGCTATAAAGATATATTAAATGAGATCGACTAATCCGTCCCGTATCGCTACACGGAGTCATTAGAGGAAGGCTAGGGTTACTTGTAAGTAAGTTTAGTTTCAAAATTATTTAGACAATTGTAAAATCAGTCAATTAGATAACTATTAACATGGCATAGTTATGCCAAAGCGCCCCGATATTTAGGGTTCCCGCCAGTAAGATAAGAACAGAAACGTCTGGACCCAAGAAATGGGCGTGTCGAAGCGAAGTCTCGAATTCAGGAGAAATATCCGAAAAAAGGGCAGTCCTTCCTTGGGTTTCACATTGAGCAGTCTACTTAGTTTTAGAGTCTCAGATTAATTTAATAACGGATAAAGTCATTCCAAATTTTGCTATGGATCGCTCATTCCCTGAATCTCGGTACGCTGTCGCGTGTAAATAAATAAATTAATAATGTTGTTCGAGCCCGTTGTGTCGTTAGTTTGTTTTGTTTTTATTGTTATTAAAACTCTTCCTGGAAAGTTTTGGGGTTTCTTTTTGTTTCTTCCAACCTTAGTGTCACTCTGTACAGCCAGTCACTGAATTATATTCTACGTAAGCAATAGAGGGTAAGTGCCTGAAAATTCATTCTCTGAACGTACAACATTTCTAAGTTCCCACGTATTAATTAAAGTATAATGATAATTATAAACTCCCTTTCGAGAATTGAATAGTAAACTCTTTTGAAATCCAGACTCGTTATGGTACTGGTCATAACGATATATAGATAGATAAAGAAATAACCCCTCAGGTTACAGTTCTCACTAAACAGTATCGAGTTTACAGAATTATCAGGTATTTCAAAAAGCGTTCGAGAAAAAAGTAGCAAATGCACTTGTTAATAAGAAGTATAAGCCTTGTAACAGGCGGAACGAGCTATTTTTGTGCAAATAAGGCCGAGTTATTATTGCCGTAATGCCGTGACTCGGCCGGGCGCATTACGGAGGGTGACTGTGGGAAATCCAAGGAGGCAAACCAAGGCCTCCAATCTAGGATATCAGCCGAATGTTGTCTCCGTAAATCTGTTTACAGATCTCGCCCGGGGCAGGCACCAAGGCTTAAATAAATTTCTACTTTAACCTTGGCCCCGGCAGGATTAGAATCATCGATTTTCACTACCGAATACTATTGTAGGCTAACACACCGGGCCGCGATATGTAGGTCAAGTGAGGTCTGTTTTCCAGTCAACGTAATTGAATTTATAAGTGTGCTCTGCTCCCGCGCGAGGCGTACCCTAGTCCCGGATTTCTTGGAGGACCCCAGGACGGTTCGGCCGGAGATTTCCTTGAGTCTTTTTCAGGTGAAGACAACTGGTATATTTCTTGGTTCTAGTTTTTTAACGGAGGTTTCCAAAGTGTATAATTACTGCCCCTACTTAACAAAACGAATAATCAAGCAGCATTTGATACATGGAAAAGTGGAAAACGATTTTTGCATTAGTAGGGTTCTGCGTGAGTAACGTTTTGTTGATATTCACCGTGTATCAATAACATATCCACCAAATACCACGGAAATAAATTGTACTAAAAATTTACACAGTTATAATAATGTTGACTATAATTTTTACAGAAAATATTACCAACTTTTATTACACATTAAAAACAAATTATATTTAGAATGTTGTAACGCAACCAACATTGCACGATTAGTACTACCAACTAAAAAATTCCTAAACCTCTATGGAACTGTTGAAAGAAGTAGATCAATAACATAACTTTGTGCAGTTGTGGCTGATTTTCACCCACAATGTCTCTTGATTGCTAGTTCATCAACTCCTGTATTAGCCAGTAACGTTGCCGAAGTTCTTCGGCCTGTTTCAGGATGTTCTAGTTTCAAAAACTGTGCAACCTTATTAGGAATTATAACCGACTGATTGGTTGTAACCTCTACCTGCTTGATAGCGCATAAAAAAGCGTGAAATTTCAGTTTTAATTTCCAGTCTAATCTTGATATATTTCTTGAAAATTTCTAGGAGAGAAACATAACCCAGACGAGAAGCAGTGTACACGTACGTGACATATCATTTTTAGAATTTGGAATTGTTAACTAAATTTTTCAAATCAAAGAAAGTACAGTACGACTCTGGAATGTACGATTTACTGTCGGAGCTTCGAACAAAACATACTTTTTATAATATTTTATTTGAATTTTTATTTTTCCTTTAATTTTTGCGATTAGTCAGTTTTTTCCTTCTTTCAGCCACGTATGGAAGGTTATAAAATGATTGTAACACAAAAGTAATTTTTTCACATTCCTGCTGCTGGTTTTTGGTGTAGTCTTTTTCTGTAACACAATACGAATAATTACACACTTTTATACAGTACATGATACTTCTGCGTAACCTGTTGAACAGTGATACTGAATAAGAAATTACGCTTTGCTTTGTGTAACGGGAGCAAGTAATCCTGTCTTTAGTTTGACAAGACCACCCGAGCTTCGGGCTCTAGTTTCTTAAAGAAATTGAATAAAAAATGCCTGGCAAATTAGATTATACTTTCATTTTCGTTATAAGGTGTATACCTTCCCTTTTCGGGAGAGGTAATATTTCACGCAAAATTTATATAATTTCCTTTCTGATATGAAATCACCTTCCGTCATTGTCCTAACTGCTTTTTTTTCTATTCTCACATTTAATTGGTTTATTAGACATTTATTACCTATGCTTTAATAGAATTCATTAAAATACATATTTTTGTAACCAATAGAAATGCAACATCCAAGTGAATATCAAATATTGCCATGAATATAACCGATCTATTATTTATCTATTTTAATAGTCCATAATTACTATTTTACCTTATGAATCTGAATTAATTTACGTATCACCTAGTACTTCACAGTGCGTTTGAAGGATTTATGTGCATTCTGAAGTTATTTTGACGTATTTTGATGTATTCTCAAACCGTTTTGTTTATTCGGATGCTTGCTGATGTCGTTTAGGTGCCTTAATCACGTAATTTCTCTCGCATTTATCTCGAGAGCGCATTATTTTCGCAACTAATTCACTAGTTAATGAGTCACTGTTTAAGGAAAGAACAATCTCTTAATTAAGCCAGTGACTCATTGTTTAGAGTTAGTTAAAATCTCAACGGATCCGTCACTTCTTTAAATTAGACGTTTTATGAACTTGTAAGTTTCGGGAATGGCTCCCTTGTCGCACGAACTCGACAAACTTTTTCCGTTATACGTCAAGGCCAAAGAAAAAAACTTGTTTATATTAAAGTTATACAAAGCCTGGTGTTATTTTCTCTAAGTCCCGGCGGATTCAGTTAATTTCGTGGGATTATTACCTGGACTAATCACGCGTCACAACGCTTTTTGAATAAGGCTTTTCAGGCAAAACGGCATTTTTCTTACAACAATTTTTTTTCCAGCTGAAGAAGTAATTTAATTACTGAGGTGCACAGGGAAGGAACAGCTTCTCTTATTATTTTATGTCGCTATTGTCATTTCAACCGTACGAATTAAAATGTCAACTTTACGTAATTTCTTTTTAACCATAAATAATTGATGCTGAGTGAATTCATTGCGTGGGTGTAAGAAGCTTGACTGCCATTATTTCATCATGAGATAGAGTTTATTTCACTGGCTAAAAGCACTTGAGTCTATAGTGTACGGCCTCCTTGGAGTGCCGGTACGGTTAGCCTTAGGAGCGGTTTTTTAAGAATTCATTAGCTTGATTGAACTATTTAAATTGTAATATAATGATTGCAATACTGCAATTGCTTATACGTGCAATACAAATCAGTGATATTCGGATGAAGTACACACTCTAGCCAGGCATCCGTGCTCTGGTTAATAAACTGGGGAAAACCTGAGTTGACGTTCGTACACTGGTTGAAGGAATTCCGCCGGGCGGTCTCATGCATGATCCGGTTTAGATTTCGAAAATTTGGTGTTTGAAAATCTGCGTCTTCGAGGATTACGACCGTCTCTTAGGGTCATTTAGGGGTGCGTCGTTGTCGTCGTCCGAGGGAACGGAGGACTCTTGGCGGCAATCGTCTCATCTGAGTGGCTTGGAGGGTAAATTTTAGAAAGACGCGAGAAATTGTTGTTTTTTTTGCAACGCGATCGGAATGTGAACAGCACTGTGTCGCCTACCTGTCTGCATCGTCCAGGGCATCAACAGTACGTGCGTTGGCGGCAATCAGGGCTTTCTCGGCGTCGTGACGGCAGAATTTTCGATGAAACTTAACTGTGGTCGGAGGATCGCAATGTTCGGTCGCATGTATGGAGCATCGTTGTGGGTGTCTCTGGGATGATTCTGGCGGTAACTGCGATGCCTGCGAAGCCTCCTGAGAATCATTGGAAAGATCAGTGAAAATTAATTTTGTTTGTAAATTCTCATTATTTTAGCGGGAACTGCGATATGTGGAACTGCACCATATGGGTTTCTCTTGAAGAATTGTTGCATTAAAAACATAGGCGAAATTTGAATAGAATATCCGTTGTAAAGATCTCTTTTTCTTCATTGTTTTTACCTTTCGATAAATATTAATCTCAGAACAAGTCAACACGGATTCCAACTTCGATTGCCGCAAGTTAACATTTCCCTTCCTTTCCCTGCCTCGAATTTTAAACGAGACAAGGGCTTAAAAAGAAGCAAATTATCTAAACACATCGAGCAGCAGTTTCCCCTGTCCCGGTTCCGGTGGCTTTGTAATTACAGCGGGAACGTCGCTGTCCCTCGAAAACAAGGCGACATCTCTCCGGGCTTACATTTTCAGGATGTTTTAAAACGGCATAAATAATGCAGGGGATGTTTATTCGGGGGCGAACTGAACTAAATAACCGAGTCGCGCCCTCAATACGGACTATATAACAATAAAACCCTCAGAAGGATTGATGAATAATATATGACCTTTTGGACAGAGCGGCGGGGTAAAATGGAGACGATGGTCTCTGGAGATGCCGGCTCTGTTGTTGTGGTGTATCATGCAAATAGCGAAATTATATAATGAAAGAAGTAAGTTATTAACGGGTGCATGGAAATTAGCCGCGTGGGCGGCACGACCGAAATTGCATTGAAGTTTTATGGGAATGCTGATATGGGGCAAGTCTCCCACGTACTTGTCAAAATTGTAAATAGGGAGGAATTCCCTAAACGCGATATTTTCACAACACAACACTTTAATACATTCTTTTCTGTGATGTGGATAAACCTACTTTGGAACACGATAAAAGAATATGAATCATTACCATTGGCGTCTTCAATATAAGGCCTCACATTTGATACGTCACCGTTTAGTGACGTCACTAGTCTAGCGGCTTGGCCGGTCCCTTATCCTACACTGAAAAAACAATTACTTTCTATTAAAGCAATCGGTTGTTTTGAATGCAGTTAGTTTACATTTATGCTGGTTACATTGAGTTAAACCAGTTACATTCAATACAAGTCATTTGATTTGTTTGAATTAAAAAAAGAAACAGTTTACAATAGGTTTGTCTATAATTAACAAATTAGATTTAATATAAATATTTGTTAGGCGAATTAAAAGAATAAATTTTTAATACAAATTTATATTTGTTTTTATTTAATAAATATTATTTTGTATTGACCTATCAAACGTTACAATTAAACTTTAAAGGGAAATTATTCCAAATATATAATTTCTTAAATGTGAACCAGCTGGTTATAAAAGTTAAATTTTTATATAGTTTAAAACTATTATCAGTTCAATATTAAAAAATATTATTTAAAAATTACTCCAATCACGTGACCAAGTTATGTTCTCCCCTGACAGTCGTATCTTTGCCATCATGGCGACTATGTGTGCAAGGTGCCAATAGTGAATTGTGTAGTTCAGTAGGCTAGTATGGACTATATCAAAAGGTAGTGTTTCTTGTTGTTCTAAGATCATATTCATAATATAACATGTGCATATAGTTACAGAGTGCTGTGTTCCGTTTGCTCCTAATTAAAATGGATGCAGAAACTGTAGAAGCTAGGGCCAAACAAGTAATAATCGTCAAAAAGTCAGTTTTAGATAAGGACATAGTGTTGCTGTTGTAGTTTCATAAATTTATAATAAAACCCAATTTAAAAATCCGGAAATTATTTTTAATCATTAAACTATCAACAACTATGACAAATAGTTTTGAACGATATATTTAAGTCTTTTTTAGCAAAAATGAAATGTTCGAATAAAAGTATCGTATATACTAGTATGTGTTTTTTCTATTAGTAGGTCTCAACACTATGTACCTTTTCAAATTTAATTATAAACTGATAGTTAGATAAGTTATCTAATTATCAGTTTAATTAAATTTGAGAAAGTACATAATTTTGAGACTAATCAGGAAAGAAGTACGTCCAATATTAGTGTAAAAAACAATTCACTTTTTATAAACCATTGATTTATTAATATTAAAATATCGTATTTTCACTGAAAAACTGTAAGTTCACATTAAGCTAAGATATATTTCTAATAATCTTATGTCATCTACATCTTAAAATATGTAGATTAATAATAAAGATGCGAAATGTAATATTACAATAAAAATAAATTAACATTCAAATAAGATTTATTACAAAACCATGAACTTATTATTAGTTACTTTTCACACTATATAAGCTAGGCCATATCCAAAACTAGGATTAATTCATGGCAAACGATATTTATTTAGTCCAAATAAATCCTTTTTTCAGTGTAAATGTCAGAAATCGACACGGTATTGCTTGATTTAGAAAGAAGAAACAAAGTTGATATATGTCTCCCTTGAATACCCAATGGTTTTTTTCCATAAAAAATGATGAATAAATCATATTCAAATATTTTTAAAGATAACGAAATGACATCCGAGTCAGAGTATGATATTTATCAAAAATTTTTCATTTCCTTCATACCATTATGAAACTAAAGGAGATTAGCAGAGGCAAAACCCATTAGCTGAATTTACAAACTACATAAAACAATTATTGTAATGCAACGATACATACAAAGCTGAAACCAAAAAAGAATCAATTAATGAAATTAAATTAAAAGCTATTGCTTAGGGGCAACTTTAGCTAACCTTATTAAGTTGGTTCCTTTTAATGTATCATACTTATTTCTAAAAAGTTAACACTCACAAGTTGCAATTTCGTTATAAAACTGATTCCGTTGGCCAAACATTGTGTTAGAATAAAGGATCTGGCTTATGGTGCACTTGAAATTTTCCTTACGTAACTGATTACCATACTGTGCTTTATGTCAGTAACTTGCTGATGTCCTCATTGAAATAATCCGTGTGAAGTAGGTTGTAGATTTAATAAAAAAGTTTCTTAAAGCCTATTATTTTGATCTCTAGTTGAATTATATCTAAATCCCAAACACATTTTTTTTGTTACTTTTTGACATACTCTCGTGCAATTATCGAAAAATTAGTTACGCAACAATAGCTTTGTCTCTGAATAAAATTATAGCAGGAAAATTTGGCATTGTTGATAATTGAGTCGGGAGATTGCTACGGCACTGGTTCTCTTAGTCCAGTCCATCATATTTCTTGAAGGTCATGGAAGCAATCTCGAACACTTTGTCGGAAATGAGGCGTTGCACCATCGTGTAAAAACCCATTCGTTGTTGAATAGCTAAGGACACCTCTTCAAGAAGTGCAGGCAGATTATCTTGAAGCAACTGGAGATATTTCTTGGATGTAAGAGGGGGCAAGCTAATTTTTGCTGGAATGCCTTCAGTACAACTCACATAATAAAAGTGTAGATCCCTAGATCTGGGTGAGGTCCGGAAAATTTTCAAAATTGCAAAATTCTTTAAAAAATTTTAAAAAATACCTATTTTATCCGAGTTTTTTACTTATAATAATCAAGTTTCTCGGATAATTTTTTTAATATATTTTAATTGCTCCAAGGACATTCTAATTTTGGTAAAGAAAACGTTAGAGTATAATAAAATAACACATCAACTTTCATTAAAATCGGTTCGATAGTTTTCGCAAAATAATTTTTTGAAAAAAATTTTGAAAAAAAATTTCGAATTTTCAAAATGTTGCACAGCCTCAAATTTTTTCATATAGAAAAGACCGCTCAACGTTTCAAATGGTTTTTAAAAAATTGAAATCGGTTGATTAGGACGGCCATGCTAAATTTTTAAAGTTAACACTTTTTATTATTTTTAAACAATTAGATTACATTTATCAATTTGCAATTTAGTTTTTTTCAAAAATTATAATTTTAAAGTACTCCGAAAGACACTTCTTAAAAAAAATCCGTTTATTGGTTCTCGAGATATAAGCGGTCAAAGTTTATCGGCATTTATCGTTAATTTATCAACAATTTAGCAATAATCTTTGATCCAGTGGCTTCGTTTTTCCGAATTCTAAGCTGGAAAAAATTTTCATATCAATAAGTTATCAGCAACATAGATAAATCAGTGGAAAAGCTGTCGCTCGCACGTGCGAAAAGTGACTCAGAACACGAAAAGTGAGGGAGGGGGCTTTCGCTCCCAGACTGAATTCGGAGGTTCAAAATGCGAAGGTATGAAAAAAATTACATTATCTCGGCTTCTAATGGGCCAATTTTGATCTTTTTTTTAATCCGATGTTTCGCGAATTCGAATATCGTAATGCCAACTGTCTAATTTGCACATATTTTGTTATAAACAAAGTTTATTATTTATGCATAATTAATTATATTTTACCCTATTCTATTGCATTCTTTGAATAAAAAAATTTGTTTACGTATATATTTCAACACTCTGAATATGAATGTATTTAGTTATAATTATTACAATTATTTAAATAATTTTTGCTTAAGCAAATTAAAAAAAATATTTGGAAATTATTTTTTTTGTTAAATACAGATAAAATTAAGAAAAAAATAGTACTTTAAAATTATATTTGAAAAAAACTAAGTAGTAAATTGATAAATGTAATCTAGTTGCTTAAAAATAAAAAAAAGAGTGTTAACTTTAAAAATTTACTGAGGCCGTCCTAATCAACCGATTTCAATTTTTCAAAAGCCATTTGAAAGGTTGAGCGATCTTTTCTATGTGAAAAAATGTTCAAGTATCCAGATGCTTTATTTGAGGCTGTGCAACATTTTGAATATTCAAAAATTTGTTTCAAAATTTTTTTTCAAAAAATTATTTTGCGAAACCTATCCAACCGATTTTAATGAAATGTGGTGTGTTGGTTTATTATACTATAAAGTTTTTTTACCAAAATTAGAATGCCCTCGGAGGAATTAAAATATTTTTAAAAAATTATCCAAAAAATTATTTTGCCTTTTTTTCATCAATTATTGCTATTTTGCAACATCGGTAATAAATTTAAACATTTTTAACTTGCAGTATATTGTGCAAAATTCATAGATTTCAAGATATAAGTAAAAAACTCAGAGATAAAATAGGCATTTCTTTAATTTTTTAAACATTTTTGCAATTTTGAAAATGTTCCGGACCTCGCCCAGATCTAGGGATCTACACTTTTATTATGTGTGTACTGAAGGTAATCCAGAAAAAAATTGCTTGTCCCCTCTCACATCCACCTCAAAACAGATCCGCCCTGGTCTATTGGCAATATAAGAATTAACCGATCGCTGACAATTCCTGACCAAGAAAAATGGTGCTGGAAGTGATCTCGTTGAATCGCAAACAGAAGTACCCAAACATTATTTGTGTTGTGGACATTGTATTATATGTCCTATAAAATCAGTTTCATCTGTAACTAATATATCAGGTATAAATCGCGGATTTTGAGCATTCTGTTGTCACAACCATTCAAAAAATCTAAGCCGTAACCTTCTGGTACTAATATTTGGACACGCATATAATATGTCACCACTTCACACTGTTAATTGGGAATTTGTCTGAAGCTGCTAATACGTTTTGCCTCCTTTTGTGGGCAAATATATAAATATATAGAGATCATGTGTACAGTTTCTAAAATTATATAATACAGTACCTCATAAATGAAAATTACCTGTGTATCTATTTATCCTTAAAATAACTAATGAAAGGAACTAAGGACCCCACAACAATCCATTTATGATTATATTGTTATTAAACCATTTTTATACGACGAAGAAAGGTCCAACACACACAACATCAGAATCATTCCGATCGGACCATCCCTGCGCCTAGCGATCGCGACCGAATATTTACAGCACTTCGAAAGTTGATACCCTCTATACATATATAGATCTCCTTAAAATCTCACTGTACACTAGCGATTCCTTAAATATTTTCGATGTTGAAATATGTAAATTATTATCTATACCCAGTTTAGCCCATCTCGAATACTTTCACCAGCAGTGGCGGTCATACCCATGTGGCTAGAACATCTAGCCACATGGGTATGACCGGGATTTTCTGTGATTGTATCGGGAATTAGCTGTAGGGTCCCGGATTTCGGATTTGCACGTATAATCTCCCGGAATATAATATATGTAAAGAAAAAATCATAACACGGCGAGGAAAATTAAAATTCGTTGAATCGTTGGTTCACAAACGATTTTTTTGTTCATAAACAATATTCAATTATTTAATAAAATATATGTATTTAGTTTATTCCAATTTATTTATATCGTCAGTAGGTAATTCATGAATAGATATTTCAAAAATCGTTCTTGTGAAAATCTGTATTTTTGTATAAATGGATTGCTCCTTGAAATTTAGAAGTGCCAGGAAAACGCGTGATCTTGAAAATTTAAAAATTTTTCGCCTGCGGCGCCATTAAAAGGCTCTCCGGGCACTTAATATCCCGGAATTCAATTCAACAAATGTAACAACCCTAAGCAGAACACATTCAATCAATGTTCACGCGCCGCCACTGTTCACCAGTAACGAAAATATTTGAATATTCCTCGAAACAGTCAATTCCAGGTTGCCACCCATCCATTTAAATCCCTTCCCTGCTTAACGAGGCCAACTTGCTCTTCTCCTGGAGAAAAATAATTACAAAGAACAGTATCATTGTGATAATTACGGAGGGCCGCGTCGCCTTTTGTCCCGAAACGAGGTGGTTTTCAATTAAGGCAGGGCTCATTTGTGAGAGGGGACTTTACAAAACACACTCGTCTTGTAATTATCTGTGTAGAGGCGTAAATCTTGGCGAGGAGTTGTTCAAACTGGGATAAGCAGCCGCAATCCGCCTCGCGGAGGACAATTACATCTGCGAGCAACGTCTGAGGACATTGTCTAATTGGCCCAGTAGTAGCTTCATTAGGCCCTCGCTAATAAACCTGCCCTTGGCTGACGTTTAAAGCGAGCTTACTTTTTGTTCGATCGCCCTAAATATAGAAATCGTCTTCGATTTGCAATAAAAGTGTATTGTTGTGTGTGGGCGGGGGAGGGGGATCCACCTGTCCAGCTGGAATAATGTCGAGCTCGCATGTCATTAAGCCGGATGGTTACTAAGGGTATTTTTCAATCCAAAAATTGGATCCGATCAGGTGAATAATCAGAGTTAATGAGAGAGACCGAAAAAATAGGCTTCGAAATACAGAAAGTTCCAATTAGTTAGAAATTCCAATTCTATCTTGTTTCGAATAATATTTTAAACAATAATAGATAGAAGATAGAAGAGATAGAATAAGCACTATTTTAGAAGATTTTTTGCCCTTTACAAAATTTTGATATCGTTTATGGATTTCGAGTAAAATTGGCATTTCTTGCATCACTACATATTATAAAACAAAGTCCTCCGCCGCGTCTGTCTGTCTGTCTGTTCGCGATAAACTCAAAAACTACTGCACCGATTACTGCTGTTTTCATCAATGGATAGAGTGGTTCTCGAGGAAGGTTTTAGTATATAATTTGTTAAATTTTTGTATACATCAACGATATTTGTTGGAGGTGTCGGAAAAAATAAGCCATCTGGGAGCTTTCAACGAAAACGCTGTCTAAACCCTTTGAGATATAACAAAATAATGTATGGTGGAATTGTGTATCTTAATAGGTCTGCAGAAAAGTCCGCGATGGCATATGTCTATCTCTTAAGGATAACATACTATATCCATTTTAATACTTTAAAAAATGGGCAATTATAAAGCGGTAACTGGAAAGCTATTTTACACAAATACGGTATTAATCCTTATCATTTTAAATAGGTTAGTTGGCTTGAGCATTGCATGAAGATCATTTTTTTCCTTTACACCATGCAAATTAAATGAATACCTTAGGAGATATAGCAAAATCAAAATAATGCGCAACGAAATTAATTTCGTGGCGCCGTGATTCGACCGGGCCGCGCGGGCACCCCGTGACCCCGCGCCTCGCGTCCGATTTGGGGGGTCCGAAAGTTTATGTAGTGTATCAATGTATGGTGGAATTGTGTATCTTATATATGCCTACAGAATAGTCCGCGATGGCATATGTCTATATGTTAAAGATAACATATTATCTAAATCCATTTTAATACTTTAAAAAATTGACAATTATAAAGCGGTAATGTAAAAGCTATTTACACAAATACGGTATTAATCCTTATCATTTTAAATAAGTTAGAGGCTTTAAGCATTTCATGCACATTATTTTACTCTTTTACACCATATAATTTAAATGAATATCTTAGGAGTAATCGCAAAAAATTACGGACGCTAGAATAAAATTCAAGCGCTTCGCTTCGCTTGATGCGATCGCCGACCCTCCCCCCGCACCGTCTTGCCTACTGTTTAGCTAATAAGCCGAACGATAACGCGTGCGTGATCCTTTAATAAACTGACTTGGAGCGAATGGAGGTGACGAC
>NW_019416481.1:597361-668928 GCF_000390285.2 Anoplophora glabripennis | reverse complement strand
AGAAATGCCTGAAAAAGGTTTAACAATTACAAGATATCTTATTTTCTTAATAAAGAACCTTCTTTTCATTTTTTAGTATTATCTCACTTATTGTTAGAGATGGATCCATAAACCTGATATGACTACGCTTGACAGGGAACGTTATATCCAAATATGTAAAAATATACAGGGTGTTCCGTTTAAATTAACAAAGTTAACATCCTCGGCCATTTTGTTTAGACTCATTTGTTTTTCCACTGTCATTTTCGGAAAACTTCATAAAAAATCGTGCAACTTTTGTATTTCACATTTTTTGTAACTCTTAAAACAAAAAAGTTAATGGAGGGTCAAAATATAGTGAATCACCCTCTACACCCTATATTTCATTTTTTACACAACTAAAAAAGTTATGTAATAAAAACGCATCACTTTTCACAAATTCTGGCGGGAATTTTGAATGGTTCTGGACACAGCTGGATTTTCCGACAATTTCAATCAATCGCATTGCTGCCAACAATTCCAATTTACGTATTCATCCCAAATAGATTATACCAGCGGAGCGGGCTATAAATAATTCAAATTACGGCGAGAATTCACGTGGAGGCACGGCTCGATATCGAACTTTTTAAATAATTAACTATAACCTCGAGGTTCGCTATTCAGCGGAGTTGTTATTTCTGTACAACTTTTAATTACAACCGTGGTAAACGATCGGCGCACTGTTATTGCCCGCCGATTCCGAAATGAAACTGTTTAACTTTTGTCGGCGACCGTTATTTGCCCATGCGAATGTCAGGCATTAGTTTAAACATGCCGAACTGAGGGAATATCGGCGGGTGTAATGATTTCAATCGTAATTGTTCTTGAAATCCATTAAAACTACGGTTATTTTGCCGTTTCTCTCTTCTTACTTACATGTTTTACCTTTTTTGGCGTTTATGACCAAACTATGCGGCTGTGAGCAACTTCAGTGACGTACCTAAGCAACGATTTGGTCGGAATAGTGATTTAACTTAAACACTCTGCCCGTTCTTCAACAAATCAGTCAACACAAAACGTCGAAGCAGTTCATGAGAGTGTTGCTGAGACTCCAGGAATAACAATTCGGCACGGTGCTCAAGAATTGGACATTTCGAGAAGTTGTTTCAAGAAAGATTTGCATCTTCATGCTTACAAAGTTCAATTGACTCAAAATCTAAAGCCTACTGACCCCCCAAAGCGAAGGAATGGGTCATGGAACCACAAGTGGATGCTGATTTTTCGAAGAAAATCATCTTCAGCGTTAGGGCTTCATCTTGATGGCGTCGCGTCGTTATCGACAAAATTGTAGCATTTGAGGTTCAGAAAATCCACGAGTGATTGAGAAATAAATGCATCTACAACATGTCACTGTTTGATGCGGATTTTGGGATGGATGCACCATTTGTCTTTGAAAATGCGTCTGGTCGAGCAATAACAGTTAATGGTGCCCGCTATCGCGACATGATAATTGAGTTTTTTATGCCTAAATTTCAAGATGTAGATGTAGACAACATATGGTTTCAACAAGACAGTGCCACATGCCATACAGCCAGAGAAACAATTGAATTAGGTTCTGCATGAGTCATTTCCTGGTCGTGTAATTTCCCGTTTTGGTGATCAGAATTGGCCGGCTAGATCAAACAATTTAATGCTGTTGAACTTTTCCTTTGGAGTTTTTTTGTAGCCTAAGGCTTATGCCAACAAACCCATAACCACTCATGTCTTGCAGGAGGAAATTTAGTATCAATAAAATTGAACAACCTTGAACACTTTTTTAAAAGCCACCAAAAACAACCTGGTATGCCAAATTTTATCTTAAACAAAACAACTTTCTTCGTATTAATCGTTTTTCATTCCTTGACTTCTAGACCATTTTGATGTAGTATTTTGTGACAATAAAAACCAAACTATCACCAGCGTTTAGTTTATCAGTCATTTCGTCAGTTTTACATTTTCATTTAAAAATTAATTTATCAGCGAGAATAAATGCCCCGAAAAAATAAATATCATCCTTATAAGGTTCAGTTGATACAGGAACTATTAGAAGACGATTTTGACCGAAGGACGCAGTTTTGTGAGCAGATAATTGAGCTGAATAATCAAAGCTTCACCTGAAAGGATGAGGCTACTTTTATTTTAAATGGACAAGTAAGCAGATAAAATGCAGGTACTGGGCAACTGAATATCGTCGTTGGACACAACTCTGTCACACAGCATCGTCAAAAAATAAATGTTTGAGCAGGTATTCTCAATAACCGAATTCTTGGACTTTTTTGAAGAAATTTAATTTAATTGGAGAACACTACTAAGACTTTCATCTCCGCTTTAGCTATTGTGTTTCCTAATCCACAAGATCTAGAAATTCTTCATAATGATATATAGTTCCAACACGATAGGAAACCTCTTCATTTTTCAATTGCTGTTCTTCAATTTCTTGACTTGACTTTCCGTAATAAATGGATTGGACGTAAAGGTCCTATGGAGTGAC
Source organism: Anoplophora glabripennis (assembly GCF_000390285.2). Taxonomy (NCBI): domain Eukaryota; kingdom Metazoa; phylum Arthropoda; class Insecta; order Coleoptera; family Cerambycidae; genus Anoplophora; species Anoplophora glabripennis. Next base: position 666,440 of record NW_019416481.1, on the reverse strand, counting down.
CACCAAGATCACCGGATTTAACCCCTTTAGATTTCTTCTTATGGGGTTATTTGATATCGAAAATCAAATAATCTTGATGACCTGAAACAGAGAACCTGCCAGGAAATAAGACTCATTCCAGCAGAGGTAATTGAAAACGTTCAACGGGAAACAATCCTTCGACTACAAAAATGTATTGAAGTAAACGGACAAAGCATTGAACATTTATTATAAAACAATTATTGTTATTTAAATATAGTTCTATGATTAAACAACTTTTTTTCCGTTTATCACATTTCAAACGTCATTATTACGAAAACCGCTGATTTTAGAGATATGGTATGTTATATAAAAAGTGTTCAGAATTTACCGTACAATTCAAAAATGGCATAATATACAGGGTGTTCCATTAAACAAAATCATTGATGACTGCATATTATGTTCTTCATGAGACACTCTGTATACAATTTTGTTATGTCAAAAATCCGCAACTAAAAATACTAATCGACGTGTCCGAGCGTTTTTCCGCAAAATAATTGCCTGAAGCAAAAGGAAACACCAAAATTTCCAGGAAGGGTTTTAATAACAATAAACAAAGCAAACAAACGAAATAACAACACAACGTCTCGAACAACATTTTTCATTAATTTATTTACACGCGACAGCGTACCGAGATTCAGGGAATGCGCGCTCCATAGCAAACATTTTGAGAAAAGACTTTAGCCATTATTGAATTTAATTAACTAGCCCCGAGACTAATCTAAAACTATGTCGACTGTTCAATGANACCGAAAGCTACATCTCCTCGGAGTAACATAAGCTATTTTATATTTGCCCGTGCGAAGCCGGGGCGGGTTGCTAGTATTAAATAACATAAAATCAGTTTAAGATCATTACATCAATCTAGTACGAAGTGCTACATAACAAAGAAACAAATTCATGACAATAATTAAAAGGTTCAGTGTCAAGCTAGGTGTCATTTAATTTTAGCTTACTTTGTTTTTTAATTTTCTTTATTATGGCTGCAATTTATATTTTTACTTGTTAAACTGATATGTTACTAGTTTCGAGTTATTGTGAAGGAAATTGTTGTGGTAGTGTTCGAACATAATTATGCTGAAAGATTTCCAAATCACAAAACATTTGCTAATGTGGAGAGTCGCCTTTGGGAAACAGGACGTTTTTTATCTGTCACATTAAATCGTGGACAACATACGGCTAGAACTATTCAACTCGAGGGACAAACTTTGGAAAGGGTCGAAGAAATTCCGCAAGTAAGCCACAGCCTTTAAAATGTTAATGTTGACTTTCTTATATTATTAGTTGATATTGTTTATTTACTGAATTGACTTTCAAATGTATCTAATGAGTTCTTTCAAATTTGTAGTTATTTTTATAGCATCTATTCTGATGTGGTTCATGCACTATCCACTTGAAGGAAATGACAACATTGTACTCAATAATTTAGCAGGTACAGGGTGATTCACTATATTTTGACCCCTCCTTTAACTTTTTTGTTTTAAGAGATATTAAAAAATGTGAAATAGGGAAGTTGCACGATTTTTTATGAAGTTTTCGAAAATGATAGTAGAAAAACAAATGAAGTCAAACAAAATGGCCACGGATGTCTTATTTTCTTACTAAAAAACCTTCTTTTCATTTTTTAGTATTATCTCACTTATTGTTAGAGATGGATCCATAAACCTGATATGACTACGCTTGACAGGGAACGTTATATCCAAATATGTAAAAATATACAGGGTGTTCCGTTTAAATTAACAAAGTTAACATCCTCGGCCATTTTGTTTAGACTCATTTGTTTTTCCACTGTCATTTTCGGAAAACTTCATAAAAAATCGTGCAACTTTTGTATTTCACATTTTTTGTAACTCTTAAAACAAAAAAGTTAATGGAGGGTCAAAATATAGTGAATCACCCTCTACACCCTATATTTCATTTTTTACACAACTAAAAAAGTTATGTAATAAAAACGCATCACTTTTCACAAATTCTGGCGGGAATTTTGAATGGTTCTGGACACAGCTGGATTTTCCGACAATTTCAATCAATCGCATTGCTGCCAACAATTCCAATTTACGTATTCATCCCAAATAGATTATACCAGCGGAGCGGGCTATAAATAATTCAAATTACGGCGAGAATTCACGTGGAGGCACGGCTCGATATCGAACTTTTTAAATAATTAACTATAACCTCGAGGTTCGCTATTCAGCGGAGTTGTTATTTCTGTACAACTTTTAATTACAACCGTGGTAAACGATCGGCGCACTGTTATTGCCCGCCGATTCCGAAATGAAACTGTTTAACTTTTGTCGGCGACCGTTATTTGCCCATGCGAATGTCAGGCATTAGTTTAAACATGCCGAACTGAAGGAATATCGGCGGGTGTAATGATTTCAATCGTAATTGTTCTTGAAATCCATTAAAACTACGGTTATTTTGCCGTTTCTCTCTTCTTACTTACATGTTTTACCTTTTTTGGCGTTTATGACCAAACTGTGCGGCTGTGAGCAACTTCAGTGGCGTGCCTAAGCAACGATTTGTTCGGAATAGTGATTTAACTTAGACACTCTGTCCGAGTGATTGAGAAATAAATGCATCTACAACATGTCACTGTTTGATGCGGATTTTGGGATGGATGCATCATTTGTCTTTGAAAATGCGTCTGGTCAAGCAATAACAGTTAATGGTGCCCACTATCGCGACATGATAATTGAATTTTTTATGCCTAAATTTCAAGATGTAGACGTAGACAACCTGTGGTTTCAACAAGACAGTGCCACATGCCATACAGCCAGAGAAACAATTGAATTAGGTTCTGCATGAGTCATTTCCTGGTCGTGTAATTTCCCGTTTTGGTGATCAGAATTGGCCGGCTAGATCAAACAATTTAATGCTGTTGAACTTTTCCTTTGGAGTTTTTTTGTAGCCTAAGGCTTATGCCAACAAACCCATAACCACTCATGTCTTGCAGGAGGAAATTTAGTATCAATAAAATTGAACAACCTTGAACACTTTTTTAAAAGCCACCAAAAACAACCTGGTATGCCAAATTTTATCTTAAACAAAACAACTTTCTTCGTATTAATCGTTTTTCATTCCTTGACTTCTAGACCATTTTGATGTAGTATTTTGTGACAATAAAAACCAAACTATCACCAGCGTTTAGTTTATCNTCCTCTAGTGACTCTGTGTAGCAATTACGGGGCGGATTAGTCAATCTCATTTAATATCTTCTTAATAGCTTGGAAAATCCGCCGAAAAACCAACTATTGATCTGTTAGTCTCTTCTCGTGATTTCGCGCGTTATTAAAAATATGGGTTTCTACGCTGACGCCTCCCAGACGCAACAGATGACTGTCACATGGCCCCGACTCTAAGCGAACTTGTTAAAAATATTGGTAAATTTCTCCGAAGGACGACGCTATCTACTTGAAAGCCCTCAACTTTCGATAATTTGTATTGACTGAAATATTTTAGTTGTCCCATCCGTTCCGAGAACTAATAAATTTTTTTACATGTGTCAAAATTTTAACAATGTTTTAATACATTCCAGTCTTTCAAGTATAGTAATTTCGTTCAATTATTCACAACCACGATGGTACCAAGAACAACACTTAGTGTACGTCTGCAAATAGCGGAACTAAAGCTCACTAATCTAGTACATGTTAAAGGTAAGACCTATCTCTATATTTTTTGGAAAATATTTATTTATAAAGAATTACAATTAACAATAAAACAACATTGTGATAACTTTCTACTAAAAGCATAGTGCCACACACCGACACAAATTAAGTTTGCCTCTGAGAGTTTTATTACAATGAAAATAACACATTTTTCAATTCAAAATTCAATAATTCTAATACTTTATTATATCCGTGTTAGTTTTTTTGCACAAAATAAAGGACCACAACAATACATTAATCTTTCGCAAAGCGTTATTTTCGGCGTTAATCTGACAATTAGTGCTACATTTACCTCTCTTGCAATTAAGGGCTTTTAAAAAACATTTGTCTCTCGCGCCTCCGAGATCTTCATTTTTCCGTTTTAAAAAATTCCATCAGTCCATTTGCATCCGACTAAGAACCGTGGCGGGCGCTCCCACTTTGTGGGAAAACCGCATTTGTTAATAATTTAAAAAAGGTGTCTGAGTCCGCAGACGAAGGTTTCTTTGTTTTCGTTCGCAGCCCATTACCCGAGACAGTGAGAGTTGTGCAAATGTACAATCTTCCAGTGATTTCATTAGTCCCCGAGGCCCCATTGGAACAAGCACGCATAATAAATGTGCGTTATTAGTTCGTGGCGTGGGAGCGGATCCGAGTTTGCAGAAAATTGGCGGAAACCCCTCGAAACTCACCAACGTCACGTTTGACAAACATTGTCCCCGCGACAGCACTTGGTGCGAATCCTTTACCTCGGGGCGAGGGGAGAGGGGTAGAACGCCTGGCCGTATTTCATCTTCCGGGTTTGAGGAGGGGAAAGAAGGGAGGTTCAGTTGGGAAAGGTTACTGATTAAAAATAAACAGACAGATTTACAAGAACTGCATTAGAAATGTTTTTTTATCTGCGACCATTTTAAAAGTGAAACCTTTATTTTAAATTACATTTTATAAAAGCCTGTGTTGTTTTTGTAAAAGCTTTTTCAAAAAGCATTTGATCATTATCCAAAAAAAATTGGGATAAAGACGCGTCATGAAAAATGGGTCAATGGTCAATGTCGTGAAAAAATTTTTTGTAAAGTCCTTAGTTTCCGAGAAAAAAATGAATGAAGTTGTAGTATTTTCAACCCTTACATCGCTGGGCTACTGGAGACTCTAGCGTCATTCGCGTTGTGCGCTGTGCAAAATTTTTGCGATAGTGTTTACATTAGTTTTTTAAGTGTTAAAAATGGCATACGTGTATAGCAACTCGGAGTTGATGGATATTATTTAAATAATGTTTTTAACTGATCAGTAAGAAATAAATTACCCTTTAACAAAAACAAATGTAAGCGAATGACATTGCAAAAGAATCCTATACTTTATGTACAGCATAGATGGTGTTCATCTGCAGGCAGTTGAAGAGGCAAGGGATCTAGGTGTGTCATCTGGTGTCCCTCAGGGATCTAATTTAGGACCCCTGTTATTTATTCTATTTATCAATGATTTACCCAATATTATCTCCCGTTGTAAACGTCTTTTTGCACATGATTTGAAACTATATTCAAGTGGTAAAACTCATGAAGATTGTACACATTTACAAATTCAAGCCAATCATTAACAGCTGCTTAAAACTAAATATTAACGTCACTGAATATACAGGGTGACCCATTAAGAATGGAAACACTCGCGTACAAAAGTTGTTTACGGACCGATTTGAACCGGTTTTTTTTTTAAAGATAGATCTCCAAAAGCTCTATCTTGATGCAAAATTTGAAGATGAAATTTTGATTTTCAGGGCCTACTACGAATTTTTTTTTAAGGGAGAAATAGCAAAATCTTGTTAGCGATTTTTTAATAGAAAATCTGACTACACCACTGGATTTAGGAACCCCTCAAATGCATTTAGACCAACTTTTGCGAAAAAAAGCTTGCCTCTAAAAAAGTTATGACAATATCGGCATCACCAGTGTTTGCCGTTGTCGGTGTACCTATTCTTTTATAAAAACCGAATAGAACCCAAAGGGAAACAAAATAAAATAACAAACACAGATTTAATAATTATTAATAAGAACCATAAAAACCAGTATACATAAAATAAACAACAAGTTCGTTATTTATTATTATCAAATTATTATTATTTCGTGGTTATTATGCCAAAACTTACAAATATTACCTTCTTAGACAAAAATAATTACATTTATAATTTTTTTATTCAAAAAGCCACTGGATTCTACAACAATAATCCAATTCTTTGTGAAGAATTAAAAAAAAAGATTACGAGATATCCAGAAAATAACGTTGCTTAAAAATAATATGAACAAAATTTGGTAGGCTGCGAAAAATAGAAGAACAAATGTCAAACTTCACAGGTAGTGGCACATTGTAATATTTTTTGTGCAGGGTTAAATAAGTTCCATAATTCTTTGCGATGGCTCAAAGTTTAACTTTACATGAGAAAATTGAAATAGTACGCCTTTCTGGAGAAAATGATCGGACGGCAAGAGATGTGTGTATAATTTTTAACAACAGACATCCAGATAGACATAACATTACGCATAGCACAGTTTTTAAAATAAACAATACTTTTATGGAAAATGGTGCTGTATCAAATTGCATTTTAAAAAGGGACAATCAACAGAGAAGACGTATTCACAAGCAGGAAATTTTAAATTATTTTACAAACAATCTTCAGAATAGCCTCAGGATTGCTAGTTTAGATTTAAATTTACCTAGAGAAATTATCCGACGCTGCCTAAAAAAAAATAACATAAAACCCTATAACCCTAAGTTTCTTCACACTCTGGAACCAGGCGATAATGAAAAACGAATGGAGTTTTGTCTCTAGGCACAGAGACAATATTTCAATTACTGATTTTTTTTTAAATATCTTATTCAACGATGAGGACACATTCTCGACGAATGGAATTGTATCATTACATAACTCGCGGTGTTGGGTTTCAGAAAATCCAGAGTGGATAATTAATTACCGAAGACAATATAGTCAGAAAGTTAACGTTTGGTGTGGGATACTTAACGAAAGAGTCATTGGTCCGTTCTTTGAAGGGAATATGAATGGCGAACAATTTCTACATTTTCTTTAGAACGAATTTTTTAATGCAGTCGATAATCTTCCATTACAAGAAAGAGTAAATCTTCATTTTCAGTTGGATGAATGTCCAATACACAATCCGAGACATGTCAGGTAGTGGCTTAACGAGAATTTCACCAATCATTGGATAGGTCAAGACGGTCCATTAATTCATTGGCCACCCCGATCTCCGGACCTTACCCCACTTGATTTTTTTCTGTGGGGGCTTTAAGTCCAAAGTTTATAAGACACAGTCAAATAACCGGGAGATATTGTGCACTAGAATAAGGGAAGCGTGTGAGCAGATTAACGCGCATCAATTACGAAATGTTGTAAAAAATATAAAAAAAACGTTATGAAAAATGTATAGAATTAAACGGAGGATTACTGGAAGCTACAAAAATTTAAATTTAATGACGTGATTAGTGTAAATCTATTTGATAGACTCCTTTTTCATTTTTTAAAATATAATTTTTTAATCATTACTTTTTTTATCAATTGTTGTTTATATTAGAGTAATTGTTGTTTATTTTGTGTGTACTGGTTTTTATGATTCTTATTAATAATTAGTAAACCAGTGTTTGTAATTTAATTTAATTTTGTTTCCCTTTGGGTTCTATTCGGTTTTTATAAAAGAATAGGTTCACCGACAACGGCAAACACTGATGATGCCGATATTGTCATAACTTTTTTAGGGGCAAACTTTTTTTTCACAAAAATTGGTATANTTGTATTGACTGAAATATTTTAGTTGTCCCATCCGTTCCGAGAACTAATAAATTTTTTTACATGTGTCAAAATTTTAACAATGTTTTAATACATTCCAGTCTTTCAAGTATAGTAATTTCGTTCAATTATTCACAACCACGATGGTACCAAGAACAACACTTAGTGTACGTCTGCAAATAGCGGAACTAAAGCTCACTAATCTAGTACATGTTAAAGGTAAGACCTATCTCTATATTTTTTGGAAAATATTTATTTATAAAGAATTACAATTAACAATAAAACAACATTGTGATAACTTTCTACTAAAAGCATAGTGCCACACACCGACACAAATTAAGTTTGCCTCTGAGAGTTTTATTACAATGAAAATAACACATTTTTCAATTCAAAATTCAATAATTCTAATACTTTATTATATCCGTGTTAGTTTTTTTGCACAAAATAAAGGACCACAACAATACATTAATCTTTCGCAAAGCGTTATTTTCGGCGTTAATCTGACAATTAGTGCTACATTTACCTCTCTTGCAATTAAGGGCTTTTAAAAAACATTTGTCTCTCGCGCCTCCGAGATCTTCATTTTTCCGTTTTAAAAAATTCCATCAGTCCATTTGCATCCGACTAAGAACCGTGGCGGGCGCTCCCACTTTGTGGGAAAACCGCATTTGTTAATAATTTAAAAAAGGTGTCTGAGTCCGCAGACGAAGGTTTCTTTGTTTTCGTTCGCAGCCCATTACCCGAGACAGTGAGAGTTGTGCAAATGTACAATCTTCCAGTGATTTCATTAGTCCCCGAGGCCCCATTGGAACAAGCACGCATAATAAATGTGCGTTATTAGTTCGTGGCGTGGGAGCGGATCCGAGTTTGCAGAAAATTGGCGGAAACCCCTCGAAACTCACCAACGTCACGTTTGACAAACATTGTCCCCGCGACAGCACTTGGTGCGAATCCTTTACCTCGGGGCGAGGGGAGAGGGGTAGAACGCCTGGCCGTATTTCATCTTCCGGGTTTGAGGAGGGGAAAGAAGGGAGGTTCAGTTGGGAAAGGTTACTGATTAAAAATAAACAGACAGATTTACAAGAACTGCATTAGAAATGTTTTTTTATCTGCGACCATTTTAAAAGTGAAACCTTTATTTTAAATTACATTTTATAAAAGCCTGTGTTGTTTTTGTAAAAGCTTTTTCAAAAAGCATTTGATCATTATCCAAAAAAAATTGGGATAAAGACGCGTCATGAAAAATGGGTCAATGGTCAATGTCGTGAAAAAATTTTTTGTAAAGTCCTTAGTTTCCGAGAAAAAAATGATTGAAGTTGTAGTATTTTCAACCCTTACATCGCTGGGCTACTGGAGACTCTAGCGTCATTCGCGTTGTGCGCTGTGCGAAATTTTTGCGATAGTGTTTACATTAGTTTTTTAAGTGTTAAAAATGGCAAACGTGTATAGCAACTCGGAGTTGATGGATATTATTTAAATAATGTTTTTAACTGATCAGTAAGAAATAAATTATCCTTTAACAAAAACAAATGTAAGCGAGTGACATTGCAAAAGAATCCTATTAACTTTATGTACAGCATAGATGGTGTTCATCTGCAGGCAGTTGAAGAGGCAAGGGATCTAGGTGTGTCATCTGGTGTCCCTCAGGGATCTAATTCTAATCTAATCTCTAATCTAAAAGAATAGGTTCACCGACAACGGCAAACACTGATGATGCCGATATTGTCATAACTTTTTTAGGGGCAAACTTTTTTTTCACAAAAATTGGTACAAATGCATTTGAGGGGTTCCTAAATCCAGTGGTGTAATCAGATTTTTTATAAAAAAATCGCTAACAAAATTTTGCTATTTTTCACTTCAAAATAAATTCGTAGTAGGCCTTGAAAATCAAAATTTCGTCTTCAAATTTTGCATCAAGATAGAGCTTTTGGAGATCCATCTTTAAAAAAGATCCAGTTCAAATCGGTCCATAAACAACTTTTGTACGCGAGTGTTTCCATTCTTAATTAAGAGCATTATTTATAGAACTGTATGACTATATATATTTATAATCCCAGCAAGGTGATATTGACTATGATTTTGTACTATCATTAACCTTATGAATTTCTTTATGTTTAATTGTTTAATGATATATTCTGCAACATTGTCACATGCGTGTGTTTCAAGTTTTTGATTTATTTATTTTTTTTATTCAGTTCTAAATATTTTGACTGTGTTTCCTGTAATTGGTTTTTTTACCTGTTGGAAATAAATAGCCTTCATTATTTTTATTATTATTACTATTATTATTATTATGGTGCTGTACCGTACAAGATGCAGTCATTACTGTGAATTACAGGGTTTGAAATGGGCATTAGTAAGCATATTATGGATTAATAAAACTATTATCAACATGTGATTTAAAAGTTTACTTCAGAATTTATGTCCATGGTTACTATTAGCATTAAAATGCAATTTTTGAATATGTTAAGCGTTTTCAAAGTTATTGAAGTGAAAAGTATTATAGTTTGGAACAAAGTAATGCTTCTTTTGTATTAAATAAATAGAAACACAAATGGTTATAAGAAAACTTTATTGACAATTATTGGAATATAATTACAATCAAGAATTCTTTATGAAATAAAACTTTCTCTATAAATTAACTTTACTGATGTACTTATTTCAACATATCAGAAGTCTCTTAGCCTTTAATAGTAAAACATTATATTTAGCTATCGTATATATGTATTAATATTTTTCTCTATAAACAGTAAGGCGGTATATTATCTATCAAAGGATTCAATTAGAACTTTCTAAAAGTGGATAATGATTAGAAACCGCACAGAGCTTAGCGCGAGAACAGAAAATGCAAAGATTCCAGCAGTGACAAGATACATAGCCAACAACCCAAAAAACTTTGATAAAATCTAAAGTCCTGTCCGCTAAAGCGTAGATAATTACGGTGAAAAAATTGTTCGCATCTCGCTCAAATTCAATTGAAAGCATGAAAATGAAAACATACTTTATTCATTTCAGCCTCGCTGTAAATCGGCGCTCTGAATTCTTTCCTTTCACGAAGGCATTACTTATTGATAAATGCAAAACCGTCTGAATATAGTACTGCCTTTTTGAGAGCGCGGTTTTCTATTGCCCGTCGGTTTCGCTGCTTTGCCTCTATTTTATGCCTTTATAGTACACAAATCTTTTGTTGTTGATAGTGTTCTGTCGTCCGTACATCGAGGGATTGCATCGTATCTCTTACGTGCAATCTCTTGGGTCACCGCTGGGTCATTTAATATGTGCTCCGAAATATTAATTAGGTAAGCTGTTTGGTCTGATATATTTTCACAATTTCGTTAAAATGATTAGCTTTTCATATATAAATTACGTGTTTAACTTTGTGGCCTGCCAAATAATGTCCAGCGTATCGTCAACAGATGATAAATCTGGAAATTTAACTCCAAGTTGCAAAACGTCGATATACAGGGGGTTCTGAAAGACCGTCAGCAAATTCCGAGAGGTGATTCTAGGGATTAAAATAATAGTACTAAATGAACTAGAGGCTTACAACAGTCAATTAGTTAAGCGTTAATGTTTGTAAAACTTAGTTTATAACTTAGTTTATGATTTTAGCTAGAGATTAGGGCAAGTAGGTTTTAACCTAGGATACATACCCAGAAATAAACGTGTACAAAAAGTTTGAGCACAAAAACAAAAAAATATAACTAGGTAATAAATAAGTTCTATTGCAACTATTTTATTTTAGCAAATTCAATTATTAACAATATTAAATTGTGATCCACCATGTAAATGTACTTTTCTGATATTAAATTTGTAACATACAGACACAAGTAAGTCAAAAAACAACCCCTCATTGATTTTCCATTGAAAATGACCCGCGACATAAACGCAATTTACCGATACAAACCGTGACAATGGCAGGGAAAAACCTCTACACTGTTTGTTACGCTCATAACACAATTCCACATGCTGCCACTGTCGTCCATTTGCAAATTGTACCTAATACAAAAGGCATTAAATCAGTCGCACATTGTGCCACAACTGCAGGATTTGCATTCAGGGCAATATAGATATCAGTCGGCCAAACGAACATATTGACACGGTAGTTAAACCGCATTATTATTGCGATTGTATTAAATGAGCGAAAATTAATATGATAACACAGTAGAGAGGACGCGCAGCGAAACTCCATCGAACCGGGAAATTGCTTAATCGAAATACAAACGCTATTATCTGAGATATCTTTCGGGTGCAGGATCCCCGTGCTCCGTCCCTCAGCTGTAGCAGTACTCACTTATTAGAGCTCGGCAGAACAGTGGCGTGCGTAGGCTCCAAAAATGTGGTTGTCCTCGGAAATATTAGAGCGACTGCAATGTGATACAAAGTTGGCTGTAGGCCGGATTCTCTTTTATGTAATTTTATAGGTGCACTCTTTATATTATACGAATATATAGGGTGATCCAATTTCCGATGGAGAAACTTCAGGGACCGACAGGGCTGGCATTAGGGTGCCTCTAGATACGTATCGAATAAATTGATCGATGCGTAGCTGCCCCTGTTTGTTTCATACTATTATGCAAATACTTACACTTCACCACTTAGAGACCGATAGAATATTTGATTTTCGACTCCAGAACCCTGAGAAAAATCGAAATAGAGCTTTTTTCCAAATTTCCAGAACTGGTTTTTATTTTATGAAAAAGCAGTCATACCAATTTTTTCTTTCGAAATATCCAGTGACGTGCTAGTATGGACGCGCAGGCAAACGAAAAACTAAAAATAATGTTTTTCATTGCAAACTGTGCTCCATCGATGGTAGTTAACGTCTACAAAATTTCATTGAAATATCTTTAGCCGTTTGGCAACAATTTATAAATTTGATTTTTTTAAATCAATCTTGAATATCTTAGCGAAGCATTTCTCGAATATAGTTTAAAAAGCAAACTCGTATAATTTTTTTAATCTCCATCGATCCCTGAAGAGGTGAAGTTAAGTATTTGCATAATAGTATGGAAAAAAGGGGCAGCTACGCATCGATCAATTTATTCGATACGTATCTAGAGGCCCTAATGTTTGTCCTATCGGCGTGGTTGCTTGGTTCTTTAAATATAAGCCGACAAAGTCAATTTTGCTCTCAGTTCTTTAAACATATTTGACACAAAAAGTAAAAAATTTTTGTAGGTTTCTCCATATGTAAGAAAAAAATATTTCTAAACTTTTTTCTCCCCGTTCGAGGAGTCAAACTCGCAGGAAGGAGGCAGAGATTTTTTAATGAAAGACGCCCCTGTTGACTTTCAACAAGGAACCACCTTTTCCGCACTTGTATTTACACCGTGTATCCCGTTTATCAGTTTTATCAAGTGAGGTGGCGAAATATCATCATCGGAATTCCGCACAATGGATACGGCATTAGCCGGCGATCTCCAGCGCGTAAAGAGGAAGGAATAATGAACAATAGGGGAAATGAAAAGGAAACAAAGAAGCTTAACTTATAAATCAGAACGTTCCATACAACGTCTTCACCACTCTCCGGGAGCCCGCAAAGTTTGCAGCCGGCTCCAAAATTCCCAACAGTAACTCGATTGTTGGGAACTTTTGAAAGGCCTAAACGTGATGTTTCAAGTCGGAGCACTTTTATTTTGCACCTCTTCGACGGTCTATTCGTTAATAATACATTTAGGGCCGCCTCACCTGGCTTGCCGCTGTTTACTTCGCTCGGTATCGATCAGTGCTGTTCAGGGTCATCCGGCGTAATTTTTCACGTGCACTGACGACGATTAGTTGCTTAAACAGAAGTGCCATTGGAGCAAACAATGACTTTGGCATCAAAATGTCGGCGGAGGTTATAAAGTGTGCCCAACTTTTTTATTTGTAAATTTATTACGATTCACAATTTATAAAATTTCGAGGTAACTTAGATTGATTATTCCAGAAACCATTAAAAAAATGATTATTTAAAAATTACTGACCAGATTAGATCAGATTAGATCAAACAAAAAAAATTGTACAAGTAACACCCTACTATTATTAACATCGCAACATGTTATATTAGAAAATGTCAAGATAGTAATGCGATTTCCTAGCAGGATTTCAGAAATAAATAAATGACTGCCGTATTTCATATCCCGAATTTCACTCAAAATTCACCAGTTTCGAATTTTTCACGAAGACGTCAGAAATATTATGAAATTCGAACGGGGACACGATGCCAAGTTCTCTTACACAAATCTAGAATAAAACAGTCACAATCCAAACCGATCAGTAGTCCCCGAGAATTTGTGGAACCACCCTACACTGTGATTGAACGTTAACTCCAGTATTTCGCAGTTCTTTGGCCAGTGAAAGTACACAACCCGAATTCTAGGATATTAATTGCCTCCAGTACCTTGTAGCCGTCTTTGATGATTTAGAGGAAAAGCTCCAAGGGTTTCCTCGGTTTCGTTGGTAGAATTTATATATTTTGAAAAAATTTAAAAAATATATCTTTTCTATAGTTCAGAACATTGTTATAAATCGGCCCAGGATTTTATGTGCCTGTGGCGAAAATTCTAAGGGATGAAAATAAGCTTAAAAAACAGTACCAAAAAGGGTCAGATATAGAACACAAGTCCTAAAAAATTATAGCCCAAGTGCAAAAATTGCTTATAAATTCTAAGATATTTTAGTAGCTTTTCGACCATACCTACTATAGAATCCAAAAAAAATAATTACTTCTGTAAGAAACATTTGTACATGTAAAAACTGTACAGGGTGCCCCAAAGTTCGCATCTCGGGCCCATAACAGACAAAGACAGTAAAAATCTGACTCGCTAAGGTCCGTTTTGCACTTGTAGAACATTTTTTTCAAAACTCAGAAAATAAAAAAAAATATGTTACCAACTTTTCTTTCCAAGAACATACTCATCTTTTATGATAACTAAAATTACACAGCTACACAAAAAAAAAGTTGTCTGTATTTTTCATGAGACATGATATCCGTAGTATTTCTGCCTTCTGATCACGAATCTGGTGTCAGAATTGAGCTATAACATCACTGGAATTTCGTAACCTCAAAACAGGTCAAAAATAGCAAAAATTTGCTAGGAAAAAAATGTTTTCTATATTCAAATGTTCATTTATATTGTTATTAAGACTCCGCCGAAAGTGAATCCGCTGTCAGATTTTATGGTTCTTTTTCTAACCTCAAAAAAACGGGTCAATTAAGGTATCAGATATCACGAATTTTCAAAAAATAAGATTCGCGCCAAATTTAGTGTACGGGAGTTTTCGGGGACGCTGATCACGGATCCGAGGCCAATTTTGCAAATTTTAAGACGGCGAGTCCAAGATGGCCGACCAAATTTTCAAAAAATAACACATTTGCGCCAAATTTGGTATACGGGGGTTTTCGGGATCGCTGATCACAGATCAATTTTGCAAAATTCAATATTTTGTTTTATGTTTTGTTATTAGTTGTTGTTATATTGATTAGTTACAATTAAAATTGTTTAATATTTTCTATATTTGGTTATCCTATTTAACCGTCATTTCTTCGTGGATTGGACCTTCTTTGAGAAGAATGTACCAACTAATATTGAAACAAATTTGTAATAGGAGTTACAGCGATTTTTTTTCACAGTAATGTTGATTAAGTCAGGACTAGTTCCAGTACAATAGAATACATTTTTGTATAATGTTTGTTATTGTAACTTTTTAAGGAGAAGAGATAGAGAAAAAATTTGTTTCTGCACAAAAAATTATCATAATAAATAAATAATTTTAGTTATCATAAAAAATGCTCATGGAAAAAAAGTTGATGACGTATTTTTTTTTTATTTTACGAATTTAGAAAAAATTGTTTTTCAAGTGCAAAACTGACCTTAGCGAGTCCCTATTCACGCCATCTATACATATTTTTACTGTCGTTTTTGGTTTATCCGTTATGGGTCCGAAGCGAATTTTGGGAAACCCTGTATATCGTCCCCATTTTCATTTATTCTGCATTTCTCTGACGAATTGTGCAGGGTCCCTGCTGACCGTAAAGGATGCTCAGTCCATTATGGACGTCCTAAGATCTTCGCTTATGTGAATTTGTTGGCTACATATGCTGTAGCTTTAGATTTTCCTAATTCTTTAGGAATAATTCCAGAAAATATTTTCTTCGAAAATACCATTTCATTCTGAAAAACGTTCAACCTCCATTCAGGCTCCTTATAGGCGGGAATTAATGTCAGTTTTTCCGATGAATAACGCACCACCGGACCTTGTTAATTCTAATTAATCTAGGATGTATTCACTTTTTACTTCGGCTACTAGCACTGCGAATAACCGAGGTTAATAGGGCGACCTCCAAAATTAATCACTCAAAGCGCCGACTAACGGCAGTGCAACTAGCTGCCTCGACCTTCCTGCTGTTGTGCAAACCAATTAACATATTTCCGTTCGGCAAATGATGCAACACGTACTAAAATGACGAAAAAAAGTTTGCGGTTCGTTTTTAATTAATTTAAGGAATAGTAATGCACCGACCCTTCCTGTACACATATATCTAACATGTAAGCTAGTCTAGACGTAGAATGAAAATTGTATTAATGAGAAACCCAGAAATTCTACGCCACTCGATATTCTGATTCCTAGTGATGTTTCTAAGAAAAAAGACCACAAAGTGTTCCCAAACAAATCCTTTGAAAGACTTATTTTCGCCATTCGAATTCGAACGTTAAATTTGAGACACTCAGTAAAAATAATCACTCTTTAAATTGATCGATAAATTTTCCTGACGTGCTCGGATCCACCATCAAATGACCTTGAACCAGTGATCCCAGTAGGCGAGCAACTAAGTTCTGCGATTTATAAAAACGGTTGCGTCATTTTTCTTCATTCACCCTATAATTTGCTCGGGCCTAGACCTGTCCGCCTCTCCTCATTTTCTCGGGAGACCTTTTCTTATACATTTTTCTACCGATTAGTAAATGTCATTTCAGCAATCGATTCGTACGACCGGGTCAAGAAAACTTGCAAAAAGGGCGGTAAAAAGGGTAAATTTCCGGCTCTCTGATAATTACGTTCGGAATTCAGGAGGATCTCGACTGGAACTCGAACGAGAATTTCGCCAAGGCAAGGTTTTATTATAAACTTTGATTTCCCTATGCACCGGGAAAAACTGAGAGAATCGATAACTCAAGCGGGTTAATGAATTTGCCAGAAAATTTAATGTCAGGTGAAAAATTTCACGATTGGCCGATGAAACGCTTGATTGGCTGCCATTGCAGCAAAACGGAAAGAGCAAATTAGAAAACCGCAAGTGTGGATCTTTATGCCATGTATTTTACTCGACCTAAGGTTTGTAACGTCATGGAAATTATCCCAATATCGCACAAATATATTTTACATATTCTCATCTTCTTAACAACTTTTATTAATAATTTTATTCTCTGTCGCGCAGGCATGAACGCTACTCCCTCCACTCACGATTAAAGAGAGAGTATCAAAACTATCGACCTTTCTCTCTACAGTGTCTACACCTTTTAACATGTGGTGCTTCCCCTATGTAGTATATTAGCTCTAATGCTAAAGTCGTTAGGAAATGCAGGGAAAATGCGAGAAATAAAAAGCTTGAAAAAACCGCTATCTTTACGATAAAATATGAACTGAAGGTGACTTCTAAAAAAAGATATGAGAAAATTTGATTAGTGGTGAGAGTATATTTCCAATTTCTGTAAATGCAACTACTTTGGCTACTATATTAAAAGTGATCTCTATGTACAAGTACCGACAAACCAAAGCATTTTAAAGGTTATCTGAAAAAAAAAGAAAAATTTCTATCTACACAAAAATAACATTTTTAGATAACTTGAACCTTAAACTAAAAAAAGGCGCTCTTGGGTGATATCGCTAAAATGAACTGTTTTCGAGAAAAAACTATTTTTGTTTAATATGATTTTTATTTCATCCGTCAAAAGAAATAAACCCATGAAATTTGCCAATCTAAAAAAATGTCACTTTTATTTACATTAGCTTTTTTCCTAAAAATAATTAAATTACACAAAATATTTTAAAAGTCGATTTTCAGATGCCTCTAGGGAAAATTTGTATAGGAACTTGTCATGTTATTTTAACGTCCCCTGTATAAATCGAAGAGATTGCCCACATATTTTGGGACACCCTGTGGAATATGAAGCGTGTTAGCCAGAAAAATTTTTGAAGGGGGTCGGAAACTTACTAGAAGTGAAAAATTAAAATGGCTTCTAAAAAAACGGGAAGAAATAAATTTTTCGAATTAGGAATATATTTTCCTTTCCTCCACAAAAGGTCTGGAGAATCAATGTTTTCCAAATGTATAACCTAATAAATAAATCAAATTCATCATCCGTTTTGATATAAAAAATATGTCAATAATGATTAAGGTCAAGTTGCTCTGAAATCAGAAGATTCAGAAGAAGAATTTGCAAAGTAATGTTGTTTAATATTGATTTAAAAACTATAAATGCTGTTTTTGATTTATATACAGGGTGATTCAGAACTCAGAATCCAAAAAAAAATTTGAAGGCACAGGGGACTCGAAAATAATTTGAAAATACACTTCTGCACGGCACGGGAAACTGGTCCACTGTAAAACTTAACCTTACGCAAGGCAAGGCATGTAGTCGGCGACTGGCATGCCGGTGGCGGCAAAGTGTAATAAAAGACGGTCAACAAGTTGAAAGAATTTCTCTCTCCAAGAAAGAAATAAATAAAATTTGATAAAACCTATTTTATATCAGCAAATTCAATTGCTTTTGCTGCTATTGTTATTATTAATTAATAAAATTAATTTGTGGTTTTAATTAATAAAATAATTTGACATGACTGTTCAAAATTTTACCCACCGTATACGGACTAACACAAATGTTGTCTTGCCTCATCATAAATTAAAACGATATCCATCAACTCCCGAGTTACTATACACGTAAACCAATTTTTACACTCGAAAAATTAATGTAAACACTATCGCAAAAAGGTAAATACTAACATCGGATTTCAAATATTTGGAATTGCCTCTGGCTACATGGGGAGAGAGCGAGACTACATAGTCCAACGATATATTTCTACATTTTTCATAACGCATTTATTACCAATTTTTTTTGGATAAGTTGTGAATCACCCTGTAGAACTGATATTTTATCTCTTTTTGTTATTTGCCAAGTGTTTTTATTTCGAGTTTCTTTCAATGTTTTATAATTTTTTTGCTTTGGAGAAAAATAGAAAGTTTTTCTCTCCCGTCTAGGCAATCAATTTTTTGTTTAAAAGTTTTATGACACTCTTTTGGCCTATAACTCCTTTTCCATTAGATGATCTAACTGAGGAGCTATCAAACTTTATATTACTGAAATCGTGAGATATTTCTACACCTTTTATTCTTACACATTTTCTCATATATGTATCCACGAATAATTGAGAAAGTAAGGTGATATCCTCCTCAGTGGTGCAAAATAAGACCTGTTGATTGTAACAATCCCGTATTAAAATAACGAGGCTTTTTCGCTGCCGAGAATAATGAAATGACTGTAAGTAAATCCGTTTCAGTGCACTATTATTGTGCAACGAGCACTAGATCAAAGGCTTTTGCTTTATTAAACTGAAAAACTACGTTTACGCGCAACCCGGCGAATAAACTATATATTATTTCCCTTTGCCGGTGATTAACTTTAGTAATTTGAGCTGAGTGAGCAAAAACGCTAAATAATTTAAATAGCCCTGTTCAGAATTTATCTCGAATACAGAATAACATGAAATCTTCCTCTGATTTTGTTTGTGAAATGAAATGGTTTATCCCTAACACTGACAAAATGCTTTGGAAGACTTTTCTACAAAGCGCGCTTGAAAACTATTTATTAGTATTTTATATTAGTGACTGTTACATTTGATTAGTCAAATAGAATGATTAGACGTCAATTTAAAAAATAACAGCGAAACGAGTGGGAATATAAATTACTTTGCCCGTGAAAGGAGTCCCGGTACAAACGATCCACAATCGCGCTTAAGAGAGTGTGCGAAAATCAGCACCGACGAGGTGTCGGACCATTGTGGAAAGCTCCGACTCGCATCTTTAAAAGTACTAAGTAATAATTAATCTCGGGAGGGCTTTAAAATCCAGCACATCGGGCAACTCGGAAAATACACCGTAGAATTGCCGTGCCATTAATTTTGTATCTCGGAGGTGAAAATGGCGGCGGAACAGAATAAGGCCGCGATGTATAAGATGTTGCTGGGTCTTACAAGGTGTCTACAGGCAAATCTGTATGGAAAAAGGTTAAATATAAACTCAACTATAATTGTTTGTATCTCTACTTTATAGATTCATGTTATGAATAGCTTCTTGAAGGGTGCATTGAAGAAGAGCGTTTGTGTTAAAATCATCAGGGCAGTGTCATAAAATAAATTATGTCTGATAATTCGATTGTAACACGTATATTCTTCAACTATGTAACGTGCTAATAAAAATTGCCAACCTGATATAAATTTAATAGTTACCACGTAATAAGAACATTGATTCATCTTTTTGTCCCAATTTCACCCATGATAACTTTAACATCAATTTGACAGAGTGGCATATGTCCAAGGATGTCGAACCTACAACTCAAGCCACTAGACAGAACCGGTCGATGAACAAGATTTCACCAATCTGTTGAATTTTGCTGCCGGTGCTAGCTGTCCACGAAGCCTCTGGTTGGCATTTGCACTGAAATCTTCTACTGGGCCTTTTTTCACTATTTTATTTTTTATCACATTTAGCTTTTTTATGTCTGGCACTGTTTTCTTGTTGCTTCACTGGCTTTTCTGAGCACTCTGGATCAACCACAGGTTCGTAATTAATTCTAGGCCATGTGGACGTAAAATTTATGATCTAGGTCTATAGTTGCTAATATAAAGTTTATTTGAAGTATTTGAAACACATAGTATTATATGGTTATATGAAGTATTGAATATACAATTTGCAATGTCGTACTGGCAGGATGGTGTTGGTTACTTACACTTACCCTGAGATAACCAGAGTTGACTTTCGAACGCTCTTTGAAATGGCTCTACCAGTTCCTGAAAAGGACTTTCGATGCGGTTTCTATCTGGGCTCTTTGAATTTGGATGATCGTTGGGATCGTCTCGACCTGTCCCGAAATCTGTTTCACATGTTTCCAATCATTAGACTGGAAACATGTGAGAATCATTTACCGTAAGTTAGCAATGACGTCATATTTATAGCACTACTCTCGATAAAATAATCTTAAATTCCTGCTCTCTATCGCGTTATCTCTGGTCAAACCATGAAATTTTACAGTTTAAAGTTTACCACACTCCGACGTTGGTCAGGTTACAATTTTAATAAAATGGATTTACTATCAAAAATTTATTTCTTTAAGTAGCCTGAAAAAATGTCTAAACCGGCAACACTGTACCATATCGCACCGTGACGTCATTGTAAACATATCGTGAATAGACTACAGTAACGACCTTACGGGTTCGAAGCCGTACACCTCCAAACGCCTCCAGGCCTACCAGACCAGACCGATTAAGGGATAAATAAAACTATTCGAGATTCAAATAAGAAAAGGCCACAACAGCGGGAATTTATTAATTCCAGGCACGTGATGTTAGCGTGCAGTCCCCGAATAAACCGCTACGAAACCCCCGGCATTTATTAAATAGGTGTAATGCTGCTTAACGGGTTCCAACTTCCTATAAAACAAGCTCGCAGCGAACTTTAATTATCCCCGTAATGCATCGCCGAAAAACGAACAGCAAAAGTGTATCCAGATAATAATACGTTATAGCTTGCTCCGTATATTTCACCGGGCGCTCTAACGACGAGGTTTTCCCGGTGCGGTCGGGGCGACGATGATTTGTGTGAGATACGGGGGAGTGCCTGTGTTCTTCCTCGTTTGAAGAGTTACACGGTGAATCACTTATTTCGTTTTTTTATATACTGAAAAGGTACAGAAGAATTGCGCGACTCACCCCCACTTACGTATTATGAGAATAGGGATGAGTGGCGCAATTTTAAACATAACTATATATACAGGTTGATTACTTACTACTTAACTGAGTATCAATCAACTCAGATCAATAATTTGTTTAAATTGTTAAGTAGTAAACTTAATAATTAATCAGTGCAATGTGTACAACGCAGGTTAGTTTTTTGTGTGTTTAGTTTTGTATTTTTCTTCTCCAGACGGTTTTTAAAAGTTGTTTAGCAGTTTAGTTTAATTTAGTGGAGTTAATTAATTAGTGTTCTTTAAAGTAATACATTAAAACAAACAATTGCTATACCTACGTCCAGCGCCACACGAATTTTATTGTGTTAAAATAAAATGAAATAAAATGTAAAGTAAAGTAAAATTTAAAAAAATAAAATAAAATATTTATTTTATTTGTGGGTAACTGTGGGGTAATTTGTGGGTATTGTGGGTAACTTGTAAAATATCCGGAAATGTATATCAACAGGCTGTTTTTCAAAATTAGAGAAACATGTTTTTGTGTAGTCCGAATTTGTTTCGGTACAACTTTATATCTAAATTTTGAGATTATGATTATAATATAAGATTAGTGTTTAATATTTCCCAATAAACCACGTAATCTTATTAAACTAAATGAACTGATTATTAAACTAATAGTTCAATATTTGTTTTATATATTTATATAGAATTATTACATACAAAAAATGTATTTTTACGAAATTATATCTAGATCTGTTGTTTGCATTGTCCATATAAAAACCCAACAAGTTTCTTATTCCACAATATCCTACAATACATTTACAGAGGAATTTCCCTTATGTGGTTCATTTTATCTTAATCAAACTAATATTACTTTTCTGATACTTTATTGTAGCATAAAAAAGAGTTAGAAGCTACTACCTAAATAAATTCTACCAAATACCTTATATAGAGTAACATTGACTGTATGCCACTGTATTTAACTTTTTATTTTCCAATAATCTAAAAAAATGCTCAATATGCACGTCGTATTACAATTTTAATACTATCTCCGATCAATGGGATATTAATTTTAATTCTGTTTCATCTATAAATAGAGCTATAGGAAATTCTTTTCAATTATCATTATTTGTTTTCTTTTTTCCTTGTATGTTTTCTTTTATCTCTATTAGCTAATTAAATTTTTCATTTAATTAACTGTTACGTTGTTATGTGAATACATAATAACATAATTATTAATATAAGGAGACTGTATGTAATTTCTTATGTTATTATAAGCATAAGCGCGTATCTAAAAAGTTTTTAATAGATGCTGTTTTTAATAATGGTGACGACGAGTTATCAACTTCACATTTTAATAATCTCACTATCCGCATCATTGTACTAATAACATATAAATGTCTCTCTCCGATCTGAAGCTTCGCATCGATCAATTTATTCGATACGTATCTAACGGCACCCTAATGTCTGTCCTGTCGGTCTGGCATGCCGGTGAACAATCTAGATAATACTTTTATTTTTTTTATTGTCGCCACAAAGTTTCCGATGTCTATTAATTTAGTACTCATAATCAGTTGTATTATTACGGTTATGTACACTTTTCTTGTGCAAAAATTCGTTATTTAGGTATTTATTTTTTGATTCAAGAATTATTATAGAAGAGTACTTAATCTTTTGTAAATATTTTTTATTACTATTATATCGGTTTTGTAGGCGAAAAATTTTAGATGTTTGTTTTAGAAAGTAAAATATTTCATTATGTATAACCGAAAAAGTTGGTCCTGGATTTGTCAAACAAGTTAACAAAACGAGTTTTGGTACAGTTTTTGTCATCAAAAGGGGTGAAAAATGGGATCAACCTAGCTTTAACACTTAAAAATCCCGAGTAACTACACTGCTGAATCCTTTTATGTGGAATAAAATTAATGTACTGGGGAAACTAATTATTTCTTATGCGCGTCTGCAGCATAAAAGATAAGAGGCTCATTCTCCCGGGGCAGAGGAGATTGATGATAAGATAAAAATGATTCTAAAGTGTTTACTTCGTTACGTTGCTTCTTTACTTTTCACCTGTTACACTTATCCAGATGTTGTTTACCCGCGGAACCCGTTATTTCGTGTTTTAAAGTGAGCCTTGGAAACGTTCTAGCAGACGCTCCGATTCAACAATTCGCCGTTCGGGATTTTCTAAACCCGGTTTTATTTATTAGGAGGAGCGCCCTTCATTTATCTTTTTCTACAACCACTTAAAACTCCATCTAGTTACCGGTGGAAGTTTAGAACAAAAATGTCGCGCGTTAACGCCTCAAATGAACGGGAATCGCACTAAATGATTTCTCGGGGGCTTGCGAGAGGGGAGGGCGAGCTAGGCAGTGATTGATGGCAGCGCGATTTCTTGAAAAGAATCCGCAGCCGCCTTATTATTTGACTGCCTGTTGGGAGCCAGGGGGTGATAGTAACACGAGATTTTCACGAAGGGAAAGCTGACCTTGATGGAGAGGGTGTTGTCTTTATTTTTAGTGCAAATGTACTGGTTAAATAAAAACTAAAACTCACATAGCCAATGAGTATAGGCAACCAACAATACACTGTTGCCACTATCAACTAAACGTCCCTAAACCTCATCCTCAATGGAATGGTTGAAAAGGCTACAAATATAAATTAAATATAATTGTTTTAACGTAATATTTAACTTAATACATGCAATTTAGTATGGAGTCTTATAAAAAGTAGTTTTGTGTGTGTTCTCCATGAAACGCCTCTAACCTTATTAAAAAGATAAAATTATTAACTTTCCCTTGTTAATGAATTTTCAGTATGAAATCAAAAGGAACTATTATTGGATTACACCACCTTAATACTCATTAAACAGTTAGTAAAAATTATTTTACAGATTTCAAAAATAACAAAATTTAAATTTAAAAAATACAGGGTGTCCCATAATGACGAGACATTAGACATATTTCAGACTACTTCGGTTTTAATTTTGAAATTTCTCAACTAAAATAGTGGCGTCCACCTAATGCTTCCGGTTATACCGGAAGATGAAATCATCTTCGTTATTTTAAATGGAGCACCCTGTATATTATTGCAATTTTGAATTCTACATCAATTTTTATGTGAACTTTCATAAAAGTTAGCCGTTTTTGATATATTTAATTTTTTCAAAAAAAAAGCACTGCCTAATTCAAAAAGATGTGTATTTTACAATAATAAATTTAGAGCGATAAAATTTATAGGGGACATAACTAAAACTCTAAGTTTCCCTGTCATAATTTGAAAATGACTTACTTTCATACAGAGTGGTAGAATTAATGCCGAATTTAGTCAACTTTAAACCATCTTAACTTATTTTTTTTTAAACACAACAACCTGTATATTTTTGAGGAACCTGAAGAAAAATTTTGATCTCTTTCGAATGGTATAATGGTGTCCTATACCTATGATTTTTAAGGTATTTACTGTCTTTCTTGCAGTCAACGGATATCGCATTATTTCTTGCGAGGATGGCTGTGAAATTTTTAGTGGATCTTCAAAACAAGCACCTAATCTGTCACCAGTTTATTGTTGTCAATTTAACACATACAGTGAATGTTTATTTGAGTATTTTTTATTGTTAAAGAATGGAAAACGTTAACATTTATTCAAATGCTGTCATTCTAAATTTATTATTTATTCATGGAGAGTAGGGTGGACCAAAAAAAAGGAATTTTTTTTCGTGTCTCTTGTGAAAATATGTTAGTTTATCTTGTTCTAAGAGCCCCCTCAAAAAATGAGCACAAAAAAAAATTTTTAGAGATCGCTCAAGATTTTTAAAAATTTCCAAAATCGTCAAAATTTAAAAAAAAAATTCTCGTTATTTTGTAATTTTCTAGGTTGAAAAAAATCTCGATTCTGAAAATTTCATATCGATATTTTATAAATTTTATCGTTCTAGCTTTATTATTGTAAAATACACATCTTTTTAAATTAGGCAGTGCTTTTTTAATTTTTTTTTGAAAAAAATTTAATATATCAAAATCGGTTAACTTTAAGAATAGGAACCCTTTAGGAACTTTCACCTAAAAATTGGCATAGAATCCAACATTGCAATAATATACAGAGTGTTCCATATAAAATAACGAAGATGACGTCAACTTCCGGTGTAACCGGAAGCGTTAGGTAGACGTCATTAGTTTAGTTGAAAAGGGCATGCCCGAAAACGCTATTGCCCAAATTTTCAAAATTAAAATGGAAGTAGCCTATGAAATATGTCTAATGTCTCGTCACCGTGGGACACCCTATATAACTCTCAGCTCTAAGCAGAAAAACAACGTTTTATTAAAAATAGAATGCTTGATAAGAAGAATTACACAGCCCCTCCAAAAAAAAGTATCGGATCTGGTATTCAGACCCATGTATTTCCATGTATTTTTTTGCATAGATCCTTTGAAAAAAAAACACGTTATAGCAACAAAAATAAGAATGATTTATAGATATCGTTTTCTTTTGTTTAGAAAGTAGAGTATTGTACAAGTTTTATTGCATTCTCAATATTCTAGGCTGTTATCTCATCTCTCAGTACAAAAAGTAGATGGATGGATGGATGGATGGATAGATGGTTGGGTTTTATAGGTGGTACAGGGATGAATAAATATGCGTATTCATGCATGAACGACTGGATAGAAAGATGTATGAATTCATAAATGGGTGGGTGGATAAAAAGGTGGATTCAGAACTCTCCAACACGAATTATGCCATTAAAATGGCGTTTTTAAGCATTTTGATCTATTTTCTGTTTTTGAATGAAATTGGACCAGCTTGACTGACTCTATGATGATAAATTGGAATTAAATGAGTGAAAAATCATACGTCTAGTGAGAGGGTAGAATAATTTGATTTTTTATAACTTTCGTCGATCTTAAATGACATTTTTTGTGAATTTTGACCAGTTTTTTTTAATTTTCCCGAAAACTCAGACCCGTTGGGCCAAATCTGAAGGCAGATTCGGATTCAGCGGAAAAAATACATGGAAATACATGGGTCTGAATGCAGATCCGATACTTTTTTTTTGTGGGCCGTGTTATCTTGGAATCACGTTTCTAGAACTATAATAGTTTAATACGTCGTAATTTTGCAAATTTTCTCCATAACGCACATAAAAACCTGTCCACCAAATCTTTGTCCTTAACCAACGGCATATTTGAAGGCTAAGCGTTTACAGCTCATTACATTAATTAAGCTATCGTTGTATTAAGGAAATTACACCGTTTTGATATCATTACCTCGATTACATCATCATCTCGTTAAAAAAATAACCGTCCGACCGATACCGCAATTCCCCATTTATCAAAAGTGCCCGCAAATTCGACACTACTTACGAATTCACGCCGAGCCGGCGGTTCGAGAATTCCAAATTAAGTAATTTTTGTAAATTCGGAGGAAGCGAAATCAGATTATCAAGTTAAAAGCATCCCAGGCAAAGGCGCGTGGGTTGCTCTAAATTAACTCCTTGGGCGCGAAAAAAAGCGGGAAGATTTTCCCGAATTCGTATTAATAATGTTCGGCAAGAGGAATAATAAAGGAATCATGTTTTCAATATCACTAAAGCTCTCCGAAATCGTATTCAAATAAAGAGGTTTCTATAAATGTGAGAAATATATTCATCTTCTCTTACTTTAATAAGTTTCACTTCAAAAATAATTTATATTAGGTTGGACAAGTCCTGTGCGTAAACACTGGACGAAGTTCTATGAAGAAGAATAGGAATAAGATAACTTCTAAAGTTCTTAAGGCAACATCTATAAATGGAAGTTGTTAGAATTAAGTCTTTGAAACAGATAATACACATTAGGTATGTCCAAAAGTAAAAAGAAACTACTGTATTTAAGTTGACATGAAAACTTTTTAAAGTGGTCTATAGAGAACTGTTGACAAAACTGTGGAGTCCAATGGATATTGTAGGGCTGGTTAAGACGTCAGTTAGACTTTTTGATGTATCTCTTCTTCAAAAGATAGTCGGTATTTTATTTTCTGTATGTGATATTCCAATTTTAACTTTTACAGATCAGTAGAGTACAAATTACAAATAAGCCTCGTCAGAGCTGAAACTATTTGGATATCTCTGGATTTCTATCACTTCTCTGTAACACCTTGATTAAAATGTTTCGTCTGCTCCCACTATAGCAATAGCCTATTAATACATTGTTTTTAAGGAGGTAAGTGGATTTTATCGTAGAAGTGGAAGTTGCTATGGACAACAGGAGGTGAGTCAGGTAACTTACCTCCCTAGGGAAAAAAGCGATTTCGAGTTACAAATACATAATTTATGAACAAATAAATAGAAATATTTGATGAACGTTATATTTTATTAATTATTGGGAATGAATATTTATAGTAATAATACAGTTATTAAATTTAGTAACATTAACATTATAAAACCTGGATAATTATTCCCCTAGCGTTTCCTAAATGTCACATTTTTCTAAAAATGATTTGACTGTTCCATTTCAGTCACCGGAGGCTCAATATTATCTAGAACCTGGAGTTGAAGTGTCATTGTGAAGAATCCTGTTGGCTATTTCGTTTTTGTTACTTAACCTGTTAGCAATATAACTTTCTGCAATTGAGACTGATTTCCAACCACCATGTCTCTTGATTGCTAATACATCAACTCCTGTATTAGCTAGTAACGTTGTCGATGTTCTTCGGAATGAATGGTCTGTATATGTTTCAGGATGTTCTAGTTTCAAAAACTGTGCAATCTTATTAGGAATCATAGAAAGGGTATTCTTGCCGACTGGGTGGTTGTAACATCTACCTGCTTGATAGCGCATAAAAANTTTTATATTGACAATTTTTTCCATCACACTGTAGATGAGTGGTGATGTCATCAATATTTTTTTAATTAGGGTTATATACATTTTTTGCATGTTTTGATGGATTTTTTATTCTCTTTCCAACCATATGTTTTTATAAGCCTATAAACTTTTGAAAAAAAATGATAAAACTTTCAGCCTTTGACTTTAGTTTACGATGCTCGCTTTCTAAATCATATCAAATAGAAGGTGCAGGAAAAACAATTTTATCTGCCCACACTATAGCAAATAAACTATTAATACATTGTTTTTAATGAGGTACGTGGATTTTACCGTAGAAGTGGAAGTTGCTATGGACAACGGGAGGTAAGTGAGGTAACTTACCTCCCTAGGGAAAAAAGCGATTTCGAGTTACAAATACATAATTTATGAACAAATAAATAGAAATATTTGATGAACGTTATATTTTATTAATTATTGGGAATGAATATTTATAGTAATAATACAGTTATTAAATTTAGTAACATTAACATTATAAAACCTGGATAATTATTCCCCTAGCGTTTCCTAAATGTCACATTTTTCTAAAAATGATTTGACTGTTCCATTTCAGTCACCGGAGGCTCAATATTATCTAGAACCTGGAGTTGAAGTGTCATTGTGAAGAATCCTGTTGGCTATTTCGTTTTTGTTACTTAACCTGTTAGCAATATAACTTTCTGCAATTGAGACTGATTTCCAACCACCATGTCTCTTGATTGCTAATACATCAACTCCTGTATTAGCTAGTAACGTTGTCGATGTTCTTCGGAATGAATGGTCTGTATATGTTTCAGGATGTTCTAGTTTCAAAAACTGTGCAATCTTATTAGGAATCATAGAAAGGGTATTCTTGCCGACTGGGTGGTTGTAACATCTACATGTTTGATAGCGCATAAAAAAGCGTGAAATTTAAGTTTTAATTTCCAATTCAATCTCGATATATTTCTTAAAAATTTCTGGGAGAACCCAGACGAGAAGTAATTGTAAACGTACGTGATATTTTTAGAATTTGGAATTGTAACTACAATAATGTCATCGAAAATTTTGAAATTGACGACCAAAGTCATCAGAATGGCGTCCTCCTGCAGCAATGTCTATGACCGTAATGCAGGTAGCATTAGCAAATATGTGTTATCCGGTGCCTGAACGAGAAAATCGTTGACTTGTTCTCCTGTAAAAACGTTTGACTTTTTAGGTGTACAGCCGTCATTCTGTTTCAAAAATGCTCTCAGCTTGGGGTATTTTGTATATCCACGTTCTCCTCTATGAAAATAGTTGACTTAATCATTGAGTATTCACTCCACAAACTCGCCGGTGACTTTAAAGTTCTTGACTTATCCATGAAATATGCTAGCAGTGACATTTCAGAAACACCAGTATTTTTGTTCTGGCACTATTCTTTGATATTTCTATATGCTCTTTTGACTTCTCGGGCAATACCAATTTGCAGACAGCATTTGCTGCACTTTCTATTTGAAAATCACTCATTTAGAAATAATAATTCAAAGCCAGCAAAATTGCAACTTAAATGTAGCTTTCTGGCGACTTTGCAAGATTGCAAGATAAAGGATTGTGGGAGCAGATAAAATGTACACCACGCAGCAGTTAAGTATAATTTACCAGTCTATCGCCAGCCCTCGCTCCGCTCGGGCGCAAAATCATCCTCGACTGGTAAATAATACTTGCCCCTTTATGGTGTAAAGAACTATTTTCACTTAATGAATTTTTGCAGTACTTATCTATTAAGTGCCATTTGATATTTCATCATTACTATTCTTAGATGACGCCTATTTGTCCAATGTTTGCATTGCTGTATACACTGACTCTTTGAATACATCGCTCTTGCAGCTGGTTCTGCATGTGGTGTTAACACTCTACTTCACTTATCAATTCAGCCTTGTCTATAACGTAGAAGTAGAAAAGCTGTCGCCCAATATTTCTATTCTTCCTTGATCTTCTGTGTTCTACCGATGACATATTCAATATTTGTTTCAAGTACTGATTGTAAGTAATGTCGTCTTAATTCAAGTGCTCCAAATGCATTACGATGTTGATTATACCTTGATACTGATCTGGATGGTGATGATACACATCGTGTAGATTTTTCTTGACAAGCTCATCTATGAACAGAAGGATATCGTTTTCTTTCGTTTTTCTCAACTACTAACAAGGAGCTAGCTTAGCAAATTGTGAGAAGCGGCTGAAGAAAATATCGTGGATTCTCTTCAACAGAAAATTAAGATTGGGAAGAAAATTTTAAAGACCACAATACTGGCGCTACCTCTTCTAATGATTGTTCTACGATTACAGTAGAAAGCTTTAATAGAATGATGTCTCACAAAGAAAATAGCCCATCTGTGTTAGTTTTGGTAGTTGAATAAATATAAATACTAGTAAAATAGTTAATTGTTTATTTTTCTACGGTTGCCTCTCGGAAGGGGATGAAGAAAACGGACAAATTACCATTCCCTTAACCGCGACAAGCCCCAACCTCACTTCTTTGATTCGAGGGAGGCTAGCAGGCAATTTTAAAGGCAATTATGGGAGTCCATGCACATAATTTTTCACGTTCTGCGGTCGGGGAGTTTTCGCTCGAGCTGACTAGACTGACGCACGTCAGCCTTATTCGGTGGCGTAATAAAATCACGTCCGCTTTTTTCCACGACCGATCTCGGGCCAGAACCGCGTTAAGTGCAGACACGCAGGGTAGTCAGACATGCAACTGTCAGCCGACAGTTCGGATTTTAATTTGAAGCGATACGCTGGGGGCAATTACATGCAGTTTTAGAGCAAGGTGCACGCTAGCGCCTCCATTGTGTTACGGCAATTACGTAATGATTATGAAATGGCAGGCCCTCCACAGCCGCCGGTGATTAAGCGATCCTCCTTCCAGTCGCCCCGAGCATAAATTCCAAACTTTGCAGATTGGTTTAATTATACCTGCCCGGCTGTGGCGCGGGCTCCCTTGTTCTTGGAATACGTACAATATTCTAAACTAGAATAATGTACTTAACAAAATCAAAGCCTAATTCCATTCGAACAGTTACAGAGTTTTGATCGTTGTATTTGCAGCCAAAAATTGTAGGAAAAAGCGTTAGAAAAGTTTTCTGATCAACAATAAAACACAATATAATTTTATTTTACGATATAATCTCCCATACCACCAATCGAATTTGTATAAAATTTACAACTTTTTTAAATTTTAACCTTGAATTGAAAAATTGGCAATAATTTTAGATGACCTTGGTAAGCCAAGTGATATTTACTGTACGAAAAGGGTATGTAAAAAATACGAGTAGTTGTTTTATAAGACTATGATGCAATAAATCCTTCCAACTTAAGATTTAATATGTGAACGTATGTGCGAAATTGTATCTTATTTTAAATATATATACATTTGATTATGATTCTATGAAAAATTACCAACAAATAATGTTCACAAGTACTGTTCATATGCAGGGTGGCTCAAAAGTATGGAAACCCCTGAATAACTCATCAGGAGTGCATTTTCTTGATGATAAATACAAAAGTTTTAGGATTTTTCCCTGGTTATTCAATGGCGCCCTTGTATTCGACCTTGACCTTGACCTTCAAGGTCATTTCAAGGTCAAAATTGATTTTTAAAATGGGAACCCCTACTTTTTAAAGCGGATTTGGAAAGAGCAGGAAATTCTACGTCCAAAAATGGTCTTGACCATGATTTTGACAATGACCTTCAAGGTCAAATGTGGTTCGACTTCCAAAAGTCCTGGTACGGCAGAACTTTCGATGCATTTTGGAAAAAATTGTTTCAGACAAAAGTGTAAGGATTTTTCCCTGGCTATCTGATGGTGACCTTGGATTTGACCTTGACTTTGCCCTTCAAGGTAATTTGAAGGTCAAGTTAAGTTTTTTAAATGGGAACCTCTATTTTTTATTGCGGATTTGGAAAGAGCAGGGTCATTGTCGAAGTCATGGTCAAGACTACATTTGGACGTAAAATTTCCTACTCTTTCCAAATCCGCAATAAAAATTAGGGGTTACCCTTTGAAAAAACAATTTTGACCTTGAAATTACCTCAAAGGTCAAGGTCAAATACAAGGGCACCATTGAATAGCCATGGAAAAATCCTAAAACTTTTGTATTTGTCATTTTTCAAGAAAATACACTCCTAACTCAGGGGTTTCCATAACTCTGTGCCAACAAAATTCCTGAAATCGCCCTTAAAAAATACAATGATAAAAATATAATATAAAAGAGATTTATAAGAATAAATAAGAATTCGTTGAATCAGTTGTAAAATATTTACATCGAAAGGACTTCAGAAAGCATTAAAAAGGGTCAAAACCACTAAAAAACAAAAAAATATATGTCATTCAAAATGCATTAGGTACTTATTTCAAGGTCAAATAATAATAATTCGACAAATTTGAAGGATTTCGAAGTATTTCTATGTTTCGATTTATTTCTAGTATTTCGAAATTCTCCGAATAAATTTCGATGTATTTCTAGGTGCCTTGAAGTATTTTTAATTGCGATTGTTTCATGACAACAATTCAGTGTACCATCTTTTTTTTCATAGTTGCGTCAAATACGTCTAGGTCATACTTTATTATATCAAAAAAGAGCTGAATAACAAAATATTTTTTGGAGTTTATTTGCTGAAAGATATTTTTTATTTAAATAAATTTTGCGCATGTTTCTAAAATATAAGTTTGTACTATAGCCAGAAAACTGGCAGTTATAGAAAAACATCGTAGACGCCCCTGAAATCCACGAAAAAATATAAATAGGAAACCTCTTGAAAAATCATATATGTTTGTAACTACCAAAACTGAAATGCTTTATGATCTCTTAAACGAAACAAAATGTCCAGATGCGGTTTCCACCATTTAATTTTTTTCGAAAATCGAGCCCGTTCGCGATAGTGTCGAACTTCTCCTTCACACGCATTTGTCAGAAACAAAAATAACTTTCGGAATCCCCAGTCCTGTCCTGGCCTTGAGACACCGAACTGCCGTTCGAGATTTATCCACAGCAGGAGAAACTGTAAGGAATTTACTGTTTTATAGGCAATAATGTGAAAATACGACCGGCGAAAATTAAAACAAATATTTTTAATTAAACTTATGTATCTACTTTTCGCATTCTTCTTGTGACTGAAACGGAGAACGGGAGGAATTTGTTTTAATTAAGTGGAGATTATTAAATTTTTCATTTCGCTCTGTATTTCGCGTATTATTTTTCTCCCTTTGCGGCGAGGCATTCCGGGTTGTTCCGTGTTTGAGGTTTTATTTAGCGGATTAATTAACATTGAGGCTTGCAGGCTCTGGACGGGGACGGACTACGGCGAAATTACAATAAAGCCTGAGCAATGAAGTAATTTTATTTCAAAAGTTGAAAAAAATAAAACTTTTTTTTCTAAAAAGTGTCCCCAAAAATTAATTTAAAATATTGTTGCTCTGCTACATCTTATGAAACATTTATATTCAGCTCAAGAGGTCAAACCATTTTCGAAATTATTACTGGAGAAAAATATTTATATTTCTGCTAATTCTATTGCAAACGTAACAACAATTTTTAGTTAGTTTATTTAATTGTGCAATTTGTACAGTGTTGTGATTCCTCAAGGATCTACTCTTGGCCCATTATAATTTATCATATTCATTAATTAGTTCTTATATATTCCGATGATATAAAGATTTCGAAAGAATCGTATTAATCTGTGGTGTATCTGTGACTGGAATGTGATGTCATATTGCCGTATATATCTAATCCTTTGAACTTGTAACTGTCAACTGGAAGACATTACATTAAATCGAACATATATTATATTACTTTCAACCGGAAATTATTCTTTGATGATATTCTGTATGCTCAATAATAGAAATAATGGTTTACTGCAAATTTACAAGGACTTACATTCGCTATTAATTTACAAATAAAAAAGTTTTTCCACTTACAATTAAAGACACAATCACGAAATACACTGTAATTGTTACTCGGAAAATTATAAAACCTTTCCATTTATTTCTATCCGAGCAACAAATGAATTTGAAAGATTCCATTTAATTTAGCTTAGTCAGTATAAACTTCCGGTTCATTATCATGAATTTAACACTTCCCTAGGTCCATTGCTGCAGACGCTGGCACCTGAAAGCGGTCGTTCGCGGCCATTTAAATAACTTTCCTTTGAAATGCGAAAAATTCATCGTCATTTGGAGAGCGTCTCCGGAGAGGCGAGATTAATTTATCTCCCCCGGAAGACTAGCGGCAATTTTTATCAATAACGGCTTTTCTTTGCCAACAAAAGCAATAGCTGTAATCGATAAATATTACAAACTGTGGTTTTTATCCCTGGGGGCAAATTGTTTAATTTTATTACTTTCTTATTGATTTGGTAAACATTACCAGCCCATGGATTTGTTTTATAATCGTTATTTGCCTTTGTTTTAGCCTTGTCGTTTTATATTATCGAAATAAAGGTTAGCTAGATCAATAAGTTCCAAAACATTTGTATACTGTTGCCAAGTTTGATAACTTTTAAAACTATGGTGTCTACGAAATGGTGACGTCACTAGGGAACAAGATTGACATAACCGGGGCATAGAAATGCAAGTTTTTATGGTTTTTCTACTAATTAAAACATTTCCAGAGCTGTGGCAGCCTAGACATCCTCACGTCGTTCATTTTATTGTGCAAAACTTCAAATTTGATATAATATTTACGGTTATATTCCAATTTAGACTCTACATACTGACTTTTTAAACACTATTTATACCATATGTACCTAAATGGTCGCTCTGAGCCACTGTCGCGATCTCGACGCGGTTGTACTTCAACGGTGTCCAAAACTCTTTGCGTTACAGCAACAAATGTTTGACAAGCGTTGTGGGCATTTTCCTTTGCTTCGCCATAAATTATGAGCATATCATAATATTCGCGATTGCTAAATAAATGCGCCATTTTCAAAAGAAAACTTGGAAATACGGCTATTAAATCTACTCTCGAAAAACAGCACAGCAATCGCTACAACAATGTTTTTATTACAAAATGACTTTCGAATACTGTCTGGTGTCATAAGAAACCTACAAACTCGTAAAAAGTGTTACAGAATTATTTGTAATTACACGCCGCGATAAAACACATGTATTTCAGGGGTTCCAAAACAGTTTTAAACACATTTTTAATTAGCTTTTCTCTCAATGACCTTAAACTTCCGATACAAGTTTGTAACATCAGTTAACTCAGTTTTTACTCCTTTTTCGCCCTTTTAAATTTTTGATATAAGTTCATTAACACCCTGTATAATATGTATAGCAAGTATTTGTATCAAAATGCGCAGACAGGACACACCATACTATGTACATTCACATCACGATTAAAACCATATACCTAGTCCAAAACAAAATTGAAGATATATCAAAGAGCCTCATGTGGATCCCTGCAGTACCCCAACTTATTTATACAGAGGTTATAACAAGATTGTCAAGTAACATAAAATTATCTTTTATCAGTACCTATGTTAAAAATGTATGCAACTGACATTTAGCGACATGTTACAGGAAAACTCGGATTGGAACAAGTTGCCCCACTTCGCGCATAATGATTATTGAACCAATGTGTGCATTGTGAAGCTCCTACTACAATGCATATAAAGCTTAGTAGAACCGTTAGGTTTAATGTAGTTTAATTAATTACACTGCCTACTTGTACGAGAAATAGTGGGTACATGATTCAGGCCCGTGTATCCATAGTTTAACGCTAGCGTTGTATAAATTAATTGCATGAATGAATCAGGAGATGGACCGATTTTATTTATTCCATATAATTATACAGGATGATCAAACATAAGCCTCAAAAAATCCCCCAGAATAATCGCAACAATCCGGAAATGTTAGTATGAGTGAAAAAAATTTCAACGCTGTGTATAATAATGCCCTGACAATAACGGATGACATTTTTAACGTTTGTGGCAATTTAATTTATTGAAATCGTCAGTTTACCGCAATAACAATGGAGATTTTTTTAATCATTTTACTTGGTTTATAAATGAATTTATTTATTAATCAAAGTTAAAATTAAAAACATCTATTATTTTAAAACTAAAAAGTTTTCGAAAAATAAATTAAATATGTAATTGTTTTGGCACACTATTTATCATTTATTTGTAGCAAATTTCACATGCAATCGCATTTTACAATTATACAAATATTCATTTTTATATCAAATAGGTATAAATTTTTTAACACATGAATGATACCGATATAAATCAATTATAGTTAATATTGGATCTTAAAGAAATAATAGTCAGATATAAAGCTGTTAATAAAAATGCAGTACCAGTTTTCTTCGTGTACCGAAAAACATCGAATGCAACATTCCTATTTTTTTTACTACAGTTAAGAATTATTTCCATTTTTAAGACGAAAAAATAAAATAGAAATAAAAATGGAAAGGAACTGCAAGAAATAAGCATACCTAGTCTACATTTCGTTTGTAATTTATTGATATAGTTTATACGATTTTCTTTGTATATAATCATTAAAACTAAAGATTAAGCATGTAATGGCTGCTATATTAAACCGTAGTGTTTTTTTATAATGGGATTTATATCAACCTTGTTCAATTAAAGAAATCAATGTAGGTCAGACTATATTTCTGCCACATAATGGATTTTTAATGTCTTGTTTTTTCAAGGGTAAAAACTCTCTATATGTAATTACCTAATGTTATTTTTTGTAGAAGTCGAACAAACAAATAATTTAATTTTAGAAGCTAATTTAAAATAAATTTTATTGTAACACCAGATCCTCCACCATTTTATATAATATTTCTGATTTTTATATGATCTATCATTTTTACAATTATTACCAGAAAAGAACAATTTTCCGCACCTAATTAACATTTTTCCAATAAATAATGGAATGTTGAGTAAAAGTAATTAAGAAAATAATAAAAAACGTGTCACTGAAAGTATTGTCCATCTTTAGCCACTACTTTTTCCCACCTTTCCGGCAGCAAATGTCGACCCAAAAAGCGTAGCACTACCAGATTCTACATGTTATAAAACCCATGTGTACCAAATTTAGTGATTTTTGTACAAAAAAAGAAAAGTGGCAGATTTCAGGGGGCTGTAACTCAGAAAGAGGAGGTCACTTGGCAAAAATAAAAAATACGAGTCCCCTAAATTTGTCTTACGAATCTGTGACCAAACTTTGTTGAATTAATTTCGGGACGGATGGAATCAGATCGTAATATAAAGCCAGATTAGAAATCACTTTATTCTCCTACTTATTTTGAATTGAATGTATTTTCCGGTATATTCAGAAAATATACACCTATCGATTTGCAATTAGTCTTTTTCCGACGAAAAAAATTGAAGTTGCCACTCCGTTACGGAAGGTAAACTGAAATTATAGTAGATACGTACTTGACATTTGACTTTTTTATTGTAATATATGACCCTAACTGCTATTTAATGTGAGCTATTCGAAGCACCCAAATTCATGTCGAAACCCATTTTGTTCAGAAATATCTGATAAACTGAAAGGAATATTTAGATACAACATTGTTGTCAATTATATGATTTCAATTTAATGAGCCAATTACATTTTACTTAAGTTATGTAAGAGAAAATTTAACGTAAATCATTTGAGTAAAAATTATAATTCATTTAAGCACAATTATAAAAGTATAAAAGTTTTGGGTTTGTACACACATATTGTTTTATTAATACTGATTCTTTTAATTCACCAAAAGTCTGCCTGAAGAAATAATCTCAAGTAAAATGCGGAAATAGTAAGACTTTTTTATGGCAGTCAAGGCTGATAACAGAATAGCAAGAATACAGAATATTTTTTTGAAACTATTTTCGTGTTTATTTGAGTTAACGTAATACATTTATATTAAAGTGAAAAATATCAAAAATAAGTTTAAAGTAGTTTTGGAATAATAACAAACTTACTTACTTAATTATTGTATAATTTTCAACTTTCTTTCTAAATTTTTAAATGCATATGTCCAGTTATTTCCATGAAATATAGCGGTATCATGTGTAATACACCATCTCGCCATTGTTAAGTAAATTTGCAATATTAAAAAACATATAGGTCCAAGAAGCAGTGCCTTGTGGAACACCAATCCTGTAATTATTTATTTTAACTTTTTGCATTCGTTTTTTTTTTTTAGAGAGATTCTGAGAGAAATATTGGTGTAAAATGTTGATTTTGCAGTTTTAACTACATAGTAGTTTTTCATAATTCTAACATTTATATTATCTTTACCGGGTGCGGTATTATTTTTTAATGGATTTATAGTATTTCTTCTGATCTGCTGCCCTAAGAAAAAGTTTTTATTGAGACTAATTCTACATATAAGGAAATATGTTTAAACATATTTGTTTAACTAGAATTTTCCAATTTTAACAAACAAAAATATTGAAGATATCACTGTTGATGTTCATTTATGATTTGATTGCCAGAATGACAGTAACACACATTTTTCGCATATATATATTTATTTTATTTTTCTATATCATTGTTTCTCTGTATATCTGTATATCACCCCAATTTCCTCGTGATAAGAAGCAAATCAAACTATTATAATTTATTGATTTAAAACCTGAAGTATTTTTCTTCTACGTCCGTATGATGTCTGTTGGTAGTGCTAGTGATGCTATAGGCCAGGTCGTATCGTCTCTGAGTTATCGAATGCACATCCGACTCGGCAAAGCGGCGCTGCCAAACGGCAGACGATGCTTGA
This sequence comes from Anoplophora glabripennis, assembly GCF_000390285.2. NCBI lineage: Eukaryota > Metazoa > Arthropoda > Insecta > Coleoptera > Cerambycidae > Anoplophora > Anoplophora glabripennis. Next base: position 627,454 of record NW_019416481.1, on the reverse strand, counting down.
GCGCGGGGCCAAGGCCGGTTGTGTCCAGGGACCTCCAAGGACAGCCAGGTGACTCAGTTCCGTAACTCAACTTCCCTTCTTTCCAGGTCTCTAGCCCGTTGTCGGAGGATATAATGCCAGCGTCTCGGATTATTGATTCTCTCTGCTGGATATTTACTTTGGACACCTTCAACTTCCGACTGAGAAACCTTATACAGGGCGTTCCGGTTGCAGGAGAATCGGAACATCAGTAAAATTTAGTTTTATCGTTACACGTGTCGTTTCTGGTAGAAGAGAAATATGTAAAATTAAAAATTTGATGTTGCTAAATCATTTCAGAACATCAGCAAAATTTAATTTTGGGTGTTTAGTTTCTAGTTAAAAGAGGAGTACGTAAATGCATTAAAAATAAAAAAGACTAATTTGTAATAAACGAAAACTGCTAAAAACAACAAAATATTTTCTCAACATTAGCAAAATTTAGTCTAAAATTTGCAATATGTATAACTTTAGATAGAGAAGACGTTTCAATTAGAAGAGGAATATGTAATTACATTGAAAAATTAAAAAACAAACTTGATAACTCACATTGTAATAAATAGAAACTGTTAGAAAATAAAATATTTTCAGAACATCAGCAAAATTTAATTTTGGGTGTATAGTTTCTAGTTAGAAGAGGAGTACGTAAATGCATTAAAAACAAAAAAATATATCTTGACTAATTTGTAATAAACGAAAACTGCTAAAAACAACAAAATATTTTCTCAACATTAGCAAAATTTAGTCTAAAATTTACAATTTGTATAACTTTAGATAGAGAAATCTTATACAAGACGTTTCAGTTAGAAGAGAAATATGTAATTACATTGAAAAATTAAAAAACAACACTGATAACTCACATTGTAATGAATAGAAACTGCTAGAAAATAAAATATTTTCAGAACATTAGCAAAATTTAATTTGGTCTTCGCTAACTGGGAATTTATTTCCAACTTTCGGCAGAGGAAATTTGTACAGTGTTTAGAAGAGAAGTTGTTAGAAGAATGAATGTATTGAAAACGAAAAATAATAATAATGATTCATTTGTAATGTACAAAAACTACTAGAAAATAAAAAAAATAATTCAGAACTGCAGTAAAACATAGTTCGTCGCAAGGTCGCCTCCAATCTTGTAATGGTTCTATGATCAGGAATGAGGCGCTCTGGATACCTTTCTCGATATAACTCTACAGCTCTTCTTGAATTTTTTTGTGACTCGCTGTAAATTAGCAACGTATCAACTTTTTCTGAATGAAAAAACATTTTGTTAAGCACAGTTATACGATTTATTAGAAAAAAGGGGTTTTTTAGGGGCAAAAAATTTGGGTATGTTTCTGGAAAAAATATAATTGATGACGTCATTAGTCGTTTCTGTAAAATGCCAAAGATAATACTTTCGAATGAAAATGGAGCTTTCCTCATCCCACATGTCCCAAATTTTGTTTAATATTTTTGTATCCTCACAGTAGGCCCATACTATCGATTTTGAGACACCCTGTATATCTTGTACAAGGCGTATCAATTACAAGAGGAATATATAATTACATTTAAAATTAGGTAGGCCTTGGTAACATATTGAAAAATTAAAAATCAGCCTAAAAACTACTAAGAAGCAAAGTATTTTCAGAACATCAGTAACATTTATTCTGCACCTGGGAACTCTGGATAATTCCAACTTCTGGCAGAGAAATCTTATACAGGGTGTTTCATTTAGAAGCGAATTATTCTTTTTCAAATCTTAATTCAATTATACTGAAAAAACTGCTACAAAATTATAAAACCCTTTCGGAACATCAGCAAAATTTAATATCATCGCGTACTGACTACAATGTTTCCGGCAAGAGCGCGATTCTACTCGATTGTCGGGTAAAATAAATAAAACATAAAGCGAACCGTGTCATTAATCAAAGAACTGTGGCACCTTATACCCTCCTTAAGAGCTCCTCCTCTATTAAATATTATTGAGTTTTCGAGGTCTGCCAGGGAGTTGCCGCGAGTCGGTGATAAATAATATTGATACACAGAAATTGAAAGTAAAAGAAAATGTACTTTCGATGTCTTGAAACCGGCCGATCAATCTTCCCGCACGTCAACTTCTCAGAGATATATTAGGTTCTTCTGTCAATAGCTACCGCAAGAAATGTGGGAGGGCAGTCGATGCCTCGGATTAAATAGAACCGACAATGATACAAGCCTTTGGAGGAGTTGGAACTTGATGGTTAATTAATTAGAACTTGTTTGTGTCGAACACGAAACTTGTACACTTTATTAAACATTCTTTCAACAACTGTTGTCTGTTTTGAAATAGTATGGAGTAACAAATCATTATCAATCGGTCATAACCGCATTTAATGTACTACGGGTTTGTTATTTTGCAATATTCACCTTGTTTTGAAATACAGTACGCGCCTAAAGTATGGAATAAATTCATTAAAAACGAAACAAATTTTTTTTTGGGAAAAATCCTCGAACAGGTCGATTTTCAACCGTCATTTATTTTCGAGTAATGACGTCATCGACATTTTTTTTAAATAGCAACCCCCTATTTTTTTTTATTGATTCTGAAAGATCGTTTCATTGTCCATCCGACAGTATTAAAATGTTGACATCTTATGTAGGAAAGTTTTCGAGTAAATGACGATTGAATATTAGAAAACGTAAAGTTCATTCATTAAAAAAATAACAATTCCTATGTCAAGCAAATACAATTCATTAAGTTTTCTACCTAAATTAAGTGTTCGAATTGCCACCCACCGACTTCTTGACAATACGCAAGTCTGTGTAGAAATTCTATTTGCACATTATGAATTATTTCTGGGGTAACTCTGTGTATTTCATCTATAATACAATTTTGGAGTTATTCTAAATTCTCTCGTCTATTAACCTACACTTTGGACTTTAAGTAGCCCCATAAGAAATAGTCCAGGGGTGTAAGATCTGGGGATCTCGCGGGCCATTCGATCGGTCCTCGTCTGCCGATCCATCTCCTAGGGAAACAATTGTCCAGAAAATCTCGAACAGGGCGCGCATAGTGCGGAGGTGCACCGTCTTGCTGAAACCATATGGTGTCATCAGGAATATCAGGGTCATTATCGTTAGGAAAAATTACTGCAAGCGCTGGAACAAGGTCATTTTGTAAAAACTCTAAATATCTTTCTCCTGTAAGGGTTCCTTCAAAGAAGAAAGGCCCTACTATTCTGTTGTCAACTATTCCAGCCCACACATTTAATTTCTGTGGGTGTTGGGTATGTGTCTCTGCCATCCAATGAGGATTTTCCCGACTCCAATACCTGCAAGTTTGACGGTTCACTGTACCATTGAGACAAAACGTGGCCTCGTCTGAAAAAAGTATTTGCCGGTGTAAATCTCTATTTACTTGACATAAATCCATCATAATTTCACAAAAGTGTAAGCGGCGGTCGGGATCGTCTTCATTGAGTTCCTGCACAAGTTGAATTTTGTAGGGATGATATTTTTCCTGCCTCAGGATACGTAGCACTGTGGTCTGACTAATTTCATTGTTTAATGCAACCAATCGTGAAGTATTATGAGGATTATCTACCATACTTATCAAAATGTTCTGTTTGTGATCTTCACTAACGCTTGGACGTCCAGGTTTTGGAATATCTACAACATTGCCAGTTTCTCTAAATTTAGATTCTATCTTACTGACTGTTGATTGGCTGATACGGCGATCTGGATGTTTTTCATTAAATAAATCGCAAACTTCCTGCTGCGTTCTAGTCTTATCCCCGCATCCGATAAGAATTAAAATTTCAATTCTTTGTGTGACAGTTAAATGTGCCATAATACTTTAAATTCAACAATAATTTTTATATCGCTTACAATACTTAGAAAGTCGGTATGACAGTGACACTTTGTAAAGATTTACACCTACGTGATCCATAAAAAACTTCAGGCATTTCGAAAAACTAAATTTGATAACGTTTTTGCTTTATTTTAATTGATTTGGGTTTTCTAACATTCAATCGTCATTTACTCGAAAACTTTCCTATGTAAGATGGCAACATTTTAATACTGTCGGATCGACAATGATACGATCTTTCAGAATCATGAAAAAAATAGGGGGTTGCTATTTAAAAAAAATGTCGATGACGTCATTACTCGAAAACAAATGACGGTTGAAAATCGTCTTTTATGCTAAAATATGTATTTTTTAAATTAAAAATCGACCCGTTCGAGGATATTTCCCAAAAAAAATTTGTTTCGTTTTTACTGACTTTATTCCATACTTTAGGCGCGTACTGTATATTAAATGTGAAATAACGCCCTACGATGTTATGAATGTCAACAACACCCTAGGATAAAAATCATTAATATGGAAACAAGTGAATAGAATTTATTATAGTTTAAATATCAAAGAAGTATCATATCAGGTTAAAACAATTTCGAATGAACTAACAAACCAGTAGAACATAGAAGTCAAGACATCACGGGTGTTACAGGATAATAATACTCGCTTCTTGGTAACGTATGTGATCTATTGAAGGTGCTAAGTAATATGGGCAACACTGTTTAAATTGTTCCACTGTTCCAAAATGTCAGGGATCAGAAATAAGTTCATCACTATGTTTTTAGTGGAATTTTCAAAATTTTAATCACGTATTCAACTCATTTGGAGCTAAAATTTTTTTGTTGGCGGTTAGCAGAGACTTATAATTTAAAAAAAATATATGTTAATCTCAATAAGTACTGAAATTTTAGAAAAGAATTATAAAACAGAGGTTGTTGGTTTTGATAAGTGTCTAATAACGTACTTTAATTACTTTAATTGGTTTTGACAACCACCAAAATAGAAAGTGTAGTGAAAAAATTGGGAAAAAATAAAATGCAGAGACTTACTTTATAAATATATAGTCGATGGCGGAAAGACTGTAATAAAAGGGTAAATATGAACTCTCCCTTATAATTTACGCTGCCATTTTTTCATCGTTTTCTTTGACAACTGATTAAAGAGGCCGATGGAAAGTTCTATCTCTACACGTTTTCGATTATTTCTCCTTAATAATAACAACTCTCCGGGTAACATGCGTCAAGACCGATACGTTTCCAGCACTCTCACTTGTTCCAGTAGTAAATTTGATGTGTGACATGCGTGGCAAATTGGATAAAATACGTCAGTTCCTACATAACTTCGTACGTGATTAAGCGGTATTAAGAGCAGGGCACATTTTTCGAAGAAGAAAATTTCTCGGTTCTATGGACATGTTTAGTAAAATTGAACGTTTACTTTTTTCATTTGCACTTTATCTGTGTCCAAAATCACATATTTTTTACGAAAAAGAAAATAAAACCAATGGTATTTAGATGAATCCTTTATCCCATTTTCGCATAATTTCTATGGATTTAACGTTGAATTTAAACATATGGAATTCATTGACAGTTATAACAAATATAGCACATATTTAATATCACCATTTTGAAATTACGATAACCTATGCAATAAAAAAATCACATACACTTCTTCAAAACAAAAGACTGTTTTTAGAATGAAAAGTCAAACTAAGTCATACACGAACAAACGACAATGAAATCACGGCCAACGTCCCTCAACAAAAAAATTAGATTGTTCACTGGCACCCCAGGAAAACATGGCAGGCATTAAGGTACCCTAATGCCTAGGACGTATCGAATAAATTGATCGATGCGAAGCTTTAGATGCAGACATGTACATGTACACTGACGCGGACTAAAAATGTGAAGTAGTTGATGTTTTGACACAATTAGTAACCATTAAGTAGTAGTAATCTGTTTTAGCAGAAATAGGCCAAATCTATGGTCAAGCCGTATGCTATACTCACAATATACAATGCTACTGACTGTCAAAAAACATGTGCCATATATTCGACTAAGCAAAGCTTCAAGCTAAGTCATACACGAACAAACGACAATGAAATCACGTTCAACGTCCCTCAGCAAAAAAATTATATTGTTCACTGGCACGCCAGGAAGACAGGGCAGGCATTAGGGTGCCTCTAGGACGTATCGAATAAATTGATCGATGCGAAGCTTTAGATGCAGACATGTACATGTACACTGACGCGGACTTACTAAAATGTGAAGTAGTTGATGTTTCGACACAGTTAGTAACCATTAAGTAGCATCTATTAAAAACTTCGATAATTTTAGATATGCGCCTGTGACCTCGATAAATGTTGAACGGTCATTTTCGTTTTTGAAATGAGTGATAAAAAAACTTAAGCACACAACAAACACACTGGATGAATCCATTCGTAGTCCAGTGCGATGACGTGGACAAAACATACGATTGGCCCGGCCTCAATGCAAGCTCCATTATTAATTTAGAGGCCAAGAAGTATTCCTTTGAGCTGATGAATGCAGTAATTGCAGAGCGGGGATCTGATTGCTTGTCGCCTTGTGCATTACTTCAATTAAGTTTTATGTTGTGGAGAGAACGTGACGGGAAAACCGAGAGCCGAGGAGGCCCTGCAGGACGTGGACAAAGTGAGCAGTCGCTCTTTGCCGACAAACGTGACCGGTGGCGGACGCGCCGGTTTCGCCGAAATGGGATAACTACGTTGCGGCGACGGATAAGGTGGCTTGGAATTGTGAAGAATTAGTTTACGTGGTCGGCGACGTGGAATATATCGTCAAAAATTACGGGGGTTGAGTTCGACAGTTTTCTCCGCCACAGAATACTTCAGTACATTTAAGTTTTTTTTATTAATTTTTCAGTTTTTTTAATTTTTGTACTAATTGGCAAATAGTCGCACTGAGAAAGGATTTTTTTCCAACATTTTTCCGTTATTTTACTACACTTTTGAATGTACTAGAAGTTTTACAAATATGTATATTAGTGGCCCAAAAAAAAACGATTATTTTTTTTCGTGTCTCTTGTGAAAATATGTTAGTTTATCATGTTTTAAGAGCCCCCACAAAAAAGCAGCTCAAAAAATTTTTTTTTAATTTCCAAAATCGTCAAAAATTGATTTCTTTTTTGTTTAATTTTTTTCCCGTTGTTTTATGATTTTCTAGGTTGAAAAAAATCTCGATTCTGAAAATTTCAAATCGATATTTTAATTTCTAAAGGTCACTCATAATTATTTTAACTTTCAAAGTAGTGTACCTAAAATGTTTTCGAGCGACCTCTAAAAATAAATATCAACGAACTAATAATTTTTTTTATTGAATTTGATGAACAAAAGAATAGAAATAAATCACGAGACACTTAAAAAATTTCTCGAGGCAAAATTTACTACCGCACTGTGAGTATCAAATATTTATAATTTTTTAATTTTTTAAAATTTAAGTGTCTCGTGATTTATTTCTATTCTTTAGTTCATCAAATTCAATAAAAAAAATTATTAGTTCTTTGATATTTATTTTTTAGAGGTCGCTCGAAAACATACATGCACGATACACTACTTTGAAAATTAAAACAATTATGAGTGACCTTTAGAAATTAAAATATCGATTTGAAATTTTCAGAATCGAGATTTTTTTCAACCTAGAAAATGATAAAATAACGAGAAAAAAATGCAATATTTGACGATTTTTAAATTTTTAAAAATCTTGAGCGACCTCTAAAAAAATTTTTTTTGAGCTGATTTTTTGAGGGAGCTCTTAAAACATGATAAACTAACATATTTTCACAAGAGACGAAAAAAAAATAATCGTTTTTTTTGGGCCACCCTAATGTACAGTGTCTAACCACGAACTCAATGATTTTTTTGAAATTGTGGTGGTGTGATACGGACCGGGGGGCCTACCAAGCTAAAATATTTTCAAGGTCATCGCATTTCCGGTTATACCGGAAGTCGATACTAACTCTCTTATTTTAAATGTTTTTTTTTTAGATATTTTTCTGGATATCGAGCAGCAAACGTATCACAAGTTCTTGAAATAACTTAAATTTAAATAATCTTCATGAATACAATTCAATCTCTAGCATTTTTTAAGGTGAAGGCTATTACATGACAGTTGTCATGTTGATTGTTACTTACCTCTCACAGCCAACCTAAAATGTGCAGAACAAAAATGGAAACAGCATTTCAGGAAAAGGGAAATGTTTATTAGTAAATAAAATATAAATAAAGTATAGGGAACTTTAACAAAGTTACACTCAATTTTAATGAAAAAGGCGAATACGTTAATAAAATTGGCGGTTTCCATTTAAAAATTTCGAGTTTTCCACATTTTCTGAACTTTATATTTGATTATTTTTTTGACCACCTTATATAAAAAAAAAATCATATTAAATCCAATAAATTACGTCTTCCTCTACAAAATGTCCAATTCGCACAAAAAAATAAACCTGTGTTTCCGGGAAAACTAAATTTTACTGACAGTCTGCATCTGTCAATTTTTGCCTAAAAATCAAAATATCTCGGAAACGGTCAATCCTAAGTATGGAGTGCGCTATATGTTTGCATCTCGTTATTTACCTTCAAGTAACTGATACTATTCATATGTTAAAAAATTCTCATTGTCTGGATGTCTTTGACATAAATAATGAAATTGTAGAAAGTACAACTGATATAATTATTACAGCTACTTGATATTTTTAAATACGATTGCACGAGCGGCACCTTGGTTTAAAAAAGGTGACTACAATAAAGTGGCAAATTATTGCCATAACTCTACCATTCTTGTTTTTGAAGAGCATATGAAAAAATCCTTGCGGAACAACTCCCAAACGGCAATTCCCGGTCTCAAAAGAGAAATTCAGGAGATTTGGGAATTTCTCACTGTGGAGTTTTGTTTATCCTTAGTCGATACTATGCTATAGAGAATTCACTATGTGGTACATATAAAAAAAAATATGACTTCAATAATGTGGAAAATCCTATCTCTATCATTCGCGTTTTATGGAAAAATAGTAGAAATTATTTTAAAGTAAAAGGTCTCGTTTGTCAATTTCGTTTTGGAAGTGGCGTTTCTGCTACCCATATTCTCTCTAAACAAACGTTTATTGTTCAAGGACCTGAGGAAGGTTCACATTGTGCTATTCATCTTGTGATCTAACCAAGGCTTTCAACTGTGTTTCACATGATGCCTGTATAGTATTTAAAAAAATTGGAATATCATGGGGCAAGGGGACTACCAGTTTTATTATTGCAATCACATTTAAAAAATGGTGAACAATTTGTTTCTGTTGGTGATACTAACTACTACTAACATTTGGTTGGGTACGGAGTACCACAGGGCTCCTTATTAGGACTACCTTTAGTTTCAATTTATGTAAATCATTTTAAACTTTTTATTTCGCAAAGAATTTCATTGTCTTTGCTGATGATACACTCTATTTAATCTAAGTTTAAGTATGGAATCTTTGATAGACTCTATTTCGGTTACTAATGAGATGGTTTTCAACAAATAATTTAATAATATTAGTTCATTACATGTTTTGAGTGTAGATATTGATGAAGGTATGTCCTGGAAAGATCATGTAAAGTGTAATGTTTTTAATTAGACAGTGACGTTGGTTTCTCAGTTGTGATATTTTATGTGGTGTCTATTTCAGCTGTAATCTTGTGAGGTAATTCCAATACTGCTGAAACGGTTTATTTCTATCCGTTGTATAGTAGTACCACCTTCAAGCCCTGTGTCGAAGGGTCTATGAATAATAGTTTACATATTTTTTATCAAATTATCCAATCTTAATCTAATTACCATCGGATCACGTCTAAACAAAACCAATTCCGGGAAAACTGTAAAGTTAAAGTTGGATATAATTACCTCAGCTAACTTTTCATTCCAAAATGTCACGCACCGTCCCTCCGTGGAAAAGTTCAGTTTTATTTTGAGACACGTGGAGGCCAGCATAACTACCAGCTCATGAAATAAAATATTGCTTTATAAAACTTTTCGTCGGTCGTGAACTTAACGAAAACTTAAAGTACGTCCCATCGATCTCCCCGAAACGCCTCCTAGAAGGTACAATCGTGGCAAATTCATATTCAGGTGCATACGTAACCTGCGAAGCGTATTTTGTTTGGTATTCTTCTGGGAGACGGGGAACAAAGGGAGCGTTGTTCGGGAACATTTTCGCGAACTGCGGAGAAAGGGTGCAATTTGAATTATTATTATAATTTTATAAGGTCCATTTACAAGATACGGGGGATATTTACTATCGCATACAGAATGTTGACAGACTTTCAAAAATATGAGCAGAGCTCCACCTTATTAAAAAATTCCTACAGTGTACTATTTACATAAATACTATAAAAATGAACAAATTATTTTATTTTTACAAGAATTTAGAAGTATTTAAGAACAACCAACACGTATTTTCTAAAATACACACACTAATGGCCTAAAAACTTACAAAAAACGATATAAAAGAATATTCTTAAATTTAAATGAAGTAAAATTAAGTAAAAAATACACGGAATAAAAGCCTAAATTTGTGTATTTGTAGAGGTCGAGCGTCATATTGTTTATAACAAAATAATAAATACTCTTTTTTCTGTTTTTCCCTTATATCTCCGAAAATAAGCCTCTAATCGACATGAGCTATACTTATCGATTTTGTTTCTGTGGAAATTTGCTATAAGGATAGGCTTTTGCGAAAGCTTGCAAAATTTTCCTTCGTTTTTCCTCCATATTTTTTGACACATACTAAATATTTATACCAAATGCGGTCCACAGGAGCTTATCATGAAGCAGAATTCAAATTTAATTGGTGTTTTACCATACTTTAGAGGTGGTTTTATCCTGGGAATGCTATGCACATATAAAAGGTCTCAATTTTTTTTTGTACTCACAGTATGTGATTTCTTATATTAAACTTTAATTCTTCATAGTTTTCTACGAATAGAAAGTATTTTTAGCTGATATCGTTAGAAGTGAGCAAGGGGAATATTTTTAAAGCAGGATTAAAATCATTAATTAATATTGAGAATAAGAGTGGGCCAAGATCTGAACCTTGGGGAACGCCAGAAATAGATTTGAGTGAATTTTAGATATAATTGGTCTATAATTGTTCACACAGAAAGGAGTACCACCATAAGCAATTGGAAAAATTTTACTAGTTTTCCAAGCATCAGTATACTGACCAGATAAAATGATATTTTATTAGGTACTACATATTTTCGGCGATTTAGCTATTACTGTTACCTGTTTCTTTTAGCAAAGTTCCCACATAAACTTATTTTTCTCGAAAACTGTTAAATTTAAGACTAATATTATACGGAATTTTTTTTTTATTTTAGTCTATACTATCACGTATTAAACGTGACCAAACTTATACTGAAATAGAGAATCCCTCCCACAATCGAACAATCGTTTGTTTCCGATTCCAATTATCTGTCATCGAGGCTGCTCCGAATGCATCGCGTCTTATGAAATATTAATCGATAGCCCGAACGCGCAGATTCGGTCGAACAAAAGGATATAAACGAAAATTTGAAGCTTCAGCTGCACATTGCGGCAGCGTATTATGCTCCTGTTAACTAGATTCCGAATAAAGCTTAAAGTTGGTAATAATCCCGTGTACAGTTCGCCTAATCCTATTTAGTAATTCCTCCACTACCAAAAAGACGAGGCAAGATATAATTTAATTGCAGCTAAAATTAATTAAACTACGTGGAATTAATTCCGGTCCTAATGAACTCTGGAGAAGTTTTCCTTGACTTTTTTGTGAAAAATATCGGCATTCCCTGGAACGTTATCGACGCAATGGATCTTATTTGTGGAAGGGCGAAATGGGCGGTGACTATTAGACGCCTTCATTATAGCCATCTTTCTCTATCGCACGGATTTCTATGACTTTCTTTATCGCTCTCACGTAACGGCCGATGAACCATGGGGACTTTCCGACCCTGTATATACTGTACATTTTTTAAGTTAAACTTATAATAAATATGGCAAATCCCTCTAAACCATACTATTACTGATGCATTGTACCGATGTGTGAAAATACATCAGTAAAAACGCCAGAAAAAAATGTATTTTAAAATAAATTTATGTAGATATCTATAAATCACATACTCATACCTGTTTGCTTTTATTCCCCTTATTTCTGCCGAAAAAAATAAAATGCTTTTCGAAAAAAACTCCGCAATCATAATGGAATTCGGTAAATTGTCTAATTAGGCTTTAGCATGACCTTGTTCGGTCATGTTACATTGAGAATTTTTAAAAAACTAAAAACTAATGATTATTTAAAATAACAAATTTAGATTCAAAATATTATTTAGATAGTAAATAATATTATGCTACGCGCGGAAAACTCACTTGAACTAAACGTCGTAAAAATTAAATATTATACCTACACAGACTTAATTATTTTGCTACATAGGTATACCTACATAACAGAATGGAAACCAGTTAGTAAATATAACAGCACATCAGTATAGTTATCGTATCGTATGTAAACTAAAAATAATAAATATTTTTAAGAAGTCATAGGACCGACATCGTTTTCTAATGTGGAGCGGCCAGTTTACTTACCGATGACGTCGCAGCAATAGCAAATTTCAATGTACGATTTAGTCAATTTTCGAGTAGAATTATTCACAAAAGATTTTATAATTAATAATTTTAAATAAGGCCATATTTAAATATGTGAACTAAAATAAAAAATCCGGCAAGTGCAAGTGGCCTGTTGCAGTAGAAATATTTCGGAAACTTCCAAATAAATCGAGTTACATACGATTAAGTGTGAGTAAGATATAACCGATGAAGCATATATATCACAGTTGGGGTATATAGCCCGTGGAACACTTGTTTCCCACAATAGCATTAGTTACATTAGCCGCCTCGAAATCATGTAAAAAGTGTCCAAATATCTTAACAATATCAAGGTCAATATCCGAAAGTAAAAGATCAAACTTCGCTAACCCTTTGAGCTCGAAGGTCGTTGACCTTTGCTCCGATCATTGAACTTTGGCCATTGACCTTTGGCCCCAACTACACAGGCCCACAAAATGAAATTGAGACTTGCCTTCTCTTAAACCAATTGACCTTTATGTTTTTGAGGTCGCTGATCACGATCCCGGTATTCGTATAACCCCAGCATGTCTGGATCAAGGTTAAATGATGGTTAAATTTCGTTTTTTGAATTATATATCTTTTTCGTTCCCGGAATCCGAAACAGCGAGAAATACGTACAAGTACATGTTGACCTGTTGGTGAAAGCGACCTCTGGAGATTACCTGGAGGTCATTTAAAGGTCGAATCTGAGATTTGAATCTACCGGCTGAAATTTCCGCTTCGAAACGAGACGTCGTATCTCGGACCAGTTGACTTGCACGTTTTTTGGGCCGTTGATCACGAATCCAATGTCCACGTGACCCCAGCGCGTCTAGATCAAGGTCAAATAAAGGTCAAATTCCGTTTTTCAAATGATATAACATTTTTGGTCCCGGAATCCGAAACAGCGGCAAATTTTACGTCCAAATACGTGTTGACCTGTTCGTAAAAGTGACCTCTGGAGGTCATTTGAAGGTTAAACCCAATTTTTTAATCTCTCGACGGAAATCTCGGCTATGAAATGAGACGTCAGATGTATGATCTTTAAATGACCTCCAAATGACTTCCAGAGGTCATTTTCATCAACGGGTCAACACATATTTGGACGTAAAATATCCCGCTCTTTAGGAATGCGGGGTCAAATAAGTTATATCATTAAAAAAACGAAATTTGACCTTCATTTGAACTTGATCCAGACGTGCTGAGATTTTTCTTGCTTTAGGGTTAAGAAATTTACATTCAATATTTTAAAAGGTGAAAGGTTAATGCCAAAAGTGAAAAGTAGCTGACTGAATTCGGCCATACTTGGCTCCTCAATGGTGACATTTGACCCTGCTCATTGACCTTTGACGTTTTTAGGAATTTTGACGAATTTACAGATTTTTAAGTATTTCCAGGTTTTTAAAAGTATTTGAATTATTCAATGTTTTTTGAAGTACCTCCAGGTACGAAGTATAGTACCTCTAAAAAATCAGAGATTTTTCACTAACAATAACAAGTTTTTTTAATTCTTCGAAGTATTTTGGAATTTCGAGTTATTTCTACAAGATTTCCAAGTTGTTACAAGATTTTTNGATACCTATAAATCACATTCTCATACCTGTTTGCTTTTATTCTCCTTATTTCTTTCTGTCGAAGAAAATAAAATGCTTTTCGAAAAAAACTCCGCAATCATAATGGAATTCGGTAAATTGTCTGATTAGGCTTTAGCATGACCTTGTTCGGTCATGTTACATTGAGAATTTTTAAAAAACTAAAAACTAATGATTATTTAAAATAACAAATTTAGATTCAAAATATTATTTAGGTAAAAAGGTCAAATAAAGGTCAAATTTGCTCCCGGTCACTGATAATTGCTTTAAGTCATTGACCTTTGGCTTAGGTAATTTATCTTTAGACCCCTTGTTAGTGACATTTGACCCAATTCGTTCACTTTTATCTAGAGATTTCGACAAATTTGGATATGTATTTCGAAAGATTTCCACGGTTTTCAATGTATTTTCAAGACTCAACATATTTCCAAGCATATGAAGTACATACTTGAGGTACTTCAATGTATTTAGAGGTTTTATAAGGATTTCAAGGAATTTTAATGGAATAGATTTTTCTTGCTTTAGAGTTAGGAAATTTTCAATGTATTTCGAAGTACGTATTTCACAGTTTTTGAAATACTTCGAAGTTTTCGTGATATTTGAAAATATTTACATTCATCGTAATATTTTAAAAGGTGCCAAAAGTGAAAAGTCGCTGACTGGATTCATCCATACTTGGCTCCTCAATGGTGACATTTGACCCTGCTCATTGACCTTTGACGTTTTTAGGAATTTCGACGAATTTACAGAATTTTAAGTATTTCCAGGTTTTTAAAAGTATTTGAATTATTCAATGTTTTTCGAAGTACTTCCAGGTGCGAAGTATACTTAGTACCTCTAAAAAATCTGAGATTTTTCACTAACAATAACAAGTTTTTTTAATTCTTCGAAGTATTTTGGAATTTCGAGTTATTTCTACAAGATTTCCAAGTTGTTACAAGATTTTGATGTATTTCCAAAGTTATTTCTTGCATTTTTTATTTTTATATGAAAATATAACATATGTTTTCAGCGAGAATATCTACTTAATTATATTGTTAAGGTTACTAGAAAATTATTAAATTGTTTCATAACTGACCATCACCGCACTTTGTTGAAGTGTCGGCAAATTATGGGAATACACACGCGGGTCAAACTATAGGTTGAACTTGCTAGCGAAGCCGTTCCGCTGCCGCAATTATTTTCTATTAGATCAAGCGCGTATATTATTGAATTGTTTACTTCCTCTGAATATTTAAGCACTCAAGTTTCACCTTGAGAGTGATCTAGACCCGCATTACCATCGTTAAGACACCGACTTTTCCTTAAAGGGAATAGACCCGGTCGGACAGTGGGCGAATTATTGTATTTTCAGTTGAAGATAAATCACTTTGGCAAATAAATCACTCCGATAAATAAATTACCTAGTTGAGGTCGCCTCGAACATATAGCCAGGTTTTTTAACGGGGCCGGAATGTTTTATTAGCTTCCATCGATTTCTAATAAAAGTCAGCTATATATTTCCTCTAAATGGGTTATTGGAGCTAAACACCTATTCAAATTTGTGTAACTAGGGTAATGTTTAACAAGATACATCGTTTGTAAAGCTGTTTAACCATTTATACTTAATTGTTGTCAGTTGTTTGTTCATCATAAAGTCGGATCGCTCTGCATCATTCCAGATAACCTGAAACAAAAAAAACGTTTATAAATTTGAGATGAAAACTGCTACTGTAGTCCCAACGATAGTCCTTAATTTGAATGTTATTCTTTTAAATCAGTATTAAATACAATTGATTTATATCAGTATTATTCAAGCAATGGAAAATTTGACCTCGCTGTATGTTATCGGGTCCACCCTCACAGAGACTATCCCGAGCACAACAAGGATAGGTAAAAGATTCCTTGCTAAAACTAACGAAGTGTAAACGGCTGCCACAAGGTTCAAAGGCTACGGCACAACAACCCGGAAAACCATCGTACTTTAACTTATCTAAAACGTATGCTAAAATTACACGCCACAATTTTATTAAATCGGAAATAAAATTAAGACCGACGAAATTCGCGCCGTCAGTCTCGTGGGATCGCACTGGCAAGCCGGTGTATTAAACTTAACGATCTTAAAGTGCTAAAGTGGTTGCAGAATTCATCTGTTACCTCTTATGGCAACCTACTTTAACAATTTAATTTTTTCATAAGCCGCCTTGTAGTGTAATGAAGTTTGGTCTATTACGTGGAGAAAATTTAATCGGTTACTGCCTTTTCTACCGCAAAAATTAATGTAAAACGATGCTGCTGTTATGAAATAGCGAAATCGACCGCATTTATACAAAGTGTGTCGTGTATAATCTATAAAAATTAAACTACAGCTTTCTGATGATATTTGTAATAGAAAAGTCTTATACGAAAAAGTTCTATCTTCACGTTTTTTTTTTGTAAATTAAAGTTCATTTATTCAAAGAAAATGAAGGCTGACCCTGTGTTATTTATTAAAAACATTGGAAATGTTTTTATGCGACAGAGATGCAACCTTACAATTTAAATCGGTATAATCTAATACTAGTAATCCTAAAAGAAGGTTAGGTTACATTGCAAAAAATTTGTGCAGTCAACTGTATTGAATTCATTATTAAATATTTAGCTTCGTCCATCGACCCATCAGAGTTAAAAAGTGAAAGATTCCAGACAAAAGTTTTTATTTGGTAATTCCACGGTAGTGACAGTGTAATTTCGATAAAGAAGTAAAAAATAAGAATAGCGTGCTGATTACATTAAAAACAGATTCTTATTTGTTACTTTGTTTAATTTTTTTGATTGTGCATAAATTAGTTTTACAATGAACTGAGAAAACAATTCATTTACTATTTCCGAACGTGTCGATATGGTGTTAGTGTATGGTGCAGCCGGAGAAAATGCGCTCGCAGCGACTAGGTTGTACCGGGAACAATGGCCACAACGTCACCCCCCATGTGCAAATACAATCCTATAATGCGTTCAGCGGCTGCGGGATACGGGAAGTGTTATTCTTCGAGGAGAAGGACGTGGTCAGCAATTGAACCTTAATGTCGAAGATGCAGTGTTGGAAAATCTTGACGAAGACCCCACAATTAGTACTCGACGACTCGCACAGCAAGTAGGAACCTCATCTAGTACCGTACATCGCATCTTAATGCGCCAGCTATTGCACCCCTGTCATCTGCAACCAGTTCAACAGATTTTACCCCCAGATTGTGATCAACGAATGCGTTTTTGCAGATGGTTTTTACGGCAATGTGCCAATCAAGTAGACTTTCCTGCTTATGTTTGTGTAACAGATGAGGCAACGTTTACCCGTGATGAAGTGAATTTCCATAATATGCACATGCCTATGAAAATCCTCGCGCGATTAGGGAAACTTATTTTCAACATCGGTTCTCGGTAAAATTTTGGGCTGGCATAATAGGCGATGTACTTGTGGATCCCTATTTTTTTGAAGGACGACTAAATGGACCAACATATGCTGACTTTTTGGAGAACCGGTTGCCTGAATTATTGGACGATGTGGCATTACAAGTGCGGGCACGCATGTTTTATCTTCAAGATGGAACTTCTCCACACAGTACTCGAGAAGTAACGACACTTTTGAATGAAATGTTTTTCCAGCGATGGATTGGACCGTTTGGTCCTGTGCCGTGCCACCTCGGCCACCCGATTTAACGCCAATGGACTTTTATCTTTGAAGTCACTTGAAGTTACAATACTCCAATTGCTACGGTGGAAGAATTGCGAAACCGTATACTTAAAGCTGCTGACACAATTAGGGGAATACCTGGAATTTGGGAAAATATTCGCCAAAACTGGGTGCGTCGGTGCCATGCCTGTATCCGCGCTAATAAGGATCAGTTTCAACATTTTCTCTAGAAATGGTAAGTTTTATTTCATTTTTTCTTTCAACGACGATTTGTTTACGCGGCTGGTCTACATCAGGTAACTCATCGTACAGCACACGGACAGGACCGTTCCCGAGAAAATATTTTGATCCATAATTGAACTTTAATTTATGAAAAAAAAAACGCAAAAATAGAACTTTTTCGTATATGACTTTTCTATTACAAATATCGTTAAGAAGCTGTAGTTTAATTTCTATAGATTATACACGCCACACCCTGTATAATAAATGTTAAAATTGTTTCCTACGCGATATTATTTTTATAGAATTTCTGCTTTGAAACAGCTTTCAACGATGATATTCTTCAATTTGTAGTTAAAATTATTTGATAATTCCTTTTTGTGAGTTTAGAAGTAAGATCTGTTCAATAAGATTAAATTCTGTAGAGTGAGAAGGCCAATAAAAGCATTATTTAAAGATCAAACAGTTGTAAATCATCATAAATTGGAATGGTATGGATCAAGAAACCAATCATTTTTAATTCACATGTAGGGGTACCATTTTATATGTTTTAAAACAGTAAATCAAACATTGCAATTTAATTTTAGGCCCCAACATATTTAACATGTTTTATAGGACATGTTCATAGGAACTTTTTCCGTTATTTTAACGAGTGCTATATGTTTGTACAGTTACAAGGTATATTTCTAAAGCAAACGTATTACAAAAGAATCCAATGATCTTAAAAACATTTCTGCTTTCTTTGTCGCGCTCTTATCTTCGCAGACCGTAATTCAGGGTATGTCACTGTCCTTTGCAGTCACTTGAATTGTTAAAATGTAATTACTTCGCAACTTCACTTCTACTTTTCTGCCAGACGAAACTACGAGTACATATGAAATTAAATCCGGTAATTGGGTTCCGTCGGGCTTGTTTTAAGAACGGCGTTCTTAATCGAAATACGAACCTGTCCGAGGAATGCTCCCTTGGAGATTAAAAACAAATAAACGCACCAGTTCGAACTGGTAGGACGTGCAGGGCCGGAATGACCCATTACGGAAATTGACCTGGGCAGGGAAAGTAAGGTTTATCGCGGATTATGGTGCTTTAAGGATTCTTTCGTTACAGAGACGACAATCGCTCTTATAGAATTCGAATCTGAAAGTTGACACCTATAAATAATCACTTCGCTGTTGTTTCTTAACTGTTACACCTGTCTCTAGTGTTTGGTAATCGAGTTTTATTTTATTAGTGGTTAATGTAGACGAAATATTGCGGCTTTCGATGCAAAACCCCAGATGCTAATATTGAATAATAATCATAGCCATTATTCCAATAAGATCACATACTTGATATTTAGTCCAATCAAATTTCACTTGGAAAAAAAAATTGTTACTTAAACTTTTATAAGTGGAAATGGTAAAAGGGCTTATAATAAACCTAAAAAAAATAAATGCGTGAGCAGGAGTGGCGCAGGGTTGATTTGGGGGTTGAAAAGTTGTGAAAAATTGTATCATTGGGATTTCTGGCGAAAGTTGACGTCAACCAAAAAAATATCCAATGCAAAAGTTGTAGATCATGCAAAAATCTACAACTTTTGAAGAAGTCACTTTCTGAGATAACCTAAAAATTTCCGAGAAAAATGCGAAAAACAAATTTTTATCTGATTTTTCATTTTTTATTTCTCATTTCTGCAAAAATAACTTAATTTTGACGAAACTTGGTGAAAGTATAGCTTTCCGTGTCTTAAATAACCACAATTTTTTTTTTAGATAAAAAATCAAGAAGTTTCCGAGATATTAATTTTTTCCGGTCTGAAATACTTTTTTTTCAAAGGAAAATTCTACTTAGGAAAATCATCTTACAGAGTTCTGCCGATGATCGTTTTTTCGTTTTGAAATATACCTTTTGGTGAAATAAAAAATCTGTAATAACAGTTCAAAAACATGTTCAAAATGCAAAAATAAAAAATGACTTGTAACAATGAATTTTTCAGTAAATGTTGATAATTTGTTTAAATTAAAAAAAAAATCAAGAACTGATTACACCATTCAATTCTACGGAAAAGAGTACAAAAAAACTGTGTGTCATTGTTTGACCCAAAACTTTTATTTTCGTACAGTAGGTAGGTATTGCTATAAACATCTAAGTCGATTTACAAATGCACGAATGATAAATTATTTCTGGATGATTTGAGATTTCAACAATACAAAGTATTCACTGCAAAGTCTACTGTTGACGCGAAAATCGACAACCCGAAATTTTGCAAAATCTTTATATTTTTTAAGCTTGTTTTAGCTATCATTTAAATTTTCTCCTGTTTACGGCTCTGAACGCTTTCAAAATATCTATTGGATGAAGTCATAACAGTATAAAAGTCAATACCACACAAAATATCCAACAATTTTTGTTACTACTATTAGCAATACCTATTAATTAGAAATAATAAAACATTTCATAAATTCGTATTATTTTTTTATTAGGTACATCTTTTTAAATTATTTATTAATTAAAAAAATTGATGGATATTTTGTGCTGTATTAACTTTTATACTTCCTCCAGTAGATATTTTGAAAGCGTTCAGAGCCGTACTCGGAAAAAATTTTAAACGATAGCTAAAAACCGATTATAATAGTAATATCATCTAATTCAGAAATAAAAATGACTAGATTTTGTCATAAAAATAGCAGCGACGTATTTAAAAAAATTAACTTGATGATAGCCCCTCGAAGAAGAAATGTCGGATTGCAAAAATGTTGACGCCATTGGATAGAGCGAAAAAAGTTGCAATGTAATATGCAATTAATTTTAAAATTCGTTTTCAAATAAAGCCAGAAAAAAAATTAAACAATTTTGCAAAATTTCGGGTTTTTTCAGATATCTCCGGAACTACCCAGAATTTTAAAACTTTCTAAACGGTATATTGCTACGTATAAAAAAACACATTTTTTTCTAATCTGAGCCACCCCGTATCTCTTACCGTTTCCTAGATCCTAATGCTATCCCATCCTTATCTTGGACACACTGTATATCTATGAATTCATCAAAATTTAAAAAAAAAATAAGTACACTAATCGATCCTACGGAAAAAAATTATTGTTTTATTTATTCACTATTCGACTTATGTTTATAGCAATACCGTACAAAAATAAAGTTTTGGGTCAATCAATGAGTATTGTATTTTTTCCGTACAATTGAATGGAGTAATCAGTTTTTGATTTTTTTGTAAATTTAAACAAATTATCAACAATTACTGAAAAATTCATTGTTGCAAGTCATTTTTTATTTTTTTACATTTTTGACCATGTGAACTGTGATTACAGATTTTTTTATTTCACCAAAAAGAATATGTCAAAGCGAAAAAAATGATCACGGCAGAACTCGGTACGATGATTTTTCTAAGCAGAATTTTTCTTTGAAAAAATGTGTTTCAGATCGGAAAAAATGAATATCTCGGAAACTTGTTGATTTTTTTATCTAAAAAATTTGTAGTTATTTAAGACACAGAAAGGTATACTTTCACCAAGTTTTGTCAAAATTAAATTCTTTTTGCGGAAATGAGAAATAAAAAATGGAAAATAAGAAAAAAACCTGTTTTTCGTATTTTTCGTTTATTATAAGCCCCTTTACCATTTCCACTTAAAAAAGTCCGGGTAACAATTTTATTTTTTTTCCTCTAAAGGACGGTCTAATTGGAAACGTTAAAATTAAAACACAGCAAAAACTCTCTACTGATTACTGGCATAAAAATAGGGTGTTCCTTTTATTATTTTCATATTGACTTTGGTTTAATTTTTAAACTTAAAGTCAGGATGCAAGATCCAAGATCACAAGCATATTGGTTTCTCGATATTGCGCCAATTTTATTTGAATTTTTTGCCAAGACTCAATCTTAATCGAATTTGAAATGTTCAAGTCAACAATCTTGCGCGCGACGAGGGCGATGTTCACGCGCATGAGCGGGGCCTGGCCCTCCTTCTCCCACGTACAAGCTGTTTATTAACGTTAACTTTTACTGCAACTAGCGCGTTTATTACATGAACTATCAATGTAAAACTTTCTGAAAATAGAAGTTTAGCCCTTTCTTTATTTGTCTCTAAAATTCCGCTCCGATACATTGAATTAACAATTAACGTTGTAAACAAGCTATTTTTGGAACAAGGAGGTGATTTTTATTTTTTATATTACCGTAAAAATAAGCTCTATTAATGCAAAAAGAGCGAATTCCCGAGGGGCTTTTGCTTGACCTTGAGACAATTTGTTTATAACGCTATTTTCCACGTCTTCTTCGTTAATTGTAAACGGTTACTTTCCGCGTTCAATCTTTATTTTACAGTTAACAAATTGGTGAAATATGACTTTAGTACCTTAAATTGTAGGTAATTTAATTGCCTACAACATAAAATGACAAATTTTCCGATAGGTCGTCTTGATTTTCGTGGACAGTAAAAAAAATACAAATGATTGTGACACTTATTTACAATTTGCCAACTTAACCTCACTTTTTCGAGTTACTTTTTTGATATTATCATTTTACATACCCTTCCCCACGTAAAGTGCAATAAAATGTCTGCAAATATTTTTTTCACGTTCAAACTCGAATTCGACTGGAGTATAATATTTATGTCACCAACACTGCTTGAGATTAATGCTCACTACTTCAAATAGAATCATATTTATTTCCACCGGGTTATCTCTGTCAATTCTCCTTTATTGTGCGCATTGCCTGCTTCAAGTTGTTCAAAGAAATTATTTACACCGGTAACACCCCCGTTGACAATGTCCTTATAACGTATAACTTCACCCATTTTTCTCCTCGAACTTTTCACGTCACAGTTCTTTAAGTTTAAAAGAGCTGTCGTCGAAGTTTTCCAGTGGTTTCGCTGCCTACGCACCATTTCGATGACACTTGTATTTACAGACCTGACAAGCTGAAGTGTGGGGAGCAATATAGTATTTTTATTTGACAAAGGAGGCGCTGCATACCGCGGAACTTCAAACGTTTAGATGGGAATTCCAGCCTGAATTCGTCCTTGACATTGTTGAACTCAAATAATTTTGGATATGTATCCTGCGCATCAAAAATTTAGGTATGCGTATGTACCCACACTTACGGGAGAAAAAAAGCATTTTACCTAAAAATGTTAAAAGTTTAGCAACTTTAACCGTTATTCGATAAAAATCATCAGCTATACGAGATGTAATTTTGGGCAACATATTTATACGGAGTTTACTTTAAAGATTAGCGCTAGAAACACAAAAAGCAAATTTGTTTTTTCAAAATCCATTGAATTTTATTTAAAACTGTGACCTGGATAGGCTACTATAAACAGCAACGCACATATCCAATTGAAAGCTTATCTTTCTTGATTAATATGTTTTTTTTCACACTGTCACACAGAAACACAGCAATGAAGACACACAGACACATCGCACCGTCACAAAACTAAAAACTATAATAAATGTAATAAAATGAAGCGGCAACATATTTTCGGCCATTCTCTTTTAGCCAAATTGACGTTCTTTTTCCTAACTGTTGCATATATAGGTGGATTACTATAATATCGTTCACCTATGCTAGGCTAATGTCAAATGTCAACGACCTTGACTTCATAAACTAAACAAAGTGCTTTATAAGAATCGTAACAAATACTTTTTATTAAAAACTTGAAATAATTTCAACTAATATTTCAAAGCTATTAAACTAATAATTATTTATATACAGGGTGGGACATTAGTATGAGAAAGTAAAATAACTTCCTTGTTACTTATAATACAGGAAAAAAGTTTATATAAAAGTTATACAGAATCAAGAAACCTAAACTATAAAATTATTTTGAAACATACAGGGAGATGAGTAAAAACGGGACTCGCCAAAGATTACATTTTTTAAATGGACACCCTGTATATTTTTAGACATATATATTTCCGAGAAAATTCCATATATGGCAATATAAACAGTTTATTATTTTAGTGCGGGGTTGCCAAGTTATGTAGAAAATTTTTCGAATTTTGGAAAAAAAATTACCTCGAAGAAGTTGTTGTTCAGCTACTAACACTTGGAACAAAATAATTAGACAGAGTTATAGGCAAATGTTAGACAAAGGCTCCTATATTAGATAATGTCGATATTCCATACAGGGCATTTTTTATAATACGATCATTTTTAGAAAGTTATACTTGATTTTCTAAAATTTTTCAAATGGAGCACCCTGTATTTTATTGTTCTATTTTATTCACATATCTATCAGTCCCCTTTAACTTTTATTAAGCATGTTCTATATCTAAAATTGTTAGTTTTTAAGTTATAGCAACATTTCTGAAAAAACTTAATTTTTATTATTTTATAGAATACCACAAATAAATATTAACTAATAAAATTAACTCAAAATGATAAATTATGAACTGACAAGTTGACACAATGCGACAGTTTTTTCCATAGCCATTTCGTGCGATCGAAAATAATAAAAATTAAGTTTTTCCAGAAATATTGCCATGTCTTAAAAACTAACAACTTTAGGTGTAGATCATACTTAATAAAAGTTGAAATGGACTGATATGTGAATAAACTAGAACAATAAAATACAGGGTGTTCCGTTAGAAAAATTTTAGAAAATCAAATTTAAACTTTCTAAAAATAGTCGGATTATAAAAAATGCCCTAAATAAAATATTGATATTAGCTAATACAGGAGTCTTTGCCTAACATTTGTCTATAACTCTGTCAAATATTTTTCTCCAAGTGTTAGTAGTTGAAAGTTAATACACCTTCTTCGAGGTCATGTTTTTTCCAAAATTCGAAGAATTTTCTACATAACTTGGCAACCCCGCACTAAAATGTTATACTGTTTATATTGACATATATAGAATTTTCTCAGAAATCCAGATGTTTAAAAATATACAGGGTGTAGTTGCTCTGTATGATTCAAATTAATTTTGTCCTTTAGGTTTTTTTATTCTGTACAACTTTTATATAAACTTTTTTCCGTATTGTGAGTAACAAGGGAGTTATTTTGCTTTCTCACACTAATGGCCCACCCTGTATAATTTTTAGTAAGTAGAATTTATATTAATTCCGTTAGCTTCAAACAACTGGCTTAAAAAATAACAATAGGCAACAATGAGAAGCATGCACATACAATAGAGTTCGGGAACTGCCTAGTGACGGCGTAACCAAGAGTTTAAATGTAATCTAAAAAACGAAATTATAAATTTAACTATTTATTTAGTTAAATAAAGATTATTTCAGATGGAATATTGCCAATATTTGTCATCTAAACATTTTCAATTTTTCTTATCGCTGACCCATTTTTTTTTAATATTACGTCATAGAATAGAATGACATTTCCTGCATATTAATTTTCTATTTGATTACATAAAAATTATCTAGAAAAAAATCACAGCCTATGGACGACTATTTCTTAATATATAATTTAGGTGCTGATATCACTCACATGAATGTCAAATTTCATTTATTATTAACATATTTCAATTATTATTTTCAACACATTTCATTATTTTGACTGTATAAAATACCACATATGTTCTTTTTTCAGGCACGTATTTCCTGCTTTACGACTTCATCGACTTCTTCGAGAAAGACGGCCCAAGTTTCTTGCAACGAGATAAGTACAATGATATTATCGATACGATATTCAAGAATATGAGCCGGCTGGAACGTGACGCCATCGTCTTTCAGGTAAATATATTACGTACTCCTATTTTCGGCGCATACAGGTACGGGGAAAGAATGAATAACTCACACTTCGGTCTTTCCGTCGATACATATCTCACTTCCATAATTCGAACCTTGATTAGTTTTTAATGACATACTGCAGTGCCTCTGGCACAATCAGCAAGACATTGGCGGTAAACACGCAGGCAGCACAAAGTGCGGCGGTTTCCTGTTTTCGTACAAAAATTAACTTTTATTTCATTACAAGCAATTAGTCCCCTAAAGTTCTGAAAAGTAATAGGTATATTAAAAGGAATGGTGTTCATAAAAATGAAACGATACAAGAAGTATTGTTCGTTGGATGATTGTCGCGCGACAAAATGTCGTACAGTGTGAGACAGGATTTAGAGTGGAATTATCCTTAATGTTAAATTTGAGGTAGCTGTGTAATAATAAATGAGATTTTATTTCCTGTTTCAGTATACGGATTGGGAGCACGTGAACGATGGCTACTTGAACCAGAAGATGGTCGGGGACGTGGTGGGCGATTACTTTTTTATTTGCCCAACGAACGATTTCGCCGAATTGGCGGCAGACAGAGGGATGAAAGTCTACTACTACTACTTTACACACGTAAGTAAACAGGATGTTTTATTGCCAATAAACTACGAGAAACGAAACAGTGAATTTATGCCATTGATTTTGGCTTTCTCAATACACTGTTAACTCCAAGGATATTTAAAATTATGTTTTCGTAAAAGAAATTTAGTGGTATTATTTTATGATTGAAATTTATCTCATGCAACAGCTAAGAGTAGAAACATGTAATAATCTAAAAGGAAACTGAATTATTTCAGGAAATAGCCATGTTCCAACAATAAATTCTTGGTTGTACTTACGTTTCAACGTAAATAACAGAGAACACAAATAATAAAAATCACATTAGAATTTATGACACATTCGTGAGAAATGATGTATGTGAAAATTGGGCAGAAATTGTGAAAATCGTATTTTTCTAAAATCCTTACTTGTTAAAATATAACTCCCACGAGTCTGGAGCGCAACTGGAAAGTGTTTTAGAGAAATAAACTGCCTTTGGGCGTTGAATTCCAAGATTTACCACTTACAAAGTTGAATTGTAACTTTCTAATCATATGAGACTGTACCTGAATAATTTTATTAAACATGAAAATGAATACTACGGACCATAAAATTGTTTTGAGGTTAGTGTCGGATTCAGAATTAATTTTCCGAAAAGATAAAGAAAATATTTTTCTAATGAAAAAAAAAATCGCTTATTTTTCATATGATTTGTATAATTTTACATGGAATCTTAGCAATATCTGAAAAAAATCTGTGTCTGGTACTTGAAAATTATGAAAAAACTTTCCTCGGCCTGTTCCAGACAAGAGATTTTGCATTCGCCGCTCAATAATTCTATCTAATTGTGGGTACACATGACGCAAGTGACCCATTTTTAAGCATTACGACAAGAGCGCCAACAGGACGCCGCCGGACGCACCAGCGTTCCAGGAAGGGTCTACGGCGGACTGGCGCCGGCGACCAGATGCGTACTCATATACCTACGTCAATAAAATACTTTATTATTACCGTTAAGAGAGCGCTTTATTCTTGCTGTACAGCGAAAGCAACCCTTAAGTGGTGACCAAGGACCTCAGACGTCATATGGAAAGCTTACGCCCAGCCGCAGTTAAACGCCATGGCAACAAGACGCCATTCGTTTTTAAAGACTTGGCAACAGCGACACATGTTTTTGTGCGTGCGGACGGCGTTAAAACTCAACTACAGAACCCCTATGATGGTCCGTTTACAGTGATCAGACGCGACGACAAAACATTCACGGTGCTAGTGCGTGGTCGCGAAGTTAAAGTGTCCATAGACAGAGTCAAACCTGCGTATTGTCTGAATGACGCGACAGCTAACAGGGACGAGGACAATAGCCTTCCATCAACTTCTGCTCCATTATCCGTGCCAACCACACCTAAGGCAATTACCACTAGGTCCGGTAGAAGGGTCCGTTTCCCTGACCGGCTGCAGTTTCTGTGATGGCATCCATACTGGCAGGGGGGTGTGTGGGTGCACATGCCGCAAATGATCCATTTTTAAGCATTACGTCAAGAGCGTCAGCAGGACGCCGCCGGACGCACCAGCGTTTCAGGAAGGGTCTACGGCGGACTGGCGCCGGTGACCAGATGCGTACTCATATACCTACGATCGACTCCACACACGGGGACTCTCCAACGAACACTCGCCCCGTCAACACGTCTTTTCCACAAACTTATAAGTTTTTAATAAAAATAGTTTATTTCTACCGTTGAGAGAGTGTTTTATTTTTGCTGTATAGCGAAAGCAACCCTCATAATGAATTTTTGTCTGTGTCTCTGAAAATAAAAGACTGCAATTCAAAGACTACTCTGCACAGGCCACAAACTACCAAGACAATCTAAAATTTATGCATACAGCAATACCTAAAGCCCAACCTTAACGAATTCATTAGCCACTTCGGCCCGATAATGCTAACTACGCTAACAGCTGAGATCTATAAATCATCCCGAATACAGCCAGCCCATTAACTATGCAGAACAATTAGGTTAAAACTTTACAACTTATAAACTCCATCGGATTTTTAAACGCGGTCTGCCGGCAGCACCGGGTTAAAAACGTCCTTCTGACATGCAATATTCTTGTTAACAGAACCGATCTCTTGTATTTTTAATTGAAATTATGAATAACACGTTTGTACGGGTTTAATTACGGGTTTTCCCGGGGCGGCACTTTATACAAACTTAAAATTGTTCGCATAAAATGCATAATATAACGCACGCGATGAAGAATCACTTCGTATGACCGGCGGTGATGGGCCAAGGCACGCACGATATAATCCGCGAGGTGAGTGTGATAAATGTTATAAATGGATGGATATCTGCTATGTAACGAGGTGTTTCTTTTTTCTTTGTTTTTGCGTTACCCATCTATTAAACATATCAAGAAAGCCTGTGAGATCTGATGATAATTTATTATCTTTTGGTTGGATTGTGTAGGAAACAGTTCGGGAACTGCAGACTTTTGATCCAGAATAACACAACAGAAATAAAAGTATAGTCCGGTTAAGGTGATCATACTCTGCTGCACGAGTTGAGGATTATTATGGATGAACATTAAAATAGGCTAGCACATTTATTACATTAATCTTCATTTGAAGTTATTGATTTTGGTAAAATTCTTTCTGTACACATTCGACCATACTCTAGTTGATTTTCTAATATTCTTCTTAACTTCTTTCTGCTCATTGGTGGCAAATTTGGATGTCTCATTAAAAACTGTACTGCTTATAATCCCATTGCAACGTCCGTTAATGAATAATAAATTTAAAATATCAGCATTTGAATATGTATTGTTTTCCATTTCTTATAAACACTAAATTAAATTGTCACTGCAAGATACTAACAACAAATTGACAGTTTAGTTGTTTGTTTTGAAGTTTTGCTAAAAATTCCACAGCTATCCTCGCAAGAAATTACATGATTTTAGGTGATTACACAAAAAATAGTAGATAACTTAAAAACTAGAAGAGAGGTATAGGAAACTCTGATACCGTTCGAAAGAGAATAAAATAGTGTATATAGATAAACATACAGGGTGTTCCATTAAAAAAACGACTTATGAAGGTTTGAAGTTAACTAAACGCGTTCTTTATCTTTCTTACTATAAAATACACATGGTTTGAAATTAAATATCTCGAAAACGGTTAATTTTAGGAATAGGAAAACTTCATAAAAGTCCGCATAAAATAGCACATAGAATCCAAAATTACAATAATATATAGGTTGTTCCATTTAAAATAAGCAAGTTGATGGCGACTTCCGATATAACCGGAAGTGGTACATGGATACCATTATTTTAGTTGAGAAGGGCATGCCCGAAAACCCGGTCTCCCAAATTTTCAAAATTCAAATCTAGTGTAATGTCTGAAATAATTCTAATAGGCCGTCTCCGTGAGACACCCTGTATAACATAACCACTTTGCGTTGTGCAATTAAATACATTTAAATAGTTTTCAGAATGCGTATATGAATTAATTTTTCTTTGCGTTACCATAATTGTACATGTATGTTGAACATTCCCAATTTTTTTTTCGGATAAATTCTGAATCACCCTGTATATAATGTAACTTAATTTTTGGCAAGAAAAATCTTAAACTAACTATTTTATACTTTTCCAAGTAACCTAAAAAACAATTTTATTATTACTGTTAATTATATGGACATATAATTTTTTATTAAGCCATGTAAAATGCGTAGGATGTGGAAATTAAATACTTATAGACTGATATTGACAATTAGCAAAGACATGCTAACAGTCACATATACTATAAAGGAAGTACTACAAAAAACAGTACCAAAACAAAGAAAAAGTGGAGAAGGTGTACTAAATTCTATGGTTCTGGGATGGACAAGATCGGTTGAAGAATATGTTAATTGTAAG
>NW_019416481.1:578808-597038 GCF_000390285.2 Anoplophora glabripennis | reverse complement strand
TTTCTCTCCATTTTTTTGAAAAAAATTAAATATCTCGAAAACGGTTAATTTTAGGAATAGGGAAACTTCATAAAAGTCCACCTAGAATAACACGTAGAATCCAAAATTGCAATAATATAAATAATATATAGGGTGTTCTATTTAAAATAAGCAAGTTGATGGCGACTTCCGGTATAACCGGAAGTGGTACGTGGACGCCATTATTTTAGTTGAGAAAGGTATGCCCGAAAATCCGGTATCCCACATTTTCAAAATTCAAATCGAAGTAGTGTCTGAAATAATTCTAATGGGCCGTCACTGTGAGACACCCTGTATAAATATGTATACAGGCCATTGACCTAATAAGTAAAAAAACAAATAAAACCCAAGTATACTTTTAATAAATAAACGGATATTTGGAAAAAATAACTTGTTAAAATCCTGCCCTGCTACTATTTTCTTTTCATAGGTAAATTTAGAAAAAAAAATTGAAATTGGAATTGTTTAAGGAATCGTCAGATTAACGCTAGATGTTACCAAAAAATATAGAACCTAACACTATAGGTCGTAATCGCTGGGCGCAGGGGTAGTTCGATCGGAGTGACTTTGGTCGCATTGTTCCACAATTCCAGGGGTGGCAATGGGAGGAAAATGCTGAACTTCTACATTTTGGCTATTTCTAAAACTCTGAAGATATTTCAGTGAATTTAGCGGTAAAACTAAACTTTTCAAGGTAAATAGAGTATTTTGTGTGAGCAATTTGTGTGAAGGACAGCAAATCAAAATGCGGTTTGAAAATCAAACAGAGAAAATTTGTAACAATGACTTGGTAGAGTGTTGTTATGTTGACAAGGGCTTGTGGTTACAACGTTTTCGACAGTCTTCAGAGTTGTTTTGTAATTCTAGGGGTAGGTGGTGATAATTTATACTTATATATCTTTTATCGATTTTCTTAATTTTCTACAAAATCAGCAACTATATTATTTCTCTTTCTACACTAGATATCGTAAAATGCTTTAAATATTATAATATAAATATTAATGAACATGGGTAACTCATAACTCTTTCTATATATAAAATCTTATACATTTTGAGGTAATGAATAGATGCAAGAGGCTTGAGGAGCCCCAATTTACATTGCAGAATTTAAGCAAAGGGTAAAGCAAATGATGATGAGTGGATAGACACTAATGCGGTCCTGTCAAGCCCTGGAGGTCCCCACTTAAGAAGGTTGCGCTAGATTTACACACCCTCATTACTTATGTCGAAAATACAACCTGGGTGGGAAGGTTGGTACACCTGTCCCTTGAATGAGAATATCATTAATTTAGAGTCATACAAATTTGACTCACTTGTAAATTCAAAAGGTAACAATATTTTATAATGATTTAACAACAGTTAATTTCGACGGTTACTTTTTGCAGAAAAGAAAACACTATTTATCGTTTTCATCTTGCCCTTCCACTAGAGCAGTATTTGCACGAATTAGAACCTTGTTAAAAAGTGTAATTCTCCGGAAAAGGCAGAGTGCAACTTCCCGACAGCGTATCAAGAGAAATTTACCCTTAAAAAATGGATGAAAAGTTTAATAGGATATTTTCCGATATCTACATGTAATAAATGAGGGTTCGGGTTCAGCACAGAATTTGTTTCGAGGCACGGGTCGGCTAACCCGGCAACAAAATCCCGGGGAGCGCAAATATGTGGGTGAAAGTATAAATTAGAATACAAAAAATTTATAGCCCGTCGGGGCGTCTAAAGAATTATTCGATAATCGGAACGTGCGTGGATGTGGTTCAAGGTGTATTTGATTTTTTTTTCTCTGCGTGTTTTATTAATAAGGTGGATAAAAGAATACCATGTATTTGCTTTGTTGGTACATTACAGGTTAAAAAAGTATAAAAGAAGCAAATGTACATACAGGGTGATCCGTTTTTCATGGATCACCATTGGCATCTGGGCGACTGTAAGATATACAAGGTGGCTCAAATTAGAAAAAAGTTGAGCCTTTTCAGGACCATTAAAATAAACAAAAGCGATCAAAGATATCTGCTGACGTTCCTGAAATATTGTGAAAAAACTGTAAATAGCGATATTAGAAAATGCCATCTAGCGTCCTTATTTCACAACAGAAATAGCTGAAATTTGATACTGTTGAATAAGTTTAATCAGTTGCTAGCTATTGTGCTAGGTGTTGCGAGTATAATTCAATGCCGGTCGGGGCATATAGCCCACGGAGGAGTTGTTTCTCGCAACACTGGCAATTTAAAACATTTTGTTTTCCCCAATTGGCGACGGTCGTGCAAATTAGTACCTGGCAAATTTTAGCAGGTCGCTTCCTACTGGTATTAGCCATTAGAATGGCGTAGTTGAGAAGTAGACACATAGATTGCGCTCTGTGTATAACATAGTTCCAGTTAAGCAACATTCAATTGTTTTTTTTTCTTATGGGCGCCATATTGGATCTTGACAGTAACAGACAGGTAAAATTACAAACTCGTCAGTGTGTAACACTACTATTTTATTTGAAGAATAACTCATAATAAAATTAAAGAAATTCAATAATTTTTTTAAGAAATTAATAAAATCTAGTTCTTGACGTAAAACAAAAATCAATACCCAATAAAACAAAATACACAAATATTCTACAAGTCCTACATAAATACTTCAATGTGTCGTCCATTCTCGTGCAGACAAAGCTCAGTTCTCAATCTAATTTGGTCTATAGCGTTTTGAAAACTTTGTGGTGAAATAGTGAGGTTCGGAGTCGAGTTTCTGCGGAAAATTATGTGAAAATTTTTAAAACTTTTCAGTGATCTTAATGTACAAAAAAGAGGGCCATTGTGTTTGCAATATTATAAAATGTTATTCATTTTTCAATGCCAGACAATTTGGCCGGTTTGAAAATTTATAAATAAATAAAAAAGACGTGGAAAAATTCATAAAAATTTCAATAATTTATTTTTGTTTGGCATTTTGCATTTCAATTAGAAATGCGCGTATAAACACAACATACAAATGTCAGACAAGTTGAACTGTTGGAAAACGTATAAATGAATTAAAAAGTGTCACAAAAAATTAAGGACAACTTGGTTTCCTTTTTTTTTTAAATTTAAACGATTTATTTTTGTCTGGCATTTTGCATTTCTATTGAAAATACATATTTATACTTCAGGTTAAATTAATCAGTTGTAAAAAAATTAATGAAAACTTCAGTGTCTTTTTTTGTCTGTCAATTCGTTTTTTAATAAAAAATACATTTACAAACTCAAATTAAAAATGCCAGACAAGTTGAGCTGTTCGAAAATATATAAATAAATAAATAAACAAAGTTGTAAAACAATACAATTTCTCATTTTTTCGACTTTTTCTCGTTATAATATAAGCTGTAATTACTCGGGAAACATACTCAATATACTATTTCCGACGTAAAATTTCCTACTGAATCTGATGCTGCCAACGGAAGTGACTTACCTAGCCAAGAAAAGCTCGAAAATAGAAAAAAGCTCCGTAAATTAAAAAAAATCACATTTTAAATTATATTTGAATTAAGAAATAAAATTTCAGGAAAATGTTATTCAAAACATGAACTTCAAATAAATAAAAAGTGCTTATTACAAGATGTTACAAATAATTGAAAATACACTTACAAACTCAAATTAAAATTGTCATACTAGTTGGGTTCTTTGCAAGTGTATAAATAAATAAAAAAATAATGTAGAGGATGCAGTTAATAATTGCAATATGAATATTTTTTTTCGTATTATTATTTATTATAAAAAGTAATTGTAGAAAACATATATTTTTCAAAATAAATTGAACTAGAACCGCTATCTTAGCGTTATCAGTAATTAACGTCACTGTCACCGTCACCGTCACCGTCAACGTCTGAATCGTCGACATTATCATCTAGTTCTTCTTCTTGCTCATTTAACTCACTGTCGCTTCAATTTTGATTGTCTACGCCACCAGGGCAGTCCTCGTCTTTCGAAAGTTTCTGGCGCAATCCTCGTTATCAGTAACGTCACTGTCACCGTCGTCGTCATCGTCACCGTCAACGGTCGAATAAGATTTAAAATTTGAATTTTTTAAATTTACGAAGGTTTTTCCTATTTTCCAGCTTTCTTGGCTAGGTAAGTCACTTCCATTGATAGCATCAGATTCAGTAGGAAATTTTACGTCGGAAATAGTATCTTGAGTATGTTTCCCGAGTAATTACAGCTTATAATATAAAGGGAAAAAGTCGAAAAAAAATGAGAAATTGAATTTTTTTACAACTTTGTTTATTTATTTATATATTTTCGGACAGCCCAATTTGTCTGGCATTTTTAGTTTGAGTTTGCAAGTGTATTTTTTATTAAAAAATGAATACCAGACAAAAAAAGACTGAAGTTTTTATTATTTTTTTACAACTATTTAATTTAATTTTTTAATTTTCGAACAACCCAACTTATCTGGAATTTTAACCTGAAGCATAAATATGTATTTTCAAAAGTAATGCAAAATGCCAGATAAAAATAAATCGTTTAAATTAGATAAAAAATGAAAACCAATTTTTCATTAATTTTTTTATAACTTTTCAATTTATTTATACATTTTCGAACATCTTAACTTCTCTGGCATTTGTATATTGAGTTTATACGCGTTTTTCTAATTGAAATTCAAAATGCCCGACAAAAATAAATCTTTTAAACTTTAATATATTTTTTACGAATTTTCTTTTGTCTGGCAAATTTTTTGTGTCAAGAGATATGGGTATTAATTTTAAGTACCCAAGATACCAGATAAATAGTGATAACTGAAAAATTTTAAAAATTTTCACATAATTTTCCACAGAGAAACTCAACTCCGAACATTGGAAACCGTCTGACAATTTATTTTTATCATTTTCATAACAAAAATTTTCGTTGTTTCGATTGCCAGACAAAAAGTAAATGATGAATTTTTTCTTCTTGCAAGCTCACCCCCAAGAACCACCCTTTCGGCTATTTAAAACCGCCTGGCATTTGAAAATTGTTAGGTACTTATTAATGTCTATTTTTGCATCAACTGTCCGACACTTTAAGACAAGTGAAAAACTAATTATTTTATGCAAAAGGAAATTAATTTTCCAAATTTTCGAACACGGTCGGCCCTTAAAACCACCCTTATTTTCATTAACTACCTTTTTCAGACCTCAAAATGCCAGACAAGATCCAATATGGCGCCCATAAGAAAAAAAAAACAATTGAATGTTGCATAACTGAAACTAGTGGCCATAGAAATTTTCTTTCGATGAAAATGGATTGCTTGTACCTTCTTATCCCCAGTACTAAATTTCCGTTCTGTTTGTTGTAAAATAAGGACGCTAGATGGCATTTTCTAAAATCACTGTTTTCAGTTGTTCACAATATTTCGGAACGCCAGCAGATATCTTTGATCTGTTTGGTTTATTTTAATGACTCTGAAAAAACGCATCTTTTTTCTAAAATGAGCCACCCTGTATATCTTACGGTTTCCCAGATGCCAATGGTGAGCCACGAAAAATAGACCACCCTGTAGACCGGGTGTTTTAGGATTAATCGACCAAACTAAAAATTTTAATTTACGCGTTTCAAAAAGTGATTTTCGAGATACAGGATTTGAAATATAACTTCACATTTTTTTGCGGTACAGATCAAATTAATTACACTGAGAAAACAAGTATGTGTGAAATTAAAAAGAAGAAACGTTTTTCTGAATTACATTTAAAAAATACTTGCTAAAACAATCGGTTGTCCGTAATTTTCAACGTTCCCACTGTATCACGCACAGCCCAGCCAGTGGGTATCTTCGTGTACGAAATAGTGGAACAGAAGGCTAGGAGGAAACCCATTCGGCGTGGAAAACGGCGAGGAGGCGAGCGTGCGCGGCTTTAATAAGCGGAATAAGCTCCTCCGCAATAAAGATATCACCGTTTAGGGCTTCGCTGGGAAAATAATTTCAGCATTTTGACTACAAGTGGATTCATGGGCTGTAAAAACCTGCCCGGGGCACTCACTGAACGTCATAATGATAAAATATAAGCTGAGCGGGCTCGTGGGTCCGTTTCGCAGCCTACAGAATAGACGAGGTTATCGCCCTAAACGGTATATTGTGGCCTTCTTCCCTTGAACGTCGGATTTCTCGCAACGGAAAAATTGCGTGCATTCCCGCGCGCCTCGCCAGCGGGGAGGCTTACGGGGAAGCTGTGAAGTGGTATATGGGACCATGTGAATTACTTAATAAAATGTGATTTATTTTATTGCTCGGCCAACTTTATTGCCCTTAGATGTTTTAAATTAGTATGTAATTTCATCCGGTCTCGTTTTAAAGCAAACCGATTTAATCTCAAAAAGAAAAACGAGAAATACTTATTTTTTATATTATTTTCATCATTAAAGATAAAAAATACCGTTATCTACCACATTTCATAATTGACAGAAGAATAAAATTGCGACACAAAATGTTTTATATAATTTTCTTTATTATTTAATGACACGAAACCAATTTATTAAAATCTACAGGGTGTAAGAAGTTTGACTGCTAATACTACAGCATGATATAGAGTAATCATAAATTAACAAAAAAGTTGTATAATACAGGGTCGTATCCAAGGGTCTAGGGTTCAAGTCCCTGCTCGGGCGCCAAATTTTGTGACGCACTTTTCCTCGGTTCTCTCTCTATGGATCGTTCTGTGTAAATTTTTATTACTTTTAACTATGGTGTGTACACCCCCTGTAATTTAATTTTTCGGAAAGGTCTTCTATTCCTCGGACTGGACTCTAAACGGTAATGTTAGTTAATAACTTATATAGTCGGTTTTAATCTCGGGCGCCAGTTTCCCTAAATTTGACGTGGGGGAAACTCCACGTATCCCTTACCCTCGGTTTAGAGTAAAGTGCACAGGTAGCTACAGTGAAGAAAATTAATTCCAGGGGTCAATGAATTTCTTTTAGGAGAAAACGGCAGAGAGTTCGGCAGAGAGTAGTTTTCTCAGTGTAGTTTTATTTTAACTATGAAATTTAACGGGAGCTCTACAAAACGATATCAGCGTTTTTGCTGGTTCGGAATGTTATCGTTTTACCTCGACGGTGAAAGAAATAAACCTATTAAGTTTTACTAGATTTATTCACACAGGGAAAATATTAATACTTATTACAAATACATATAGTGTCAATTTTTATTCCTACCCACTACTAAACGACTGAAATTATTTACAAGTTTCTTAACAATAATTATATACAAATTCAGTGTGAAAGAGACAAAATTAAAAAGTTATGACTCTGGGTTTTTTACCATTTTACTTATCACCTTAGAAAAGAAATAAATATTTGTAAACGGGATCGAAATAAAATATTTATTACTCTACAATCGTAGACGGTTTTTATGTACAAAGGAAAAGGTGATTTTAGACGGTCTGATTAAAATATTTATAGACGTTTTTTACTGGTCCCCGCTGATTCTGAAAATAAACCAAAATTTATTCGGAATTATTTCGGACTTATTTTAAACAGGCGGGCGGTCAAATATCGGTATAATGGCCTAGCAAGCAATGCAAAATTAGTAAGCGGAATGCGGTAAGCGGTAAGCGATAGCAATAACCAGCGAAGAAAGCCCAAGCGGTGCAAGGCGGAAAGATAGGATGGTGAAACGGGATCCGAAGTATCTCGCCTTACAATTCGTACTAGCCTTTAAGCTTTATACGTCCTGGTGGCCGATGGTGTCGGACTCTCTGTATACAACGCTTCTCGGTCTGATGGGTATACACGCCGACCAGGGAGAAGCGTACGGATACTATATGGAACGACCCGGAGATTGGGTGGGCACGCCGAACCTCTAGGTCTTGGTTCACATATCCCCTATTACCCAGCGTACATCAAGGTGCGGGACACCAAGCAACGCTGTAGTAAACACGACGGCTTCGTCAGGATTGGGTTTAACACGCCGAATCCAACGATTGCACTGTCGTGCGGGTTGAGACGGACGGTGGAATTTGTGTGTGGGTTACCAAGAATATTCTTCTCGGGCCCACAGTAATTCCACACTTAAAGTGTACAAATCTTTTCGGACTTGTACCCGGTTGGAACGGATAATAATAAAGGAAAATAGTTCTTACTGGGTTCACTGGCTATTCCTGGATGGCTTCGGTGGAGAGTTCTTGCTGGCGGTGGACGTCTGATCGGTATTGAGTTCTGGATCTGAACTGCCGGTTTCGGGGAATGTCGAGGGCTTTTGTTGCCCAAATCCTTATCGAATTGACACCAGTCGTGGTGGGACCTCCACGTGACTAACGGCTTGTCAAAGTGGGATATCGGCCGGTCGTACCCGCAAGCGGATATTTGATATATATGTATAAAAATCAATAATTCTCGCCTCCGGGGCCAATAATCCGAAATAAAAAGAAATATTTTTAAATTCAGACATAATAAACATCAACAATAAAACAGGTTCATTACATCATTAACAGTTTTCAAAATACAGCGAGTATTAATATTGGGGAGTTTCGTCACAATGTGACCACAGCGCTTAGCTTAACGCTACACAGCTGATGCATACCACGTGTGCACGCAGCAGACTTGTCCTACGGAAAAAATTTAAACAACTATTATTGTGAAACATTTAGTAAATTGTATCGATTTTGTAGTACGAAGATAGTGTCGTGCTTAAATTTTAGCTCGAATTTTAGTAATTATGAATCTCTTAAAACAAGAACTGAACTTTTAATCAAATTATGAATTTGAAAAATATGTAATTATAGTACCCAAAGATTCACGTCTTCCAAATAATTATCATACTTCCCAAAAAGCAAACTTCAGTAATTTTTAAACGCATATGTACAAAACAAACTACGAATATTATATTCTTAAAAAGTCCACCACCATTTTCGATGCAAGCACGACACTTTCGAATCCAATTTTCGCGCACTCCGCTGGAAAACACCTCAAGAAAAGGAAATAGTGATACGCAAAATACACTCAGACACAGTCCAATTCCAGATACCAACCAAACTGCGTATTGCTGGACAGCTTTGTACCTCGTAATAACCGCCGCGCTGTTGTCACATTGCTCGATATGAATTTTATCGAATTTTAAATTTATTACAACGCTAATTATTTTTTAGAATTAAGCATAAAGACGTTCAAAAAAGTGATAAACATTGTATTTTATGGTATTCTATGCATACAGTTATGTTGATATTCCTTAATTAATCCATCTTTTGTACATCAAATTAGAGATTTTGATCATTTTTTTCTCGGAATGATTGAGTTTAGGACCCGTGTCATATAAGGTTTTTTTTGTTTATTTTAATGCATTCTATCGTCTGTTAAAATTAAGGCAGTCAAATTTCTAACACCCTGTATAGAAAAAACATTTTTCTGGTCTCACCAATATGTTGGCCTTGGCAAACGCAACTTTTTGGCCTAGATATAAATCAACTATATAATATAAAAAACTGTATAAAAACACAACACATACTTTCAGCAGTTATTAATTATTTCAACGGCTTTTTAATGAAAGATGCTTTAAAGAATCTATTGCCTGCAGATAAAAGTGTTTGACTGTACATTCCCGAAAGTTTGCGCGCAATAAACGTCAAAGTTGTAATACTTTTATGTCTGTTCCATGGCCAACTTTTATCGGATAACCAAACAAACCCGAGATCAATTGTCGGCATGCAAACTTTCCCTGGCTTCTGTACCGAACAAACTTCAATTGTGAGCACAACGAACCGAAGCTTGAAATTGAACGCTTTGCATATAGGATTCGTGTTGGAACTGTAACTCATCCACTGCAATACGCCAAATTCGGGTTAATTTACTGTTTTCGACCACGGAACGCTCACGAGATGTGAAAATAACAGCCACGTTGCATGTAGTCAAACGATACGTCTCTCGTTCAAGGTCAGACAGTATTTTTATCTTCCTAAATACGTTGAATGCACTGTTAAGAGATTCAGTTAAAGCTTACAGTGTATATACGGTTAAAAAAATGGATATCAGATTTCACACTAAAATACAATATTTAAAGTGGTTCCTATTTATCTACACGTATAAATGTAAAAACATTTTGCCAAAGTGTGGTTAAAATTTAAACATATTTAAACATAAACCTTAACCTTAAATATAGAAAAATAGGTGTCGTTAAGACTGGGATATGACCTGAATAATGTTCGTATGTAATAACAATAAGATTGTTAGTGAACGTAGTTAGTTAACACTGTTCACATGAGTGCGAATGGAATAATACGAAATTCGTTAAAGAACGGTAGTATTAGGTTGCAAAGTTATTGTGAATGTAAGTAAACTTTAAACTTTGCTGACATTATTCGTAAACATTGTTAGAGAACATAGCTAACAAGTCCGCATTAGTGTAGACGTTGAATAACCAAAATTTCGTTAGCGAACAGTGTTAGGTGTAAATGTTACTGCGAATACTAACACAAATTCATACTTGACTAACATTGTTCGTAAACATTATTAGCGATCATAGCTAACGCTACTTGCATCAGTGTGAAAGTAGAGTTATATGAATTCCGTTAGTAGTATTATTAGGTTACAAATATTGCAATTAAATCAACACTGTTCACACCAGTATGAATGGAATAATACGAAATTCGTTAAATAACGGTAATATTAGATTGCAAAGTTGTTATGAATGTAAGTAAACTTCAAACTTTGCTGACATTATTCGCAAACATTATTAGAGAACATAGCTAACAAGTTCGCATTAGTATAGACGTTTAATAACCTGAATTTCATTAGCGAGTAGTGTTAGATGTAAATATTACTGCAAATACTAATATAAATTCATATTTGGCTAACATTGTTCGTAAACATTGTTAGTGAACATCGTTACTAGCATCAGTGTGAAGGTAGGGTTACATGAGTTCTGTTAGCATTATTATTAGGTTGCAAATGTTGCAAATAAAACTTTTTGCTAAGATTGTTCGTAAATATTGTCATGAGACAGAGTTAATTAATATTGTTCGTGAGTGTGGACGTAAAGTAATATGAATTTCGTTAGCGTTAGATTGCAAATATTACTATAAATATAAGTAAAAATTCAAATTTTGCCAACATTGTTCGTAAACATTTTTAGCGAACATAGTTACCTTAATACTTTTCACATCATTGTAGACGTAAAGTAATTTGAATTTTATTAGCAAATATTTGCAAATATTACTAAAGATGTCAGTAAAATACAAACTTTACAAATACTGTTCGTAAACACTGTTAATGAACATTAGTTAACCCACGCTTTTAACATCAATATTGACGTGGTGTAATCTGAGTTTCATTAGTGTCAATGTTATGTTGTAAATGTTACTATGTTACTATAAATATTAGCAATGTTCGTAAAGATTGTTAGCGAACATAGTTAGCTAACGCTGTTCGCATCAATGTAAACGTAGAATTATCTAAATTTTTGTGTGTTATTAGATTGTAAATGTTGCTATGAATATTAGGAAAAATTAAGACTTCGTTAATATTGCTAGTAAACATTGTTAGCGAACATAGTTAGCTAAACTGTTCGCATCAGTGTGAACTTGAGATAAACTAAATTTAAACAAACATTGCTAATATTGTTCGTAAACAACATTGCTAGCGAACCAAGTTAGTTCTGAACCGATACGGTTGCAATGTTACTATGAATGTTAATAAAAATCGAAACTGTGCTAACAATGTCTGTAAACGTTGTTAGCGAACATAGTTAACTAGCACTGTTCGCGTCACTATGTATGTGAAATAACCGAAATTTCTTTATTAAAAGTTGCAGTATCTTACAATTGGTACTATGTATCTTAGTAAAAATTCAGCATTGTTCGTAAACGTCACTGTTACCGAACATAGTTAATATTGTTGACGTAAGTGTGTACGTGAACGGATCTGAACAGTTTTTATATGGGCTGCAATGCTGAACGAACATATTTAGCTAGCACTGTTCGCGTAGGTGCGGAGTCGGCGTAAGATAAACAGCTTTGTTACCGGTTATACGATACACAAAATTATAAGATTCTACCGCCGACTCCCCCAAGCCCACGCTGTCAAACGCCCCCGGAGGCACGTCCAGCCCCACGTTAATCGACCCCAGGTTAATGTGTCTATCTATTAAACAGCGTCGGACAGGAAGTCCCTAAAGAGCAGTGCGTCTGCCGGACGTCCGGCAGGCCTAAACGGCCGGACCATCGATTGTGTTCTCACAGCGACCGGAACAATCCGGATCTTTTTTAGGGGCACACATACACACGCGCGCGTGGGTCGGCACGCACGGCTATGATAAGGAGCCCTCCTCGAGGCGAGGGGGGGCCCGCCCCCGCTAAGTCGTTCCGGCGAGATCTCTCGAGTATAATCAAATACAGTCACGGAATGGGTAATTAATTGCTGGTGGAAATCGTCCGGGATGTCGGTGATAAATAGGCGCGGGAGCATTAATAATATGAAATTCCTCGTACGGGGGCAGCTACTACCCCTATGGTGGGGGCTGAAGACAACTGGGAGATTTCTTCTAGAAGCGTGGCCTAACTCTCCATAACCATTACAGAAAAAAATATTTGCAGTGTAGTATATGAACAAAATAAAATTAATTATGAATGTAAGTCGACCCTGTGCATCTTGTTCACGTGCTCGGCCAGAATACTTTGGACTCGCTATATGCACACTATAATTGGCTGACGTTTCACGTGACTTCCACAATCAAGCAGATCTGATGGAAGGCCAGTAGTGTTCCTTAGTTGTGTGTTGCACAATTTAAAAGAGACTTGTCGTTTATATGCGGTCCGTTACCGTAACAGACGACTACCTAATTGTAGAACATTGCAAAAGGCAGTTCAAAGGTTACGGGATACCGGGAATGTCCACCTGACATATGAACGTCGTGGAGGGGAAAGGCCGCAACATGGTTTCGACAACGAAGAAAACATTATAAACCTCGTTGAGGAAGATCCGAGGCGTAGTACTCGCTACATTGGCCAACATGGTGCATTTAACAGTACCGTATGGCGTGCATTACGAGAACGATTATTACACCCCTATCATGTACAAAGGGTTCAAGCATTAAATAATAAAGCCCCGTACGGAATGTTGCCAGTGGTTTCGACATCAAATAGTACAAGATCCGGATTTTACAAGACAAGCTTTTTACGGATGAATGTTGTTTTACTAGAGATAGCAAAGTAAATTTTCACAACATTCACTATTGGTGTGATGCAAATCCTCACGTTGCGTTGTACAGAAATCCCAGTTCCAGCAACGATTTACAGTGAATGTGTGGTATGGTGTTTTTAGTGACAGATTACTCGGTCCCATAGTGTTACCTGGTAAATGATGCTGCTTATTTAGAGTTTTAACGTGTATTGGTAAGTAATTCGTTTATTTGTTTAGTTTTTGTGTCACTTTTAAACGATATTTGAATAAATTTCAGCCTTTTTGAACAAAAAATTTAAACCGTCAAAGCTGCAATCAGCGCTTTCGCACTCTGGCGCGCGGCAGCTTCGATATCAAAGGTCCAGCTGGCTGCCGCACCAGGGACGGCTTTAAATTTGTTTAAGCCTTGCCCATTTTCAAGCCCTCTATCACCGTTTTCAATGAACTTATTTCACTTATTTCAGAGACACCCTGTATATAAGTATGTACTAATAATAATATATAATAATATCTCTACTCCTCATTCTAACTACGAGAGAGCCCATAAGTCGGAGACTTGTGCGGGAGAGGAGGCGGCATATTATTATTAAGCAGGCCGCATTTGCGCCCAGGAACGACTTATGTTGGTAGGCCCTAACCACCATTCAGTGTAGGAATGAGGGAAACATGGAAAACTTCATTAATTAGGGGGGTGGTCTTCAGTTTTTTGTATTTTAATTTTTTATATATATTTTTCATAAAATTAAGATTTAAGAATTGTAATAACAAGTCTGTTATAATTATTTGTTTTCCGTATAACCAGGCAATTTGTCTGTTTAGGAAGTAATTAATTAAATATTTTTTACTGTGAAATACAAACATTTAAAACTATTCAGAACAATTTCCTATCTTCCTTCCTTACTTCACGTTTCACTTGTATGAGTTCCTCGACAGTCGATAGAGCGAATTTGTTTGAATTTAGTATTAAATCAGTAAATTTCCAGCCATCAAAGTGACACCGACGTTTATTAAACTTTTATGCGATAAACCGAAATAGCTTCTACGTTCCTTTAATAAAATTCCTAGTAGGTTATTTAAGCGTTTCCTTCCAATAAAACGCTTTTCCGAGCGTCACTCAAATATTTTCGTGTATTATAGTTCTAGTTTCCTCGAATATGATTACCTCGTTGGAATACGACACCAATGCGGAATGCTGAAAAGCGTCAGAAATTGAAAGGCGGCCTGAAGCGACTCCCTTTTCAATCATCAATATACTTCACGACATCGCAGCATTAAAATCGACAGCAACGGGGGCGGAATTTTTATATACGTGTGTAGGTATCTTTTGCAACCGCATTTCCATTATTATATCAGTCATAATCAAATACAGGGTGGTTTCTTAGAACCCGGCGATATTTTAACCTAAGTTAGACTACCACATTCATATATTTTTTTTTATTTAAAAAAAAATTAATTTATGACGATTTTGGAAATTTTTAAAAATCTTCAGCGACCTCTAAAAAATTTTTTTTGAGCTGATTTTTTG
Source organism: Anoplophora glabripennis (assembly GCF_000390285.2). NCBI lineage: Eukaryota > Metazoa > Arthropoda > Insecta > Coleoptera > Cerambycidae > Anoplophora > Anoplophora glabripennis. Next base: position 582,389 of record NW_019416481.1, on the reverse strand, counting down.
AGGGTACTTTTAAAACATGATAAACTAACATATTTTCACAAGAGACACGAAAAAAAATATTCGTATTTTTAGTCTGTCCAAGTATCCATTCGCGGTTACTAAGCTACAAGGTATTAGGGTAGACGTTCGAACACGCCTTAGGCTGGATCCGTGGAGGTCCTGTAGTGATCTTCGCGTTGATTCAGAACTTGTCTTCTCAAAAAACACCATTTTCGCATGGTGGATGCCTTGGAAGGGTTTGTGGCCTGTAACTAATTTTGGTAATCCAGGATAGTATGGTACTGCTTTAATCAGAATTTCGTTGTTCGTTTGAAAGTGTTTTAATTTCCAAACATTCGGAACTGAGTTAAAAGTTTTCGAGCCAATGGCGACAATCGCGGCGTGTCGTAGGGGATGTTGGTGAAAATCCAGTTTCCGCTGTGCGCTTCTATGCGCATAGTTCAATACTTCTTTGTGGTTACATACTTTTGGTGGGTTTGCACGGCGTGAACGGTTTTTGGAAGGAAATTGGAGTGAATATTTTTGAATCGGGACTTATTTTTTTATATAAAAACCATTGCAAACATTTGAAAAATATATGTAAATTTGCAGAATTTTTATCACTTCTCAATTTATTGATTACACAGACCACAAAAGAAAAGTGAGAGGTCCGAAAGACAAGACCATGGTAGCCATACATTTTTGGGATCACTGAACCCGAATCTGGTGTCCGTTTGACATTAAGGTCAATTCAAGGTCAAATGTGAAGAATCAATTGCCAACAAAGTAAACTAATGTATCTATACGTTTTTGGGGTTGCTGAATCCGAATCCGGGGTCTGTTTGACCTGATGACCAGATCTGCTAATTACTCTCAAGTTCTAAACTCAAAACACTCAAGTTAAGCATTTATATCTAGGTTTTTAAAGTTTTCTGCCAAATTAGATACTTATTATTTCTTTATAGTTTGGACTTTCGATTTCCTAGAAAATTTTTTATTAGTTCCTTAAAAGATAACCATGCTACTTTCTCGTTTCATTTGTTTTAGTAACAGATATGTGATCCATGAACTGAATTTCAACCAGAGTTAATCGGGTCAAACGGACCCCGTATTTCGATTCAGCGATTCCAAAAACGTATAGATATGTAGGTTTACTTTGTTGGCAATTGATTCTCTACATTTGATCTTGAACTGACCTTCAACCAGACCTAATCGTGTCAAATGGATACCGGGTTCGGATTCAGCGACCCCAAAAACATATCTACCACGATATTGTCTTTCTAGACAAGGCGAAAACCTCGCATTCGTGGGAAAAATTTTCCGACTCTATTTTTTTGCATATTCAGATTCGTAAGATGTTCCTTAACATGAATCAAGATGATGCCGGCCGGAAATCTGGTGCACATTTGTTTAAACAAACTTTTTTTAAACAAATTGTAAAAATTGTTTTTTTCACTACCGAAATATTTTTTTTTGGTTTTTTTGGCACATTATAAACAAAAAAGTTCCTATGTACTATGGCTCTAAAATTGATAGTTTTAAAGTTATAAACAATTTATTATTATCCGCGTATGAGAGGCGCACGCGCGGCTCATAGAGCTTTATTAACAATTAAAAAACAAGGCTTTAGAATAACGCGAGTCCTAAAAACTTTTCAGCATCTTGTAGGGGGATGTTTAAACTTTAATTTAGGTTCCTTGGCAACATCCAAAATAACAATTTTTAACCCGGAAATCGGCCGTTGAAAATCGTCATTTTCGCATTTTTGCAACTTAAATTGTTTATAACTTTAAAACTATCAATTTTAGACATAGTGCGTATGTACTTTTTTGTTTATAATGTGCCAAAAAACCTAAAAAAAATTTTCCGAAGTGAAAAATCCAATTTTTACACTTTGTTTAAAAAAAGTTTGTTTAAACAAATGGGCACCAGATTTCCGGCCGGCATCATCTTGATTCATATTAAGGAACATCTCACGAATCGGAATATGCAAAAAAATCGAGTCGGAAAATTTCTCCCACGAATGCGAGGTTTTCGCCTTGTCTATTCGGACCTCCCACTTTTGTGTAGCTGTATTATTTTTGTACTTATGAATTTCTAGTTAGTAGGTATAACACTATCCATTAATTTTTGCCGACTTGAAATAAATCTGCCTAATTTGGTAATTTGGCACAGTAATTAAAGACGGTGATTCAGTGTAAAACATTGTATGCCATATTTTCCGCTATATTTACCTGTTACGTTGTACAAACCACTTCTGTCTCGTTGAGACAAGCACCACGATTTAATATTCAGCACGTGCAGAGTGAAGAATTCCTACTATTTGCCATTATTTCCCCGCTTACATTAAACCTACCGTAATGGCCCTGCGGACATTTTATTTTCAAATAAAAAGTAAGCTCTTGATTACATCTAATAACCTTTGTGACAAAGTAGGTCACCGCGATAGATGTTATCTGTTCGTATGGAAATAATAAGCGTATAATTCAAGAAAATTAAGAAGTTTTTTACATTAAATACGTGCTCAAAGTGCCAGAATCATTTAGCGTAATAAAATTTACATACGCTTTGTTGGAAAGTACGCAGGAAGGAAAATGATTTATCTGGTTTTGTTGCTGAAGACAGTAACGCAGGTGTCGTTGTTGCATTAGGTACAAGAAGCATTTAAACCTTTCAGAAAAAATAGATTTTATATATGAATCAAGAAAGACGAGATTCCGCAACCTATGCAGTGGTGGGGTATGAAAATTTTGAAAAGGTATTAAAAAAATCAGTTTTCATGATGGACTTGTTTTTAAATGTCAAAGTTAGCCTCTTAGTACAGTCATTGAAGCTGAAAATCAGCTGTAATCTCCGAATTCTTTGAAGCTACATGTACTTGCATGAAAATTTAGAATAAGATTTAGGCTCAAGTTCAAAAGTGACATAAGCCCGATTGAGGCTCTTTCTTTTTTAGGAGTAAAAACTATCCCTAAGAGAAAAAAAATTGAAAAATTAAGTTTTAAGCATTTTATTGATAAAAATCTTGGTCAAGCACAAAGATTCAATAATGTTCCATGTTCTCGAACATGTTTTATGATATATTTGATCTTTTTCGACCCTTTATTTAACCCTTAAAAACTACCCCTGCAAAAAATAATGATAAAAAATTACTTTTAAAGATTTGGAATGATTAAATCGTGCAATTATTTAAAATAAAAGGTACCTTATAGCTAATAAAAGAATTTTTCCCTTTCAACTCCTAAAAACCATCCCTGTATTGACAAAAATTATAAAAATTACTTTTTAAAAACTTGGAATGCTTTAACGGTGCAATTATTTAAAATAAAAATTCTCTCATTGCTTATGAAAGAATTTGTATCTCATAACAATTTTCAACCCTTATAAATCACCCCTGTGCTAAAAAATTTATAAAAAATTACGTTTTAAATCTTGGAATGCTATAATTGTGCAATAATTTAAAATAAAAATTCCCTTATATTGTTTATGAAAGAATATTTTACTTTTGCCATTTTCAACTCTTATAAACTACCCTTTTACCAATATTAATGTAAAATATTTTTATTATAATCGATTTTTAAATATAATCAATCATAAAAAAA
>NW_019416481.1:542857-578542 GCF_000390285.2 Anoplophora glabripennis | reverse complement strand
TCAACGAGCCCCCTCATGCCTTATGTTTCCATTTGAAAAAAAAAGTAGGGGTAGCTGGGGGTTAGGGGGTTGAAGAAAAATTAATTATTATATAACCGAAAGATGGGACAAAATCAAAATCAGTTAACGTGTTTCGGCGTTTTAAAAAAAAATAACTAATTCAAAAGATATGAATTTTATTCCGTACTTCTGGCCATCCCTGTATATAAAAATGAGAAAGCCTATTTTGCTCCGAAAAAATGTCATTGGTTTTATCATAACTCGGTTAATTTTGAAGCTATAGTATCCTACAAAAATAGCATTTCAAAGATAATTTCAAGAGCTGTAAGATCGTTTGCATATAAAACCTTTTAAGTCCTTCGTTTTTTAAAGGTCTCGAGACAGGTCGTTTTTTTATTAAAATGGATACTTCAAGCGGCGATATCTCCTTTATTTTTTATGCTATAGGATTAAAAAAAGCAAAATATTTGTTGAAAAAAAAGCTACATTTTTGTTGTCTATCATTTTTTACGTATCTTTCATGGTTTCAGAGTTATTATATAAATAAGGCAATTTTTTTTGAATAATGAAAAATTCGTTTTCAACTTTTACCGTACATTATTCAAAAAATGCGCATTCTAAACCGGTCTAACTTCAGGATTGTATGAGAAACACTAAAACAAAACTAATTATAAAGGGTCTACGATTAATATTAATTCTGATGGAAATGCAACAGCGTTTACTGCTCAATTTTCCTTAAAAAATATAAGCAACCCATCTGTTTTTGACGATAACTCCTTCAATTTTGCTCTAATTAACTTTTATAAGTGCTCATGTTGAAGGTCTTTTTGAGTACTACATAAAACTCCGGGAGTGTTTTATAAATATAATATAAAATTAATCCTTTTTTAGTTATTTGACGTTGAATACATCGATTCGAGTATTCCTCCCAAAACAAGTCCCTTTCCACTAACTTTGTATAGGACGTAGAACAGTTTTTAAAAACGATTTTCTTCGTTTATTTATAAGCTATATTTTAGTTCATTAAACTTTTTTGAATAAAATGCGTACTTTTTGAGCGAAAAATATTTTGAAAAAGTGTTTTTTTTCACTCAAAATTCCAACGTTTCAGTCGTGAATAACTAAAAAACTATTGATTTCTCGAAAAAATTCTTCGAATATTTTTTGCGCAAAATTTGATTCTCTATCGATGTCCAGCGTTATATTTGAAACCCAACAGGGAGGAGCGTCAATCGGCGCTGTCATATATAACTAACTGTTGTATGTCATAATATAACTAATGTTCATTGACCTTTTCTCTAACTATCTGCCAAAGTTCAAGTCGATCGGTTCAGTTTCAAAGAATTCGAAGGTGAAAAGCTTCGATGACTGTACTATCTGTATTTGATCTGTATAAATTAAAATAATTGAGGCAAATAAAGAATTTGGAAATAAAACTACCGATGTAGTTTATAATTTTGGCGCGTTAATTAACAAATCACGCCTTTCGCTAACCGAGCTGTCATCGTCACTTTCCCAAACAAAAACCGGCAATAACTTACGCGGCGTTTATCTAATTTCCCCGACTATAAACCCCGGCGCCGAAACTCATAATTATCGAGATAACATTGACTTTGACGTAGCTGTTTTCCTTTTTTTCCGCCCGCCAGAGCGCGCTTTGGCCCCGCGCGCGCGATAAATGGCCTCCGTGCGTGCCGCCTAATTCCGGCGTACTCTCATAATGAAAGCTGACAGGCCTCATCACAGGCGGCGGTTGCGCGCCCCCTTATCTGGACGGCAATTTATTTGCGCTATTAGAAAAGAAAACACTTTCGCCGCGGGGTTTGGCGAGCGCCGTTATGGATGACCCTATTCTCCCTGAAAAATTTACGCCTGGCATGATTGGAATTTAGATGAAATGGAGGCTTACGGCGGCGGCGATAGCGGCGCGCTTTCGCAGGTAGATCCTGCGAGACGATTAGCATGGATGACCCGCATATGGGTATTCCCGACGATGGAATAAATCTACTATCGACTTAGTGCTGTTGTGGTAATCAAGATTCAGTAAATTTTGTTGTTTGTTAATCATTTCATTTAACTCGCATCCGCATTTTCATTTATTCGAGTTTAATAGTCAACAATCATTTAAATATTCAGTGTTGTGCAATACCATACTTATCGTATCAACTTCGACGTCACCTGTTACGTGGGTGTTGTATAATAATCAAAACGTAATATTGACAGTTGGTAGAAGGCAGCGCAAAAAACAAGCGCTTAGGTGGGGAATTCTGGAAGGAAGCCTAAATAGTTGAAGTGAGAACAGTGTGGAGATGCGAACAAGACGATCGGCGGGCAGTGTGGGAAAATAGTGAAAAATCAAAGTGTTTAACCCGTATTAATTAGCAGGTAATATTCTCTAAGTACTTTGTTGTTAATTGTTATATGTAATCTTATGATTGTGATTGTTATAGATGTTTAATGATAACAATTCTTCTATGTATGTTTAGCCATCATTGCTTTATGCTCAAGGGTATATGTTTTTCTAAGGTAAAATTGTTACAATTATTATTAGCGATTGCTCATTATTTATTACATGTTAAAATATATACAGGGTAGCCCATCGAAAATGTACCGCAAGGCATTACAGGGTAGTAATGAACTTTTCGGCAAAATCCAAAAACAGGTAAAGTTTGCTTCTGAGGGGGACAACTTTTGTGCGTAAAAAGCATAGCAAAATCGTCAACCCCCTAAGTGGGGGTGCTATCCCCCAAATTTTTTTAAATGGGAATGGGGGTCAAGTGGGGGGTCATTAGAAAGGGCTTTTAATTCTCTATACATCGATCCTTACTTTTTGAAAATCGATTCATTATTTTAGAAAATATGCAGCTTTGAATATACGAACAATATTTTTGACGAGAAATGCGAAAATCGATTTAATTTTACTTCAAAACTTACGGTATTAGCTTGGTAAATTCCTTCAAAAGAATTCGCCTTTTTTTTTTCTGATTTGCGAATTCTTTAGCCTGATTTTGGTGAGCAAAAAATTGTCCGCTTTTTGTTTCGTATTTAGATAGGCCACAAGAAGTTGCTAGATAACTGTCTTGTGACTTGTAGTTGAAGAGTACCAATACTGCCGAGTCTTTTAAATTGATTAATTATGGTGTACTCAATTCCAGAAAGAGTAGAAATTATTGAGCTTTTTTTCAAAAACAATGAATGCGGAAATCGGGTCGCCGAACTGTTCAACCAACGGCATCCTGAGAAACATGCGTCTGGAAAAATTGTTCGCGAATTGGTGGCCAAATTTCGCGAAACTGGCTCCGTTCATAACAAAAAGAGGCAGGTTGAAAATCCGGTACTAAATGAACCTACGGAAATAGCGGTATTGGGGCAAGTGGCAATGGATAGTACGCTGAGTACAATGCAATTGGCTACTGCGACAGGAGTGAGTCGTACAAGTGTCCAACGAATATTAAAAAAATACAAATTCCATCCTTATAAGATTCGGCTAGTGCAAGAGCTAAATGAAGACGATTTTGATCGTCGTTTGCAATTTTGCGAAATAATGACTGAACGAGCGATAAACGATAATTTCCTCTTTAATGTGTGTTTTTCGGACGAGTGTACGTTCTTCTTGAATGGTTTAGTGAATCGCCATAATTGTCGTTACTGGGCTGATACCAATCCAAGGATTTTCCATGAGACACACTCCCAACACCCCCAGAAGTTGAATGTATGGGCAGGTATTTTTGGAAATTCCATTGTAGGTCCTTTTTTCCTTCCTGGAAATTTGACAGGCGATATGTACTTGGATTTACTACAAAATGTCATCGACCCAGCTCTAACAAATATCATAGAGGACGACCCTGCTTACAATGAACACGAACTGATTTTCCAGCAAGACGGAGCTCCTCCACATTACTCGCTCAATGTGCGCAATTACCTAAATGAGACGTTTCCAGGACGCTGGATAGGACGAAGAGGTGCAATTGAGTGGCCCCCTCGGTCACCCGACTTAAATCCTTTAGATTTCTTTCTCTGGGGGCACATTAAAAGCAAAGTTTACAGCACTCCACCTGATACCTTGGAAGATCTGCGAGGACGAATCATTAATGTATGTCGCGAAGTAACACCGCAAGTGCTCCAGAATGTTCGACAACGGTTTGAAGACAACCTGTATCATTGTATGCAAGTTGGCGGACAACATTTTCAGCATTTACTTGACTAATACCGTAAGTTTTGAAGTAAAATTAAATCGATTTTCGTATTTCTCGTCAAAAATATTGTTCGTATTTTCAAAGCTGCATATTTTCTAAAATAAAAAATCGATTTTCAAAAAGTAAGAATCGATGTATAGAGAATTAAAAGCCCTTTCTAATGACCCCCCACTTGACCCCCATTCCCATTTGAAAAAATTTAGGGAATAGCACCCTCACTTAGGGGGTTGAAGATTTTGGTATGCACTTTGAGCCAAAAGTTGTCCCCCTCAGAAACAAATTTGACCTGTTCTTGGATTTTGCCGAAAAGTTCTTTACTACCCTGTAATGCTTTGCGGTACCTTTTCGATGGGCTACCCTGTATATTGTCGTGACTGCCCAGATATTGCAATAACAACTCCTTTGTTTCACATTTAACTTGTTTTGTCCTGATTACATTGTTCGAAAAACAAATAATAAAGCATTTCTTGTGCTCACTTTATGTCATATGCATATAATAGCCTTGTTGAATTTAACACCACAACTAACACCAAACCTCTTCAGTTTTACTTGGAAGTGTGTATGTCTAATTCGAGTGAGGTGATATTTAGTGAGACATTAAATACGTCGGGTGTAAATTATCATTAGCAAATAAGGATCTTAATTTATGCTTTATATTATCGGTTGTTTTGTATTTATATTTGGGTAGTTAGAGCAACGATCGTGGGTTTCTCTGTCATGCTCTTTCCCCACAGGAGCTCTAGGTGAGCCTGGCACTCCCATTTTATGTTAAATGGTTGTTAATGTTTTTATTGTTCTTTCTATTTGTCACATGTTTGATTTGAAAACTGTTGTACGTAAATAATAAAGTTAGGTGTATTTACTCTGCTTTTGTTTTATAAAATTAAACCATACTTCTCCTCTTTAAAGTTAGTACCCAGCGCCTTTCCTTTAATTAGAAATAGATGTATACAACGTAGGTATTCCTCATGACGATCACATGTTTTTGGCCATAACTACGTCTATATTTTTTTCCTACAGTGTTTACTTAAAAAGTTCACCCCGAACATCTATCTTGTAAAGTTTTTGGCGTTAAAATTTTATGTTTGAATTCATAATAGCACCGACTACCTCAGTGTGCCATCTTGGCCACGACGATGGGTTCCAGCGAGTCTCAGCTCCGATGAAGCCAGCCAAGGATCAGCAATTCAACAAGTGAAAAATCAGTAGGAGACCCTCTGCTATTGAAATAAAAAAGAAAAGTAAACTAGGTTTGTAAAAACCCATGGCATTTAAAAAGAAAGAAATTCGTTGTACCGGAATCATGTTCCGTGGCTTAACCAAAACTCCAGTTAGAGCTAGGTTCGATTAATTGATTTTCACTTAGTTCGTATAACCAAGAGATTGTGGCTTAGATAATACGAACCATTAGTAATGTAGATGGTAATGAATAAAAGTATAAAACGAAATCATACAAGGCGTTTTGTAACAAAGGGCCAAACTGTAATGGGATGTTCCTGGATTCAAAATAAACCGATCTAACGCAACTTACCATAGTACAAAAGTTAATAGTAACAGATATACATGAAAATGAAATGAAAATCGTTTCTCCTCAATACTTTTTCAATATTTTTTGAGAAATAGTAAATATTTGGACCACATTCGAACTACGGAAGTTTATCGACCAAAAATGTTGAGACGTTTTACATGTGCAATGTATGTCGAACATATTGCCATCCATCTGTAAAATATGGCAAAATACTATTCAAATTTGAATTTCGCATCATGATTTACTCCTATAGACCGAGTATTTATTATGTGTCAAAGGATATTGAGGAGAAATACTTTTTTTTCATCATTGATCCCCCTATGCTTGTTATTGTTATTGTTGTTAATATTTGCATTAAGAGAAGTTGGGTAGATAGGCCTATTTTGACTCCAATGCAGTATAGCCCATTCATTACAAAACATCCTGTATTCTAGTCAAACAAGGAAATAGTTGAAAAGCGTGCGAGAAATGTCAGACCAAATACATTATAAAATCAAATAAAGTAAAACATCTCTAACAGAACAGGCTCACAATTTTTTACATAATTTCCGTTTTGAAGAAACTGTTGTAATTGACAGACAAAATAATTATAAAAAGATATGATTCATACAAACACAATTGTTTGTATATTTATTGAAATCGGCATTTAGAAATTATGACAATTTAAAATTTTCAAGCTGGCGTCCTTCATACTGGCGTTGCTATGGTAATAATAAAAAAAAAGTTCAATCAAAACTTGTGAAGGGTTTTTAACACTGCATCTAAAAAGTGTATTTTCAACTTAGATTATATAAGCGAAATTTTGAAAAAACGACAATTTCCTGTAATACTATAGCAGTTGCGCCCCCTAGGGGTGGAGTTACAAAGTTGAAAATATTTTAAATCAATTTTTTTGGCCGTATTTGTTAATAGATTATTTACCCCATAATCGTAGCACGTCTAGTTTCCTATAAACAGCCTCTCCGTACCGTTAATGGATCACCCTGTATAGATTTTTACCTTTGGTAAGATTAGCCTAATTGCAAATGTGTAAAGTTAATTTTAGAACGTCCTGTATATGTTTCTTTTAGTGATAACGAGCACTTAAAAATTTTTCAAAACGGTTATGACATGTGTTCCATTCCAGAATTTATTTGAAAGTTCATTGATCTAACAACTCCTTAAAAAGTATTTACATATTTTTTCCGATACCTCCCTTTGAGGAAAAAGCAAATATAAAAGAACAAATTCGGGGTCCCAGCAAATTATATTTTCCTTATCGAACCTCTCTCTACTGATTCAATTTCTTACTGGATCAGTTCAACTTATTTATCAAGAAAAAAAAGGGAACAATCCGCATGTTTTTACTCGACAACATGTGCTGCGGTTATCGTGCAAAAAACTTTGTCTATCCTACAATCGCACGGGCCCTGTTATTCAAACGAACAAATTATAGAAGCACCAAAATCTGTTTATGTAAAACCCTAAACGAAATACGAAACTCTCGGATCTATCCCGCTAAAAGCTGCTCTGCATACAAAATAAACAAAGAGCTAGTCAAAGCAAAAGTCTGAGGATGCCCCCGGGACCAGCCCGAGATACTAATGCTCCACATATTACAACATTGACGTTTTATCGATAACATATCGCTTTTCCTATCCCGAGGATGGATCTGGTTTTCAATTCCACGCACTTGCCAGGGGGCGCGCGGTGACGGGTAGGTACGCCTACTAAATCTGCCTAGTCTTGATGAGCAATTAATGTTTTTTTCACTTTTTAACATCCCTAACGGATTTATAATCAAGAAACAATTAATATCGGCATTGGTTAATTATAAACCAATATCCCATAGGAGACCAGATGCTAACTTAGACTACTTCTTAGTCTGGATAAAAATTAAATAAGAGATAGTAGCATTAAAAGATAAAAATAGGACAAATAGTAAAGCCATCAGGTTGTCGATTGCAAGGGAATGACAAGAATAATATAGAGAAACTTTAAGCATTTAAGAATTTGACAATCGAAACATGGAAGAATCTAAAAAATGCCAAGTGTAATGAACCTGAAGTAAAAGGGAAGAAAAAAGGCGTGGTTCGGTAATGAATTTAAAATTGGACTAGAAAAGAAAAACAGTATGATACTTAGGGCAAAAATAGAAGGAATTAAAAGGATTTAAGAAGACACTCATCAAAGGAAGCTGAAGCATTATTGAAGAGGAAAAATAAAACAACATTATGAGGAAACATTAAAAATGTTTGAAGAAAATTACAAGAACAATGAAATGGGAGATCTATATCATTATCAAGGAATAAAAAGGGGAAAAATTGATGCCAACCGAAAGTGATAAACAAGATGGAAGAACTGTAGGAGAAGAAAGAACTTTGTGCAAATGAAAAGAGTATTTCGATGAGCTTCTAAACGGTGGTGAAAAAATAACAACTAGGGAAATGGAAGAACAAATGGAAAAGAAAATGGGAGTTTTTGAAGGAAATCAAGAAAGTGATGAGGCGATGCAACAAATGAAGGGATTAAAAAAAATAAGTAAAATTACGTTAGAAATGTATGTATAAATATTATTATTATTATATCGTCCTGTATATTGATAGGTATTTAAACATATCTTAATTTTTTCATAATATAATTATATTTCACCTTCATGTGTATTGTTGATTTTGTCAATTTGTAAGGGATGGCTGTGAATTGTGTTAAACAATCGATGAATGTCCTGTCGATAATAATAATTAAAACATACTTTTCGTCATTTGCTTAATGTCATTCGTTCATGGCCACTCTGGATGTAGTGACAAATGTAAGTTCCAATTTTTTAATGTTTCGCAGTTAGCTTAGGGTAGATATTGACCTACTTATACAGAGTGTTTCCCAATTTAATACTGTAAAAACAAATAAAAGAGGATACTTTATTTTCAAAAATTATTTAAAAATAGTAATCCACGCGCCACTGAGTTTGGTCGCATGTAATACCTGACCTAGCGCAATTCACGCACAGTCAATTATATGTTACAAAAAATTTACGCATAAAAACTGAAAAGAATTTAACGATGTGATAATTCTAGTTTTATCACAGCTATTTCATGCCTGTAAATTTAATTATTGCGTTTTTAATTGTCGTTAATTCAGACTATTTTTAAACGTACTAAACCACTGCGGTAGAGATAGCAGCATTTGACACATCTCTACGAGGTAACGTTCTGCATACAAGTGGGAAGCTGCTGATGCATTTTGCCTTGCTTCGCCATAAATTAAAATAATATTAATTATGGGCTATTTTAACTCTAAGACTGATATAAATATACTGAATAGTAACACTGAATAAATATGTATTTGTTAAATTCAATCGGCTAAAGATGAAAGCTGAAGATAAATAAAAATAAGCATACTACAGTCCTCCAACTACGTGAAATATAAGATTCAAACATTTATTCTTTCTCGAAATATGCAAATATTGTACTGTACATATTAGTAACGAATGCCAGTTTTTAAGCATTCGCGAATGCGAATACGAATATTCAATTTTTAAATCTAGCGCCGTTTATCTATGATTCAAAATATGCCGCGCGCGACGCACATAATATTTTCGATGACAGCGGCGCTAGAGACTAAAGAAATTAGCGTTGTTAAGTTGGTAGAACGGTATTTTTCTATGATTGGAATTTTGTTTTGTTTTCGCTACCGGCTCAGATGAGTTTGTGAATTGTGAGGTTAGACTGTTGTTAGTTATTTCTTAACATGAGTAAATCAACTTAGTTCTAACCCGAAACGGGCGGTAACTATTCAGATTATGAAACATCTTCACTATAGCCATCCTTGTTTATCGCACGTATTTCTTTACTTTACTTTGTCGCTTTCATGTAAAGGCAGATGGACCATGTGGATTTTCCAGCCCTGTATGCAAGGCAACGCAGCGGCATGATACGATATTGCTTAAATAAGGGTTGACAAGTGGTCCCATAGAGTACACCCGCAAGAATGCGTACCATTGATTTTTGCAAAACAAAAATCCTATTAATTGAACTAAGATTACCCCATAATATTATCCCATAAGTTAAGTGGCTATGAACTATAGCAAAATACACTGTTCTCAAAGTATCCTCTGAGAGAGAATGTTGAAGCATTCTCATACAAAAAATTTGCGACGACAACCTTAAGCAAAGTCTGTCTACTTGAGTTGACCAACTTAAATTAGTATCAAAATAAATTCCAAGTAATTTGGCACTAACTTTTTGAGCTCGTTTATCAGGAGTAAATAATAAATTATGTATCTTGGCATTGTTTAATTTTAATAGATTTGATGAGAACCAATTTCTAGCAGTCAGTACACATTGCTCAATTTTAGTACAGTCATTGAAATCAGGTGCAACCCCCCAAATTCTTTAAAACTGCATGGATTTGCATAAAAATTTAGAATAAGGCTCATCTTAGGCTCAAGTTCAAAAGTGACATAAGCCCGATTGACGCTTTTTGTTTTTTAGGGGTAAAAGTGAAAAAATTTAAAATATTAAATTTTAAGCATTTTATTGAGAAAAATCTTGTTCAAGCACAAAGATTAAATAATGTTCCATGTTCTCGAACATGTTTTATGGACCCTTTATTTAACCCTTAAAAACTACCCCTATGCAAAAAATAATAAAAAATTATTTTTTAAAAATTTGGAATTATTTAAAATAAAAGTTACCTTATAGCTAATAAAAGAATGTTTCCCTTTCAACCCCTAAAAACCACCCCCGTATTGACAAAAATGATAAAAAATTACTTTTTAAAAGCTTGGAATGCTTTAACGGTGCAATTATTTGAAATAAAAATTCCCTCATTGCTTATGAAAGAATTTGTATCTCATAACACTTTTCAACCCTTATAAATCACCCCTGTGCTAAATATATGATAAAAAATTACGTTTTAAATCTTGGAATGCTATAATTGTGCAATTATTTAAAATAAATATTCCCTTATATTGTTTATGAAAAAATATTTTACTTTTGCCATTTTCAACTCTTATAAACTACCCTTTTACCAATATTAATGTAAAATATTTTTATTATAATCGATTTTTAAATATAATCAATCATAAAAAAAATTGCTACGCTGCATATAAATAATCACACTAAATTTTTTTACTTATTTTATTTGTATAATATAATATATAATATATAAAAATGGGAAAGCCTATTTTGCTCCGAAAAAATATCATTGGTTTTTTTACCATATCTCGGTTAATTTTGAAGCTATAGTATCCTACAAAAAAGCATTTTAAAGATAATTTCAAGAGCTGTAAGATCGTTTGCATATAAAACCTTTTAAGTCCTTCGTTTTTAAAGGGAAAGGATCGAAAAGCTCGAGACAGGTCGTTTTTTTCACTAAGATGGATACTTCAAATGGCGATATCTCCTTTATTTTTATGCTATAGGAATAAAAAAAAGTAAAATATTTGTTGAAAAAAATGCTACATTTTTGTTATCTATCATTTTTTACGTATCTTTCATAGTTTTAGAATTATTATATAAATAAGACAATTTTTGTTTAATAATGAAAAATACGTTTTCAACTTTTACCGTACATTATTCAAAAAATACGCATTCTAAACCGGTCTAACTTCAGGATCGTATAAAAAACACTAAAACAAAAATAATTGTAAAGGGTCTACGATTAATTTTAACTCTGATGGAAATGGTACAGTGTTTACTGCTCATTTTTCCTTAAGAAATATGAACAACCCTTGTGTTTTTGACGATAACTCCTTCAATTTTGCTCTAATTAACTTTTATAAGTGCTTATTTCGAAAGTCTATCGATTTCCAGCGTTATTTTTGAAAATAAAATTTCCACCCCCGAGATCAGCGCTATGTCACTAATGTTCATTGACCTTTACTCTAACTATCTGCCAAATTTCAAGTCAATGGGTTCAGTTTCAAAGAAATCGGAGGTGGAAAGCTTCAATGACTGTACTATTTTCGACTTGGGCTGACCAGTGTGTATCATCAGCGAACAAAATACATGAATTTTTACCAATGGACAAAGGTAAATCGTTAATATAAACGAGAAACAAAATTGGACCTACAACAGTGCCTTGAGAGACTGCGTTATTTATATTAACACTATTTACTGCGTGTTACATACAAATCTTTTCAAAGCGTCCACACCTTGGAGGAATGCCAGAAGCGTTTCAAATTCTGTTACCAAACAAAAATCTAGTATACTTACTACACGATACACGAAAGTATGCAACACGTACATGCTAAAACACGGCTTCTGAAGAAAACAAATAGAAGACCGCTGCGAATGAAATTTGTATCGGTTTTTATTTAGGAAATCCCATTTGCCGTACTGCAGTCTCCTCCGTGAGGATG
This sequence comes from Anoplophora glabripennis, assembly GCF_000390285.2. Classification (NCBI taxonomy): domain Eukaryota; kingdom Metazoa; phylum Arthropoda; class Insecta; order Coleoptera; family Cerambycidae; genus Anoplophora; species Anoplophora glabripennis. Next base: position 566,478 of record NW_019416481.1, on the reverse strand, counting down.
TTGATCTGTGTGTAAGTGATTTAAAGCCGAGCTGCATCCAGTCGACTGTGCCGGATCCGGCAGGACGAGCCGAACACTGCGCCCGTAATTCCATCATTTCCAGTACACGGTAGGGCGAGCAGTCTCCCGGCTTTCTTCCGCCGGGCTCGATCGGGAATTCCCTATTATTCCCGGATTTCGCAACCACTTATGCACCACTTAGGGCACCGGGCAACAGATTTCTACGTGTCTACGCCTCGACGAGCACGGCAAATTCGTGACGTTTTGATTTTTTTACAATTTTTTTTTTCACTTATTCGGCACTTCGGCAGCTGATGATGTTATATCGGCGAGGCAAGAACATCTATTACGTCAAATCTTCAGGTCCGTTATTATTTTCGGAGCGTGTTTATTTTACTTTTCATTCTTTATACAGGGTGTTACAGGTAAGGTGCTAAATCTGTGGAGAGATGATAAACCTCGTAATAATAAGAGAAAGAGGTCGTAATAAATGTATCGGTATTAAATACACACCTCAAGAACCATATTTTCTTTCATAGTTTTGGAAAGTTATATTTGATTGTTTGCAATATACTTACTGATAACGGTACAAAATATCCAAAATAAAAACTAAAAATGATTAATACAAACTAAATATAATTAATACAAAAACATGATTGATAAAGTGAAATTGGTAAATAATTTGAAAGAAATAAATATCTTCTATATTTGTTGTTTTAAAATTATTGACAAAGGCTAACGACGTAAAAAAACAGCTACTTTGAAAATATCTTTTTGTTTCCACATTTTACCCAAATTTCATCAGGTAGAACATTTTTTGACTTCATTTGACAAGATTTTTTAGAATTTTTCCTAATATACTACAGACAACGAACTTCAGTACCAAATTTTAGACGGATCGAATCATTTTGAACCATTCCAGAGGTTTGTAACACGTAATAATTAGGGTTAGTGCATGTGCAGAGTCTAACCGAGGTCGATGGCCTTCACAGTTGACTCGCGTTCTGACAGTTCTTTACGGAACCTTGTACAATTACCGTTCAATTAGAGACATTATATTAATGAATGAAAAATGAAGTCCCGTATAATTTAATTTATCACACAAACAAGAAAAAAATCCATGGAAAGTTTAAAATTTATATCATACATTAAATCAGTTATTTCAGAGACAAAAATTTTGAACTCGATTCTGAGGTAAGGTCAGGTTATCTTTTCTTTAAAACTATTACCTTTACATAAAAACATATTCACGCTTCAATCTCGGGATAAATATCCGTTGCTATAACGAAATAATTAGATTTTTTGTGACTTACCTTTTAAGTAAAAATTAAGTGAAATCCAAAAAAATCTTTAAAAACCAAACATTTATGTATTTCAGTCTAAAACTTTAATAAATTATCCAACATTTAATATACTTTAATAAAAATATTTTTTTAAATGAACTTGAATGAAAACGGACAAATTAATTTGATAAACTGTTAGAAACTAAATTTATGAACACTGAACTTTTCGAATGCCAATCACTCAAGATATAATAGGTCAAATAAATTTTACCAAAAAGGAAAGTGAAGATTTTTTAATCTACTTTCTGAAAAAATTTATATTTTTTAATAGTCAGATGAGGAAATGCAGTGGCATTCGAAAAAATCGAAAAAAATTGAAAAAACCGAGGTTAAACGTTAACGCTAAAAGTTAATCCCTTTACCTTTAAAATATCGATTGCTAAATCTTTTTATCTTTATTCTATCCAGAGTTCTATGATTTTGACAATAAAGTAGTTCCATCGTTCATAGTGCGCCGTTCAGGATATCTTGCACGGTACACTTGACAAGCTCTGTGGGCATTTTCGTTAGCTTCGCCATAAATTATGAGCATATCATAATATTCGTGATTGCTAAAGAAAAGCGCCATTTTCAAAAGAAAACTTGGAAATACGGCTATTAAATTTACTCTCGAAAAATAGCACAGCAATCACTACAACAACTGCCTTTCGAATATAGTCCGGATTAATAAGAAACCTAGAAACTCGTAAAAAGTGTTACAGAATTTTTTGTAAGTACTCGCTGCGATAAAATACATGTATTTCACAGTTCCAAAACAGTTTTAAATACATTTTTAATTAGCTTCTTTCTCTATGACCTTAAACTTCCGATACAAGTTTGTGACATTAGTTAACTCAGTTTTTGCTCTTTTTTCACTCCTTTAAATTTTTGATATAAGTCCATTAAACACCCTGTAGGTAGATAATATTTTCACAGAAGCACGATTATCTCTATATGAATTTTCGTCCACATTAATTTTTATTATAGTACCTACTTTTTCGAAGGGAGAATCAGCATCTAAAACTGTTCAATTCACAAAAAACTGTATAGCTTTTTTTTTGTTAAACTTATAATTTTAAAGACAATGTAAATTTTAAAACAAATATACATTAAAGTGAATTTAGATTAATTCTTAAACTGTCCATTTCACCAAAAAATAATAATATTGCGGGAAACAAACAACTGCTTTATGGGCTACATACCCCAAATAGCATTGAATTACAACAGCAATATCTAGTAAACCAATTGTTGGTATCGAAGAACATTGTTTGCTTCATTTCATGAAATTTGTTAGAATTTTTTTTTAATTTGTTTGGATCAACTTAATATTTAGTGTTGCATATTACCAATATCTCTACCACTAGTTAATTTTATGGTTGACACTTTTAAATGGGCTAAATGTTGTTAAACATTCGTTTATCCTACATAAAAGATCTTAAGACTTTTCTCAGAAAAAATTCCGACACCCTCCTTCCACGTCAGTGTAAACTAAAGGGTAACGCATCCCGAAAATATCAATTTTCCGGGACAGATCGGCAGCCGTCGGCGCGCGTTAGCCACTGACGTGTAATTTTTTCCGCCATGCATACGTAACGACCCTGGTTGTTTCAGAGGACGAGCACGTCGCTGTGGGGCGAGTGGATGGGGGTGATGCACGGGGACGAGATAGAATACGTGTTCGGCCACCCCCTCAACATGTCGCTGCAGTTCAACTCGAGGGAGCGCGAGCTGAGCCTCAAGATCATGCAGGCCTTCTCCCGTTTCGCAGCCACGGGGTAAGTACTGATTAGGGCTCTTTCGGCGGGCGCCGCGAGCGCCCAGATTGTTTTCAGGTGGCTTATCTCCTGCAGGATTATGAACTCCTGACGGAGATAGTTCCTCAGATAGGGTGATATCCGTTTAAAGCTTCTAGGAGTCGGTATAGCGAAGTTGTTTAAAAAAAGGTGTCATCGGGAAAATGTCTTCGCTCTATTTGATACACAGCGTATATAAAAAATAAATTTGTGGAGGTTTTGAAAGTAACCGACTATTTTTTATGAACAGGTGTATTCATGTAGCCTTCTATCCTCTTATCTTGTTTGCCTGGATATGTAGAAAAAGAAAATGCTAGGATTTTATATGAATATCCTTGAATACTCTACTTTTTGCTCCCAAACTAGTTTTATTTGACATCCGGTACAACGAAAAATTGCAACATTTTTATACTTTATAGCCTTTCTTAGACTAGACTTTCTGCATCTTTTGAAACAACTAGTTTTATTACGAACTTTGTCATTTAATTATACAATTAAATCTTTTACTGATTCTGAAATTCTAATGATTAAATTAAAATTATATAAGACATTATCAAACGTTTCTAAATATCTGTAACAATAATAAACTCAGCAAAAAAATTAAGGGAGCAGAAAAATTTCCAAAATTTTTTAGTGATTTTTGAGAAGAAATTGTGAATAATAGTTAGTTTCCACAAAAAAAAAGCATCTTGAAGCTTGAACATTCCAGTTTTGAAATATTGAGATGAAAATTTTTTTTGAGTATAACTCTCGGCTTAATCAATAGAAAGGGCAAAGGCAAGGCCAAAATTTTACAATTTTTTTTTTTTCAAAATCCCATGAGCTCAGAAGTTTTTTTGCTGGCTTAATCAAGGTCATTTAGCCTGATTTCTCAGCTTCAATTTGTTTTTTTTTATTTTCTGTGCGATTATTTCTCATTGGGATATGGGCTGTTGAGAGTGAAAAATCAACTTTTTTTTTTGATCATCGATATCTCATGAACTAATGATCGTACAACGAACAAAAGGTGGGTTTTGAAAACTTGTATCAATCATCTTCAAGGGCCTGTTGGTTTGTTATTTTTCTCACAATTTCACGTTAAATATTCATCACACATCGAAAAAAAAAATTCAAAATTTTAAAAAAAAAAATTATTTTCAAAAATTTAATTTTTCATATTGAATATTTGAAATGTTGAAATTGAAAAAAATGTTGAAATGTTGAAATTTAAAAAATATTAAAATTTCAAAATATTTTTAAATTATACCGAATTGTTTTCTGTTCAGTTTTGATGTGATTTTTTTCTTGCGTATTTCATCGAGTTAAAATTAATTGCATTAATATAAGTTGACAGGCATCGCTATACGATTTATTGATCTTTTTTTTCGAAAGTCCTTAAGCCTTTAAAGAAACTGTTTTTTTTTCAAAACTACCAATTTTTTTCATTGAAAAAAAATAATCTTAATTTTTAATAACAATTTTTCTTCGATATTTGATAAGTATTCAATGTGAAATTGTGAAAAAAATTACGCAAAAAATCTTGAAAAGCTTTTTGAAAAATTTTTTTTAGACTTTTTCAATGTTTGATGAGCATTTAACATGAAATTGGGAGAAAAATAACGCAAAACTTTTTTGCATCTTAATCATGATTAATAATTGACGTTTAAGGGGCAATAAACCTGCTCCTTTAACTTTTTATAAAACTTTGACGATCCAGGTCAAAAACCTGCAAACATTGGTACTTTTCGCAATATCCGCAAAGTAGTCGTTGATTTTCCAGAACAGAAAAAGTTTTTTTTGCACTTTTTGTGCAAAAATATAAAATTTTTGTCTTGCACTATTTCTTTTGATTGCGCTGAGAGTGACCCAAAAAAATTTTTCATCTCATTATTTCAAAACTACAATCTACAAGATTTCAGATGCTTCTTTTTTTCTCGATACGACTATTATTCGCGATATCGCCTTTCAAAAATCACTAAAAGTATTTGAAAATTTATACTTTACACAATTGTTTTTATTTTTTCTGTTCATATATCAGCAGATTTAGTAAAAAAAAAGCAATTCGTTGTTTATTACAGCACTAGGTGGTGATAAAATAAAATCCATGAAACAAGTGAATAAACTTTTGACTGTCGTAAGGTGAAACATCACTTCGTCCCACTTATCCATAAACTTTTGGGCTCTAATTAATAATCGCCCAAAGAAAGAAATAATAACATAAATAATGAAACAGATCCTTATTACAAAAGAGATTTATTTTTGGTGAATTTTACTTGTATAATTTAAAAGCTGGTTAATATACAGCGTGTTCCGCGATTGTGACCTGGAGAGAAAAAAACTTTTATATTTGTAAATTTATAAAAGAATGATATTCTTCTGCTCGTTGTTATTTGTTACTTGGTTTTACGTACTGGGGGTCAATTTTTTCGAAAAAGACTGAAACTGACTTCAAGAAACACATTTGTTAAAATGTCGATGTGTTACTAAGAAATATTGTTAGGAAATTGAAGTACCAATTGTTTAGCAAAAAAAAAACCTCATTTGATACTAGGCAGTAGACCTGGACGTAACAATTTGAAATTTCTTAAAATATATTTTAGTGACACTTTTCGATATTTCACTCTGTAGGCAGGGTTAGTTAAAAGTATGGAAACCCCCAAAAATCTCACAGAAAAAGCATTTTTGAGATAAATGGTGAGACAAATGTTTCAGCATTTTTCACAGCGCATCCGATGGTAACCTTGACCTTGAAATCAAGGTCAAGATTCAAGGTCATATCAAGATCAAGTCAGTTTTTTTAAAGAACGACCCTCCTTTTCGATCCGGAAATGGAAAGAGCAGAAAATTCTGTATCCGAAGATGACATTGACCGTAACCTCAAGGTCAATGTTCAAGGTCAGTTCAAGGTCAATTGTTGATTTTTACTATAATTTTTTATTTTTAACTACGGAATCAGAGGAAGTGCAGTCTTTGAGCAGATACCTGATGGTACTCCTTAGTGACCTTGAACCTTGAGGTTACCATCAGATGCTGAGACTTTTGTCCTCACCATTTATCCTAAAAATGCTTTCCCGCTGAGATTTTTGGGGATTTGACTAACCCTGTATAAATCAAGAAAGTAGTGACTCTTTTAAGAGTTCCAAAACAAGATGGATGTTTTACAAAGAATTAAATTTTCTCTAAAATTTGTAAATAAAAATGTCTTTTCTTATTTCGTGAGACACACTGTATAATTTTTCAATTCCCGAGCTGAGATTGCCGACACATTATTTAACAACATGTATGAATAATAAAAACACAACAATTATAAATCGTGTTTGACGCCTACTTACTAGTTTTATTTAAAAGATGAAATAATTAAAGAATGAATGACAATTAATGTCTAATTACATTATCCATTATCTTAATAAGAAAATCGTCACGAGTTCGGTGAAGCACCATGTACCTGTCTGCTACAGCTTGCCTTTTGACAGTGCATTTCAACGAGAACATAAACGCAACCAGACGGGCGTATTTACAATTTACGTTACAGTGTATAGGTTTTCATTAGCAACGAAATTAACGGCTAAGCAGTAAAGTTTTATTTTATTGCGGTCGTTAAATGTCAGCTCTGAACAGAAGGAATAATAAAGAACAGTCTAGTTTGCAGAACATTCCAAAATGCTTCAAATTTTCTCAGAGATAACATCGCTTTGCTAAAATGTATGCGGATCGTTGAAAATCGAAAAAACAATGCGATCAGAATTAGTTCGAGGTCGCTATATAAGTAAGATATAAGAAAAATATGTGACGAGATATAACCTCAACGGAAAACGTTGCGGTACGATGAGACGCCTCTACAGCGTTTTGCTCACATTCATCGTAGATTAACAACATATCAACTAGTTGGTTGCTGTTATACATGTGTATCATTTTGTAATAGTAACTACCACTTAATATAACCGAGTTTGCGAAAGCATTATATGCTCCGGAAAGTATTGCTCTTTGGCGAGTTACTTTTGTTGAATGGGTGTTCACCATCCCATATAAATTAAAATTTAATTCTTTTAAATAAAGTTAACTATCAAACAGTGCATAACAGGTAATCTAACAATAAACTCAAATAGTAATAAATAAATAATGATAAATAAAATACACAAAAATAAATAAATAATCTGATTTTCACAGCATATGACATACTTGAAATCTTCGAGTATTTATACCAGAATCCTTTTCTACGGCTTTTAAAATTTTTGGTCCTAAGTTTCTCATCCTTTGAGTTTGTTCCCGTTCAACATTAGCGTATTGGCGCCCAAATCTCTCATAATCTTTTAAGTGTTCTTACAAACATTTTCATATTCGATACTTATAGCTCGTGATAGATATATTTGATTAAGGGCATTTCCTGACAAAAAGTCGACTTTAACCATATCAAGTCGTTCTTAATGTTTGTTCACATCACACAAAAACTTGTAAACAAAAAGACAAAAATACACTTTACACATGTAGCAGGATGAAGCGATTATTCCCGTTTCCCCTATTAAATCTGATAGTGCACAGGTAGAACTTACAGCTTTAATTTCTGGTGACTTGATGCAGTATACAAAACTAATTCTAACTCCACTATCTATTTGGTTGAGAAAAGAATTTGAGATTCGTCTTCAGTGGGACACATCCCTAAAAAGTTACCCCCTGTGGAAGACCTAGACAAAGCTAAGATTTGTAAAACTCAACCTGCACTAGCCGTAATAGAAGCTTTAATAAAACATTTTTAACACTTATTCTACTCTAATCTGTCTTGGAACGAATCTTTACGTGAGGCAACTTGTTCCACTAACAAATGTATTCACAGAAAACAATACGCTTGTTACACGCATAGTAGGTACGTCGCTGAAAGGCTCCAATTTGTCTTCGCCGTGCCGGAGAACAAGCGACAAGGCGAGACAAACAGTATTCGGCAGGCCCGTTTCGACGTGTAACGTTGTTTTCAGTGCCGATCCTCACTCTGATATTTGCATATTTGCTCAGGAATTTACATTGTAGTACATGCTACATTTCAGGCAACACTATAATAAAAGTAAATGTTTGCATATCTCAGATTAACACAATATTAAGGAGAGCCGCCCTGGGAGCTGTGAATGCAGCAGAATCAGCTGTGCACACAAAGAATTAGCAATGAAGTCGCTCGACGAAATAGGGCGCGCATAAGTGTATGAGATATTTAACCGCTACACATGTATTTCTATTATTCTTAGCGGCTTATGAGGTAAATTTCTCAAATTCGACGTAAAATCGACCTAAATTAGACAAATTTCTACCTAATTTCGACCTATGGGATTAAGAACTAGAATTGTTATATTGGTTGTGTCTTTCGCGTGTTTTGTATCGTTTATTAGAAATAAATTTATTTTAATTTTGATCTAAGTTGACTAAAATTCGACCTAAATTCGACCTAAAATCCACCTAACAAGGTAAACCATAGAATTACTACATTAAATATCGTTTTCATTTACCCTTGAAAATATCAAACATATACAACTCCCTTAAATTATCATTATCCTAAAAAGATTAAAGTGTCGCAATTGTCTTCCCTAAATTTGAAAATTTAATCTAATTTCTAGTCGCTCGTCCAAAATTCGACCTAGTAAAATTAAGTAAAAAATATATTAAATGCGATTTTCATCTGTTTATAAATCGTTTGTCCACAAAATCTGTAATTAGTTTCCATAAATACAACCTGAATTCGGTCTAATTTCGCCCTAAATTCGACGTAATTCGACCTAATTTCAACCTAACATCGACTTAAAAAGTTGAACACTATTAAGTATATTAAGTGTGGTTTTCATTTTGTTTGAATATTGAAGATTTAATTTCCATTAGTTGGGCCTCAAGCTGACCTAAATTCAACCTAATTTCGACCTACGGTACTTAAACTAAGGATTATTATGTTTAAATGTAGTTCCTATTTATTGTTGAAAAATTTGCCACTTCACTGAATTCAAGTGTGACGCAATTTCGACCTGATCGATCTAATTTCGACCTAAAATCGACCTAGGAAACTAAAATTATATTTATATACACGCGATTTTAGGTTATTCTAAATTCGATCTAATTTGGCCTAATTTCGATCTAAAATCGACCTAGGGAAGTAAAATTAAAATTATTATATTTAAATGTGGTTATAATATATGTTTTAGTTGTTCGATCTGAGTTTGATGTAATTCCAGTCTAATTCGACCTAATTTCGACCTAACATTGACCTAGGAAGGTTAAACTAAAATTATTTAAAAATAATCGTATGCTCTTGAATCGTTTGCCCCTTTTCTAAATTCGACCCGAGTTTGATGTACTTTCCACCTGATTGACCTAATTTCGACCTAATTTCCACCTAACGTAGGAAAGTTAAGCTAAAATTATTTTATTTAAACTTGGTTTTAATTTGCCCTTGAATCAGTTTGTCAAAATTGGTATAGTTAATTTTAACAAATTAGTTTTATTTTTTATCTAAATTCAACCTAATTTGACTTAATTTCGTCCTAAAATCGACATAAAGAAATTAAGTTACAAATTAATTTATCTATTCTTGAATTGTTTGTCACTTCCTTAAATTCGATCTGAATTTGATGTAATTTCAACTTCATTTCGACTTAACATCGATCTAGGAGGATTAGATAAATTATTATATTAATTAAAATTAAAATTATTATATTTAAATATAATTTCTTGAATTGTTTGTCACTTTTCTGAATTTGACGTCAGTTACCATGTAATTTAATTCCAACCTAACATAGACCTGCAAAAGTTTATCTAAATTATTGTATTTAATTATACAATTATTAATTTTGATAAATTGGGCCTCAATTTAACTCAATTTCAACGTAAGTAGACCTGATTTCGACCTAAAATCGACCTAATCTAGGATGGTTAAACTAAAAATTATTATACTGAAATGACATTTCCAACTATTCTTCAATTTTTGTCACGTTTGATGTATCTTTGATCTAATTCGACATAATTTCGACCTAACTTCGACCTAACAAAGACTTATAAACGTTGAACTAAAACTAATATATTTAGTGGTTTTCATAAATTCTTTAATCATTTATCACAAAAAATGCACAATTAACTTTCACAATACAACTTGAATTTCATATTATTTCGACCAAATTCGACGTAATTTTGACCTAATATCGACCAAATCCGCATTTTATTACAATGATATATTTTTTTAATGGAGATCAGTACACATTTCCTCATTTCTTAAATGAACTTACATACATCGAATGTCTTTGAGTTTATTTATAGAACTGGTGCCTCAAAAACTCAGATTCTTCATTCTTCAGATCCCCTCACGTACAAACTTCCCGGTCCTAGCCTATATTTAACGACCCAGTGGGTTATCTGGCTGCGATGTACGGGCCCGATAATGAAACCTTATCCGCTCCCAAATAGTTTGCAAGTAAGAGTGGCTTGGAACTTCGAATCTTGCGGATTCCTAACTTCTAACATTTAATTTCCATCCTAATTATCGAAAACATCAATTTTACTCCACCCCTCCGGCCGGCCGGGGTGTATATGGTGTCAAGCGGCGGACCCGAAAGTTTTATAAAACCGAACAACTTACTCAATTTATCTCGTTTAATAAAATTAGGGTCAGAAACTGACTTGGGCCGGAGTTGGGCCGCGGTGAAATTTATTTTCCCTGACAGGTCTAAGGCGATGCTAAGACGGGTGTTCCATATTAATCCGAACAACAACATAAACAAAACAAGAGGCCAAGTTGTGGAGTAATATTTGCGGGCTCGTTCCCGTTTCGAGAACCGGGGATCATCCATTAATATAGGGGAGAGATTGGCTCTCCTCCAGGTGGGATACCGAGTACGTTCGAGATGATTCTTTATATAGGTCACGCCTGTAGGATTTTGAACACGTGGATACGTTCTAGAGATCACAGAAGCCATAAAAACATATTTAGGGTGCGGTTTGGGTTCATTTTGATCGTAACGTTATTAAATAATAAGTTTCATTATTATGCAAGATCTTCAACGATATCCGGGTCCCATTTGATCATAAGGCAACCAAACTTACACAAAAGCAATTATTAACTAATTACACTAGGCACAGAAATTAAGGGATATTAAAAAAAATCCCGAAATTTTGGGGGATTTTCAAAGAGCTGTAACTTGGAGGGAAACGGTCGTAAAGAGAATAATAAAATAAGGAAATTGAAGCTTCAGGTGTCTAGTTTTCAGATCTGCAGTTTAAAATTTTTTAGCGTCTGCAGTTATTGAGTAATCATAAGGAAATCAACAGAAAAAAAAATTGTAAGTTTTTGCTTTTTTTAAAAAGGCCTATGGACTTAAAAAATTTTTTTTTGGTAAATTCATCATAAAAATCGTTTAGATAATTTAATTCTCTTCAATTTGAGCGGTTCCGGAGCTTTGTACGATTATTTGTCGCTTAGTTATCGTCGATAAAAGCAAAAAAATCATTTTTTACTTTGGCAATCAATTACTCGGGAAATAATGATCGTACAGAAAATCCAAGCAGGATTTTGGAAATCATAATCATAATTATGGGTTTTTGATAAACAAAAATTTCAAAGTGAAAATGTTGGTTAGAAAAAAGGTAAAAAATTGCATAATTAGAGATGTTTGAATAACTTGGCATAACTTTCCAAATAATGAATAAACTAAGGAAATCGACTGTAACTTTTCAACTTCAAAGTGTTCTAAAGAAACCCTGATAATTTCAAAACGCTGCAATTTTTTTTTTTTTTATTAGGGCCCGGTTTAATAATAATAAATTAATATAATAATAAAAATAAATAGTAATAAGTAATTTTTCACTTTTTATTTATTTTTTTAAGTTAAAAATGTTTTTTAGCAATAATCCATATCTTCTTCATAAAAAAAACGTTCATGATTCTAAAAAAAAGTTAAACAAAAAATTTTTTTCTAAATTTCTTTTAACATACCTTCACAAACATGGTGAAATATTTCTAATATTGCCAGAATATCGCAATGCTTAAGGTCATGACAAATAAATAATTTTTCGGCACATATGTCCAAAGTACAGGGTGATTCACCATATTTTGACCCTCCATTAACTTTTTTGTTTTTAGAGTTATAAAAAAATATGAAATACAAAAGTTGCACGATTTTTGTCCAAACAAAATGGCCGCAGATGTTAACTTTGTTAATTGAAATGGAACACCCTGTATATTTTTACATATTTGGTTAGAACGTTCTCTGTCGAGCATAGTCATATAGGGTTTGTTGGGTTCATCTCTAACAATAAGCGAGATACTATTAAAAAAAGAACTTTATCAATTATGTACGCCCCAGGAAGACTTCTGCGATTCGCCAGCATATAATTTATAAAATTACTCGCCAGTTTGCATATATGTTCGTGATCAGCAGCGTGATCTGCCCTTGCGGTCATAGCCAACTGCGCAACAGGTAGGACGTTTGCGGCGAAACCACCACATTACGCTTTACACGGAACATCAGTTCTTCTGTCATACCATATGTGGCTACCATTCCAACCAAATTATCTCCTACAATTATGTATGAATGATTTTATTGCGGGGAATTATACTTGCTGTAATGTTACCGCACGCTGTCCCTTGTTTCGGTTGGTTATGTCGTCAGGAAGCAGATTTATCACACAATGGGACACAAGTTTGCTGTGACGCAGTGGCGGCATTGAAATAGCATTTTCTGTATAACTAATATGATTTTATACAAGATAAGTCAAAATTGTTCGTCCGATGTCAATGAATGAGAAAGAAAGTGGATCGGCATTTTGTGCTGTCTTTTAAATTTTCAAAAGATAATAATGGCATTTACGAATCATGACTGGAAGCAACGTTCCTTCTAAGCCGCGCAGCCGCACGCTAATTTTTCGAAAGTTGCGCAGCCCTTTTTGTATTCTGCACACAATGGTCTTTTTCATCATTTTCAAACACAGGCACAGGACCCCACCCTGTCACTTGTACACTTTTACATACGTTTTGAACATTTTTGCTCTCATGTACTGTTGTACTTCGCAGTCAGCGAAAAAATTAAAAGGAACATTGACTGGAAGTCGACTCTCCATACGGAACCAGTTTTCTCAGTGTATATTCATAAAAAAATATAATAAAATAAATAAAGACTTGAAGAGAAATTATTGCTTTCAAGATTTAGCATTTTTCGACAGTTCTTTTTCGGAATAAAAATTTTAAAAAGTGCTCACAAATACGTCGGAAAATCTTTAGAGACTTCAGTATACTTCGAATACTTCCAAATTCTTCAAAATATAGAATATAGAAACTCCAAAATATATCGTAAACTTGGAGGTGCGTCAAAATATACCTCGAAATATCTCGAAAAGTTCGAAATACCGCAAAATTTTTCTAGAAATGTTGACCATCTTCCTTTAGCTTTTGGCTATTAACTTCTTGACTTCAGATCAAAGTAAGAAAAATTGAATTTTGGCGGTACCTACTTCCAAAATTATCACAAAATTTCAGTAATGTTCTTCTGTTACTTATATATACATTACTGATAAAGCTAGAAATAATTTAAAAACTTCACAGGTTTCTAATACTATCGGAATACCCCAAAGACCCTTAATACTTCAAAATACTTCGAAACACCTCAAAAGTTTTCTGGGAACGTTGACCATCTACCTCTAGCTTCCGGCTATTGACCTTTGACTTTGAACTACTGGTCAAAGTTAAAAAAATAATAATTTTGTCTTATATCCAAAATCATTTCACTAATCAACCCGAAAATTTCATTAGTTATGTTTTTCAGAACAAGAATTTAAATAAAACTGCCCACTAGTAGAGGAAGAGTTACGCCTTTCTGTTGAAGGTCGAAAAAATTAATAGTTATTTACACCATAAAGGAGGTAAGTATTATTTACCAGTCGAGGACGATTTTGCGCCCGAGCGGAGCGAGACATTCTCAAGAAATATATCGATTAGATGGGAAATTAAAACTGAAATTTCAAGCTGTTTTATGCGCTATCAAGCAGGTAGATGTTACAACCAACCAGTCGGCAAGAATACCCTTTCTATGATTTTGAAACAAGTTTTTGAAACTAGAACATCCTGAAACATATACAGGCCATTCATTTCGAAGAACATCGGCAACGTTACTGGCTAATACAGGAGTTGATGTATTTGCAATCAAAAGACACGAGGGGTGGAAATCAGCCACAATTGCAGAAAGTTATGTTGCTGACAGTTTAACAAAACTGAAATAGTCAAAAGGATTCTTTACAATGAGACTTCAACTCTAGGTTCTAGTAGTACGTCGCATCATGCTGTTTTAATGGATCAGTCAGATAATATTGAATCTACGGTGACAGAAATGGAGCGGCCAAATCATTTTAAGAAGCATCTATATTTGCTCCGTACTCTCTCATATAAAGTATCCAGAAGTATTTTAATAACAGTATATCATAGTCTCATTCACTCTGTTTTGTCTTATGCAATCCTTGTTTGGGGCCACGCTCCCTCGAGCCGGCAAGTGTTTTCACACAACAGAGAAAGGCTATCAGGGTGATATCGGGCTTAAACTATAGAGATGACTGCAGAGATCAATTTATTGAATTGAATATATACTCATATTCCCATGTACTGATATTTTCAACTGTATTATGTATGTTAGAAACAATATAGAGTCATTTGACTGTAATCATGAAATTCATACTTATAATACCCACAATAGGAACTACCTCTCAAATAAACATCTAAGACTAATTAGAACACGAAATGGTACAGGATATTGGGGTTTAAAATTCTTTAATGCTCTCCCAGACTATGTAAGGATTTTAAATACAAATACTTTTAAAAAAAGAATTAGGAATAATTTATTGAGAAACGCTTTTTATGATTTTAATCAGTTTTTATCAAGTGACTTTCACAATATTTAATTTGTTAGTTTTAACTATTTGTTTGTTCTTAACATCTGTACCTATCTACATGTATTGTTTTGTATGTTTATAGTATTTTTAATGATATTGTTAGTCTGTAACTATTTTATATTGATTTTACCTATCTTTGTATATTTTTTTATATAGTAAGTGATCTCAGTGTACTAAGTTATGTTCTTTTCCTTTTCTTTTGACGTGTGTAAACACTGGTGTGTATTGACAAGAATTGAAATAAATAAATAAATAAATAAATAAATATANATCTACCTCTAGCTTCCGGCTATTGACCTTTGACTTTGAACTACTGGTCAAAGTTAAAAAAATAATAATTTTGTCTTATATCCAAAATCATTTCACTAATCAACCCGAAAATTTCATTAGTTATGTTTTTCAGAACAAGAATTTAAATAAAGCTGCCCACTAGTAGAGGAAGAGTTACGCCTTTCTGTTGAAGGTCGAAATAATTAATAGTTATTTACACCATAAAGGAGGTAAGTATTATTTACCAGTCGATGACGATTTTGCGCCCGAGCGGAGCGAGACATTCTCAAGAAATATATCGATTAGATTGGAAATTATCAAGCAGGTAGATGTTACAACAAGAATACCCTTTCTATGATTTTGAAACAAGTTTTTGAAACTAGAACATCCTGAAACATATACAGGTCATTCATTTCGAAGAACATCGGCAACGTTACTGGCTAATACAAGAGTTGATGTATTAGCAATCAAGAGACATGAGGCGTGAAAATCAGCCACAATTGCAGAAAGTTATGTCGCTGACAGTTTAACAAAACTGAAATAGTCAAAAGGATTCTTTACAATGAGACTTCAACTCCAGGTTCTAGTAGTACGTCGCATCATGCTGTTTTAATGGATCAGTCAGATAATATTGAATCTACGGTGACAGAAATGGAGCGGCCAAATCATTTTAAGAAGCATCTATATTTGCTCCGTACTCTCTCCTATAAAGTATCCAGAAATATTTTAATAACAGTATATCATAGTCTCATTCACTCTGTTTTGTCTTATGCAATCCTTGTTTGGGGCCACGCTCCCTCGAGCCGGCAAGTGTTTTCACACAACAGAGAAAGGCTATCAGGGTGATATCGGGCTTAAACTATAGAGATGACTGCAGAGATCAATTTATTGAATTGAATATATACTCATATTCCCATGTACTGATATTTTCAACTGTATTATGTATGTTAGAAACAATATAGAGTCATTTGACTGTAATCATGAAATTCATACTTATAATACCCACAATAGGAACTACCTCTCAAATAAACATCTAAGACTAACTAGAACACAAAATGGTACAGGATATTGGGGTTTAAAATTCTTTAATGCTCTCTCTGACTATGTAAGGATTTTAAATACAAATACTTTTAAAAAAAGAATTAGGAATAATTTATTGAGAAACGCTTTTTATGATTTTAATCAGTTTTTATCAAGTGACTTACACAATATTTAATTTGTTAGTTTTAACTATTTGTTGGTTCTTAACATCTGTACCTATCTACATGTATTGTTTTGTATGTTTATAGTATTTTTAATGATATTGTTAGTCTGTAACTATTTTATATTGATTTTACCTATCTTTGTATATTTTTTTATATAGTAAGTGATCTCAGTGTACTAAGTTATGTTCTTTTCCTTTTCTTTTGACGTGTGTAAACACTGGTGTGTATTGACATGAATTGAAATAAATAAATAAATAAATAAATATAAAATCCTTAGACTGATCCTTCTGCTACAAGAATATTTTTAAATGTTTTTTCTCTTCAGTGTAGCAGAAATACCAAAAACCTTTTAGTCAGACGTACGTATCTAGTTTTCCCAGTGTAGAATCTGGTCTCGACATTTCACGCCATTGTTTCGGACGTCCAACAATCGATAGCCCGACTCCTCCATCGCGATAAAAGAAACGTCTTGTTTGTTTTGACGGGCATTTTCCCGGCACCTCTCACTTAATCAATTTCCTCGGCCGGATCGATTTCCCGCGAAGATCGCTTTACGGAAGAGCCGTCGCACCGGTATTAGCCGGGGTTAATACCGTCTGAGGTTGTTTTGAGACGTCGTTCTTGAGTTATAATCTGGATTACAAAAGCTAATTACGTATTCCATCGACCGGGTAACACATATCCCAGGCAGCGAGCAGTGCCGGATTATCATCCGTTGTGTATGAAATTAGTTGAACTACGTGATCCGGTATCGTGCACGTTGGATCTTTATCTATATTTCGGTGTATCGCGGCCAGGGGCGTATTCAGGGCGTGACGTATGCGTTTCGGCAATGATTTGTGATATTTATAAAGTTATCGGGGTTATTAAAAAAGTGGACATACCTTCTAAAATGTGTTGGAAGGAAGTTACAGCTTTTAAAATGGCAAATCAAAAAGTTTTTTCAAGATAACTCAAAAGGGGTAAGAGCTAGAAAAAATAGTTTCTTACAAAAGTTGTAGAGCATAGAAATTTTACATAAAAATGATCTGTTCACTTTTTCTTGTATTATTAAAATTAACAGAGTTAGGGAGGCTAGAAATTAAGGGGCGATATAAGAAATTTTAAAAAAATCATGACAAGCAGAAAAATGAAGGAATTTCAAAAGTTTTTTTTCAATCTAGGTATTCTAAAAAATACAAATTTTCTTTTCACAGAAAATAGATATTTTTTTTATTTTTAACTAAAAAGTTATAACAACTTTAATTTTAACATGTCAATTTGAAACGTTCAAGTAAAAAACCTCGCGTGCGACCGAGAGCAGCGTTCATGCGCATGCGTGGGCTCGGAGCGCGCGCTCCTTCACCCGCGTGCAGACCGTTCTTTAACGTTAACTTTCTTGGGAAGGTATCTTAGGAACAAAGAGACGTGGGTGATTTCTCTTTTTTTAATTACCATAAAAGTAAGCTCTATTTAATACAAAAAGAGCGAATTCCCGAGCGGCTTTTGCCTGACCCTGGAAAAGTTTGTTTGTGATGCTGTTTTGCACGTCCTACTGTGTTAGTTGTAAAGAGCTACTTATTTTCAATTCTTTTTTCTTTTTCTTTACGTTTCTTTGGATCAGTTAGAACCTATGTCTACGATATTGTTCCGTCATAAAGTGCAATAAAATAATAATAATTTTTACAAGTTTTCAGGTTTTATGATCTAATTCAACTGGAATATTGTCATTATATTATATACTATTATTGTAAGGAGTTGCGCAGGACTTCGGTACCATGAGTGCGACAATAGTGAACGTAATTTTTATGTTTGTCGTGACAATGTCGTAGGAGTTAAATAAAATTCAGAAGGTAATTAAATTGATACCTGTCTGAAAATCAATAATAATAATATAGTAGAGAACACCTACAATAGTATATTTTCTATTACTTTGACAAATACATTGTGTTTATTTGTTTGACATCCTGTGTGATGTATTTCCATTATTCATTAATTAAATTCGAAATGAAATTGCCCTAGAATATATGCACGGTTATTTCAGTTCGAAAATGGGATAATTAATTCAATTGTTACTTAAGTTATTTAAATTTCAAGGGAATTATTAAAAATTAGATTTTTCCTGCTAACAGAATTATGAAAATTAAATTTTTGTGTGTAGCAGCGGGGTGTCTAGACCGTAGCGTATGAAACACATTAACATATTAATTTGTTTATGCCACATTAATTAACCGAGTTCGGAGTTCGTTGGATTTGCATTTATACATCGAGAGAAGTAGTTGAAATAGTAAAATAGAAATACTTTGGGAGGTACACATATTTAAAGTATTTTTTTAGAAACAGGGTATTTCTAAACAAGAAGTTGAGAACAATATCTTTATAGATCAGGAAATATAGAGTTGGCGCGACTTTTTGTTTCGACAAGCTGAATTTATCACTACAGATGCTAAATATTATGTACAATAACATATTAGTTTCCACAGTCATAAAAATGAGGGGAAGCTTGTTTACAGGGTGGTTAATTCTATAATTTTTACGTAAATTCACGTTTTTCGCTTATAACTTTTTCCGTTCATTTCCACGAGAAAACAGTAAAATATTTTTTTTCACTTCAGAAGACCTACAAAACTAGCCCTCGAGCGTCAAAATATATTGATTATATCAAAAGTTATAAACAGAAGAAGTTTATTTATGACTTTTGAATTAAACATTTATAAACTGCGTTATTATTACCAGAACGTTTTGGCATCGCATCCTCTCATTTCTTATCACTGTTTAATAACTCACACGAAATCTGGAATCGGTAAGTTGAATAATTTACAAGTTATGGCCTTATAAACAAATGAACTAATTATTAGTCTGGACGGTCCCGAGGATCTTCCACAATCGCACTGATTTTTTTCAAGGTAGATTTCATAATAATACATTGAAATCTATCATTTTTTTTAATTTCAAATTTGCAACCTGCATTTTTTTTTATTTTTTAGCCTTAGTTGCAAAATGAAATATACAACGCACGAATGTGATATAGTTATACGTATATTATTGTATATTCGGAAAGCTTATGAAAAGAGTTTTAAGTTAAAAAAAATCGTCAAGATTTACAGACTGTCAATTATATTATTTTCAAGCAAATTTCCCTTATTTAACGGCAGGACTATGAATATTATCGTCACGCTGTCGTTCGCTTCCCCCACCTTTCCGCCGCGCCACGGCTCGCCGAAAATCAGGCGACCCACTGACTTTTGACAATTTCTTATGCACTTAACATACTTCCACAAATAAACTAATTTTATCTGGGAAAGTACTCGGGTTGTCTGTTATGGCAGTATTTTTTTTGCCGCTACCGACCTAATTTGTTTAACAATCGGCCGTCAACTTTGTCAGTCTGTAACTCTGTTGTTTTTCAACGAATCTTGTCGATTTTTTTTTAACTTAAAGCTCTTTTCATAAGCTTACCGAATATGTAATAATATGTATATAACTATATGACGCGCGTGCGTCGTATATTTCATTTTGCAACTAAGGCTAAAAAATAAAAAAACTTTCCAGGTTGCAAATTTGAAATTTAAAAAAAAATTATAGATTTCAATGTATTATTATGAAATCTACCATGAGTAAAATCAGTGCGATTGTGGAAGATCCTCGGGATCATCCAGACTAATAATTAGCTAATTTGTTTGTAAGGCCATAACTTGTAAACTATTCAACTTACCGATTCCAGATTTCGTGTGAGTTATTAGACAGTGATAAGTAATGAGAGGATGCGATGCCAAAACGGTCTGGTAATAATAACGCAGTTTATAAATGTTTAATTCAAGTCATAAATAAACTTCTTCTGTTTATAACTTTTTATCTAATCAATATTTTTTACGCTCGAGGGCTAGTTTCGTAGATCTTTTGAAGACAAAAAAAAAGTGCCATACTGTTTTTTCGTGGAAATGAACGGAAAAAAGTTATAAGCGAAAAACAATATACAATTAACCAGCCTGTAAACAATCTTCCCCCCATTTTTATGACTGTGGAAACTAATATGTTTATTGTACATAATATTTAGCATCTATAGTGATATATTCAGCATGCCGAAACAAAAAGTCGCGAAATGGTCATTTCCCGGCTTATTCTCCTAGTCTTATTTTTTACTTGTTTATACACGTTATTTGAAAAAAGTTTAATATTTATTTACTGACCGAAAAGAATCTCATCAATTTTTGTTTTTAAACTATCATAGTCCTACTTTTTACCACAGGCCCATATTTTCCTGTTCTTTAAAATGATGGATGGCATTTCCTTACTAGAAGCCCCACAAAACACGAAATGAATAAAACACGACGCAGACGTAGGGACGTATTAAAAAGTCCGTTTCCCTTTGCCGCGGTTACGGGAGATAACAAACCACTAAATAATTCCCTCTGAATTAATTGGATATCTTGCGAGGCAGAGATGTAAAAATATGGTTCTATTGCAGAAAACCGGTGACTGACGATGTGAACTGGCCCCTATACACGAAGGACCAACCCCAGTATTATATTTTTAACGCGGACAAGAACGGAATCGGCAAAGGACCCCGAGCCACAGCCTGCGCCTTCTGGAACAACTTCCTGCCGAAGCTCCGAGATAATTCAGGTAAGAGTTTCACTTATTTCTCGATTAGGCAAATCCGGGCTCCCGAAAGTCCCTCCCGGAACCCGGACTCCGAATCGAGACTGTGGATTTGGCAGGGAAAATTCAGTTATCGATATGCCCGGTTGCGCGGAATATAAAATACCCTTTTTTTCAAGTAAGCCGCGACGACGGACCCCTCACGATAGCTCGATGTTTTTGAAAAAAACCTTCTTTCATTTTTGAATAAAAAAATAGTTTTTTTAAAAGTGATACAATTCTGAAATGTGGGGTGAAGTCCACCCACAAAACAGTTTTTTCTAAATATCTGCGGTTCTAATCAATATTTTGAAATGAAGNAATTACTTCTTATAAAAAAACAAATGTTTAACGAGTGATTCCGTCTTTGGGGTTTACTACCCTTATTTTTTATTTCAGAAAAACTATATTTTTAAAAAATTTTTTATACATAAAAAAAATCATTGGTCAAAAAGAATTAAAAATGTTATTTATGTAAACAACTTGCTAAAATTAAGTTGACCTGTTTCGGGGTTTTCGCTAAAATCTCTTTTTAGGGGGTGGAACAACCTCCTAGTGTGCGAAAAATACCTGTACGATTAGAATTAACATTTTAAAATAAAAAGTTTTACTTTTTCTCTATCTCTCTCATCTACCTTTCCCACGCAAGTAATTGCCAATAAATGACCTCACTAAAAATACCTATTTTTGAAAAATCTTGCTTATTTTGGAACGCAGTTTGTATATAAAATAAAAAATCTTTAAAGAAAATTAATTTGAAACGGGGTGTTAATGATAAATTTTGCCAGACTTTAATGGTGTATTCTACCGATGAAAATAATCAACTTTTGCCCTATAAAAATTTTTGATAGGACGTTTCCCTACAGAGATACAGGGTGTTAAAAGTTTCAAATATTTTTATTATGATTTTTCCTGTAACTTTACTGGCAAAAAAATATTTAGTGATAAAATTTAGGGGATGAAATTTTTTTAGTAGGGACTATTTTTTCATGGATGACTTATTCCAAAATACACTCCAGAGACATAGTATTGGGAGTAGGGAACCTTTTTTGAAAAAAAAATCGTACGCCACTGGTTCACAATCAATTTGTGGCAATAAAATATTCTTGTAAAGTATTCGTAAAATTCGTAACTGGTCCTTAGATAATTGGGAAATCAAATAAGAAGATACTTAAGTACCTACTATTTATCATTTTCTATTGATTGCTAAATGTGTAACAATAGATTCAATACCTAATATTTTTGAGAGATTTCAAAACACTATACACCACCACTGTTTTGTGTGTTGCAAAAAATTTGTTATTTTTCATACAACTAAAAACAGATTTTAATTTAAAAAAAAATATGGTATTTATTTATACAAATATTGAATTGGCAGATATACATTTTACATACGGTAGAGCGAATGGTAGTGCTAGACAAGCTGAACAACTTTATAGACAGACTTTTCCAAATCGACTTTGTCCAACAAGGAATGGTTTTTCATGCGTTCAGCGTCGAGCTCGTAAAACTGCATGTTTGTCGCTACCAAAACGTCGAGAAAGACCTGTTCGTACAATTTATTTGGAAGACAGAATTTTGGAATCTGTAGATGAATACCCATCTACCAGTACCAGACAGATATCAACAGATTTAGATGTATCACTAACAATCTAGAACGTCTTACGCCCAAATCATGTCCAGCGAGTTCATGCATTAAATGAAAATAACTATCAACCGAGGACTGAATTTTGTCAGTCGTTTTTACAACAATGCGAACAGTCTGATTTTGAGTTATTAATATTATTTACCGATGAACCGAAGAATAACCACCAATGAGCGGATGAAAATCCCAATGTCGATTCCAAGAACAGTTTTCCCTGAATGTTTGGGCAGGCATTGTGGGCGATTACTTGATTGGTCCCTACTTTTTACCCAAAACCCTCGATGATAGAACTTATCAAAAAAGAATTACCAGCACTTCTAGAAGAAGTGCCATTGAGATTATGTCAATTATTGTGGTATATGCATGATGAGGCGCCTCCTCATTACTGTCTTATCGTTAGATAGTTGCTGAATAATCACTATCCTAATCACTGGATTGATAGAGGAGGACCCATTGCTTGGCCGGCTCGTTCCCCCTACCTGAATCCCTTGGATTACTTTTTTGGGGGCTACCTCAAAACTATGGTATATCGTACTTCAGTTCTCAATATAGAAGTACTTCGACAACGCATTGTAGAGGGTTTCGCAACCATACACAATACGACTGGAATTATGAGGCGTGTAAGAGGAGAAGCTGCGCAGCAAGCATTGCATCTCAAGGACAGCATTTTGAACATTTCTTGTGCTGTTGTATAGTGTTTTAAAATATCTCAAAAATATTATATATTGTTACACATTCAGCAATTTGATTTCCCAATTATCTAAAGACCAGTAAATTTGACGAATACTTTATAACAATACTTTATTGCCACAAATTGATTGTACATATTAAAAGCATTTAAAATTATTTAAAAAATCAGTGGCGTACGATTTAAAAAAAAGTCCCCTAC